>NC_068937.1:89599899-89905768 GCF_016801865.2 Culex pipiens pallens | reverse complement strand
CAGGCGACAGAAGATGATCTGAGACAGCACTTTGTAGGCCGCGTTGAGAATAGTGATGGCTCGATAGTTCTCACATTCCAACTTGTCCCCCTTCTTGTAGATCGGGCATATTACTCCCTCTTTCCACTTCTCCGGTAGCTGTTCTGTGTCCCAGACCTTGACTATCAGCCGGTGTAGACAGGCCGCCATCTTGTCCGGGCCCATCTTGATGAGTTCTGCACCGATACCATCCTTACCCGCTGCTTTGTTGTTCTTCAGCTTCTTGATGGCATCCTTAACTTCCCTCATCGTGGGTGCTGGCTCGTCCTCGCCGTCCACCAAACCGCTGACGTCGTTTCCCCCGTCGCCCTGGTACTCCGCCTCTGGGCCGTTCAGGTGCTCGTCGAAGTGCTGCTTCCACCTTTCGATCACCTCACGCTCGTCTCCGTCCTTATCCCGGCACATTTCGGCTCGCGGCATAAAGCCAGTCCGGGATTGACTAAGTTTCTTGTAGAACTTTCGCGTTTCGTTGGAGCGATACAGCTGTTCCATTAGGGTGTAGTATGGTTGTATTCGGATTCATATTCGGATGCTCTGGAATGTGCTCTACAACTTTCCCGAAGAGAGTATGGTGCTAACTTGCTCCTGAAAGAAGATACAGCGTCCTCAAAACTCGTCTAAAACGTGATTTTCGATCAAAAAACACCTTTTAGACGAGTTTTGAACACGCTGTATCTTCTTTCAGGAGCAAGTTAGCACCATACTCTCTTCGGGAAAGTTGTAGAGAACATTCCAGAGCATCCGAATATGAATTCGGTTTTAGTATTGCGTGAAACTTGGATTTTTCAAATATCAAAATTCAAAAAAATGATTTTTTCCATACAAATTTGTATGGAAAATTGAATCGCTTTGCGCAAAGTGAGGACTAAACCAACCGTTCCCAAACTTTGGGGAGTTGTTCAGGACCCCAAAAGGAACTAAAATAATGCTGTGCTGGAAAATCGATTTTGATATTACACCCTACTGTTCCATGTCCTGGCACTCCAACTCTTCCAGGCGGCGCTTCTTGTCCCGAAAGAGGTGGGTTTGCTGTCTTCGCAACTGTTTGTACGACTCCTTGTTCCCACGGGTGTTGTGCAGCAGCCACTTGTCCCGCGTTGCTTTCTTCTCGTCCCAAATCGCCTGACATTCCTCGTCGAACCAGCCGTTCCGTCGAACTCGGTCCACGTACCCGATGGCGCTCGATGCCGCTGCGTTGATGGCTGCTTCCATATGGCTCCAGCAGGCCTCCAGAGGGGCTTCAGCGAGCTCACCCTCGTCAGGCAACGCAGCTTCGAGTTCCCGCGCGTACTGGGTAGCGACCTCAGGATCCTTGAGCCGCTCCAGATTATACCGCTGCGGGCGACGGTACCGGATCTTGTTGACCTCAGACAGGCGTTGGCGCAGCTTTGCCACCATTAGGTAATGGTCCGAGTCGATGTCCGCGCCACGGTAGGTTCTGACGTCGATTATGTCCGAGAAGTGCCGACCATCAATGAGAACATAGTCGATTTGCGTCTCCGTGTTGTTTGGTGATCTCCAGGTGTACTTGTATAGGGGGGTGTGCTGGAAGAAGGTACTATGTTTGGCCATGTTTCGGGAGGTAGCGAAATCGATGAGTCGTAGGCCGTTCTCGTTCGTCTGCTGGTGGGCGCTGAACCTCCCAATAACCGGTCTAAACTCCTCCTCTTGGCCGACTTGAGCGTTTAAGTCGCCGATGACAATCTTGACGTCGTGTTTTGGACACTTCCTGTACTCGCGGTCCTTGTCATCGGCGTCGCTTCCAATGTGCGGGCTGTGCACGTTGATGATGCTCAGGTTGAAGAATCGGCCATTGATTCTCATCCGGCACATTCTGTCTTTGACTGGCCACCAACCAATCACGCGCTTCGCCATTTCGCCCAGCACTATAAAAGCTGTACCCAGCTCGCGTGTATTGCCGCCGCTCCAATAAATAGAGTAGTCACCGTACTCCCGGTGGTCCTTCCCCTCCCAGCACAACTCCATGTTTAAATGTTTATGTCACCCCCCATTAAAATTGGTCCGAAAAATCAGAGAAATTTTTTTTCATAAAACTTTTAAATTTTAATTAAAATAGAAGTCTAAACAAATGAAAACAATTCAAATGCATTTTCTGCATTATTTAGCAATTTTGGGTGTTGAAAAATACTTTGATTTTTTAAACTAATTATTGCAAAACCACTGGACATGTGTATAATGCATTTTAAAACACTTTTTTCATTCAAATGTTGAAACCATAACTCGTTATTTTAATTTTATTCATTTTATTTGTTTGCCTGCAAATATTATTTGCAAAGGCCTTAGTGACTAAAAAATAAAAGTTAGCTCATACATATAACCTTTTAAAAAAAATCAAATTGGATCACACCAAACAATAATAATTCTCAAAACCAAGTAACAATAATTGTTATAAATGTTATTATTTTTAATTAAAAAGCACCGGGAAAATTTTAGAAAAATCCCGTGAAGCCACCTCGCGACCTCTGGATTGTGAGTCCAGTGCGCGGTCCGATTGTCCCGCCCGTGTGGATCAATCGGACCGCGCACTGGACTCACAATCCAGAGGTCGCCGGTTCGAATCCCGCAGTGGGCGCTCTAAAATTCTTTGTGTAAATATGGGTATTCGGCGCCGTCGCTCCGTGCCATACTTTCATACACTTAGGAGCCCAGGGCGGCGAAGTCCTTGTAGATAAAAAGAAAGACACTAGTGGTTGGTACTAGCAATGGTGGCCGACAGCTATAAAGTCAACTTCGTTTTTTTCGTGAAGCCAGAAATTTTTTTTCGGGAATTCCCGGAACGGAAAATTGGACACTCTACGGCCTTATCTCGGCAAGGAAACCCCCAAACTATAATTTAACAAAATCGGATAACTTTTGATAGGGACCCTGCTAGTTTGACATGGAATTGTTTTTATTTGAAACACGATTTCATTTACGGATTTCTTTCAAACGTCGAGCAAAACAATACAACAGTTTTAATCATAAAATGACAAAATTATATTCTACAAAAGTAAGTCCTAAATACTCTTACAAGATATCACTTTTCATATCTTTTTGTGTTGACGCTTGAAAAATGCTTCAGCTTAGTTAAAAGAGGTTTGCTTTTCAATCACTCACAGATGTCCTACTAATAACTGGAGAGTCGACAAAAATATCATCGGTCTAAAAAATATAACCAGGTAAACGGAAGACTTGAACGACATTATTTGCATAATGTGGTGTATGTATTTTCCAATCGGCAACATGTGGCAGTTTTGCTGGGAGCTATTGCATATTCCAACTGATTAGAGTAGGTGAAGTTTGCTTGAAAGTCATGCTTCTTGCATGGTGGAAAGTTAATAAATAAGTGCAAGAAAGTGCAAATTAATATCGGCTTCAGGGAAAACCATATTTTCAATCGATTAAGTAGTCTGAAGAAAAGTCTGAGTAGGATAATTAACTAGTATGTTACGCGTGTGTACACAGTTTCAATTTAATATTTACAGTCACAACCCTTGACGCTGCCTCCAACGACAGCCATGAGTAAGTAGCATTTTTTCCATGATCTGAAAGTAGTTTTCGCTATTTAGTTTAATCTAAATGTAAAAAAAGATGCCGGGACATTAAACAGCTTCCGAAGGAAATGTTTTTTTTTCCACGAGTCTATTCTTCGCATCACCATCTATCGTTCCTTCAGGAAGCGTACGTCTCTTTGAAGCGGCGTTGCACGTGCTGGTAAGCGTTGTAGATTCTGAAGGAAATGCAAATGAGAGAGAAGCGAAAAATGCGTCATTGTTTGCACACCACGTGGTCATAGTCAGTGGAATTGTGCCGGAAGGGCAGCACTTACTTTGTCTTTGCCGTTTTGAAGGACTTTTTCCTGTTCTTTGGTTTCTTGTCCATCGAGTCCAGCGAGTTGGAGGAGCTCGAGGTGGGCAGTTCAAACGGCTCGATGTCTATGCAGTTATCTGAAGAAAGAACAATTTGTTAGTGAGTCATTCTATTGTCAAATCGGTAATGTATCAATCAAACACGTAACGATGATAAGAAACTTACCAGGGTGCACGAAAAATGCTATCGAGTGTCTTCCGCGGGTTTTGAGGGCTTCCTCTTCCGGTATCACAACGCGGTGGAGCTGTAATTATGAAGAGGTGTTAATTTCCAAAACTTCTAAGAGTCACACATCTTCAAACCCACCAATGCCGTAATCTTATCGTTCGTCCACGTGGACAGCAGCTCGCCCGCGTTGATCAGAATCGCCCCCGGCAGATGTCCCACGCGCTTCCACTTGTCCACGCCGGGCAGCTTCACCTCGAGCCCACCCTCGGAATCCTGAACCAGCAGGGTGAACGTTCCATAATCACAGTGTGCCCCGCAACGGGTTCGCTTCTCGTCGTCCTGCTTCCGCTCCTCCTCCTCCTCGGCTCGCTTTTTCCTGTAATCCTCGGGAATCGAGAGGTCAATCTCGTCCTTGGCGCAGCGTTGCTGGCTGTACTTGCAGGTGCCCCGTTGGAGCTCGTTCTTGCCATCGTCCTCGATCAACGGCGGATAGTACAACAGGCGGAATGTCGACTGGTTTTCACTTTCGCCGTCCAGAATGTGCGAGTGCTTCTCCAGAAAGTACTTGGTGGGCTGCTCCAAACCAATGGCCAACGCTTGCAGCAGCAGGGATGACAATCGCTGGAAATCTGTGGCCAAATCGGAAATGTGTTCCCGGAAACCTGGTAGGGGTTCCTCAGGCAGGGGAGCTTCCGGTTTAAGGGTGCAAATGTTGAACGTGTGGCGGATGTCCTTGGATACTCCGTCGAATCGCTCTTGACCGGGTTTTATGTAGCCGTGATTTCCGGATTTGCGCAGGTACATCTCCTTTGTATCGTCTGGCAATTTGCAGAAATCGTCTAAATGACTGTATGCCATTTTGATCTGGAAAATACAAATAAAGAAGTTAACACCAAAATCCACGATGACTGCCTTTTTTTTTAAGAATGTTGTACGTGATTCATTATCACTCCGTTCATGTGCGCAAACAGATAGATTAAATTGTTTGTTCATACAAAATATCTCCTCGGATTAGCGGATTTATTGCCTAAGTTTGTTGACTTCCGTGCACTGGATTTACAGTTGAAACCACGATGCTCAACGATGAAAATTAATTAAATTATTGGCTAGATACTTTTGCACCAAGCAAACTGAAAATATGGTTTATGCAGTAATCATTTGGAGATTTTTTTTACCATTTCGGGTAAGATAATCTCGAAAACTCTAGAATCCAAAGCCAAGTTTTTTTTCTATTTGATGCTTGATGATGATTTGAATTTTTGCGTTTTATATCTTATTTCAAATGATAATGGAATCCGGCCCACTTAGGAGTCCTCATGTAAAGTAATCTGGAGAAATTATGGAAAAGTCTTCTTTTATAAGGTAAAATGATTAAAACAAAATAGTTGAAAATGTATAGTCAAAATTCTATTTTAATAGCTATAATATTAAAAAGGGTTTGGGAAGACTCAAATATACGTTACTGTCATCTGTGGCGATTTGAGACACGTGCATATAATGGGGACAGCTGATTCAGCTTCGTGACTGCAGAATATTTGACACATTCTCCGGGCTAGTATACCAGTGGGAAATCTTAAAACTTTATTTCATGGAAAACAGACGATTTATTTGGATTCTTCATAGTCTAAGGCTTGTAAAACCAACTTCTACAAACTTTCAAAGATTTATAAACTCCACTTTTGACGCAAGTGAAATATTAACTGCAATAAACCGTAATATCTAGAGTTTTTTTTTATTAGGTCCTGTAAACATATAAAAGACAATAGTTTATTGGTCCTTTAAAAAAAACTCTGGATATCATGTTTTCAAGCACTGCTTGAGCGAAAAAACACCTCAAAATCATTTCCGAAAACTCGAAACATCTCCGGTGATCAGGAAGCTGATCATATCCTGAAAATATCCAGAGTTGTTTATAGTTTATAGGTCCTTTTAAAAAAAAACTCTAGATATGTAGTATAAATTTACCGTCAAATGCAACTAGATAGAGCAAAATTTGTAATTTTTTCACAAAGATACAGCATTGAGAATTTCCGTGACGTTACAACGCAAGCGAAACACCCTTTTTGTAAAAGTATGCGTTGTAACGTCACGCAATGTAAAGCGGATGCAAAAAACCAGCTCAATTTTTTTTAACCAATGGCCAAATTAACGTTGAAAAACATTAAAAAGTCTAGTATATGGGTAATTCTCCGCCAACTCACACAGCAGTTGCCCCGACCCCTCTTCGATTTGCGTGAAACTTTGTCCTAAGGGGTAACTTTGTCCCTGATCACGAATCCGAGGTCCGTTTTTTGATATCTCGTGACGGAGGGGCGGTACGACCCCTTCCATTTTTGAACATGCGAAAAAAGAGGTGTTTTTAAATAATTTGCAGCCTGAAACGGTGATGAGATAGAAATTTGGTGTCAAAGGGACTTTTATGTAAAATTAGACGCCCGATTTGATGGCGTACTCTGAATTCCGAAAAAACGTATTTTTCATCGAAAAAAACACTAAAAAAGTTTTAAAAATTCTCCCATTTTCCATTACTTGACTGTAAAAAAATTTGGAACATGTAATTTTATGGGAAATTTAATGTACTTTTCGAATCTACATTGACCCAGAAGGGTCATTTTTTCATTTAGAACAAAATCTTTCATTTTAAAATTTCGTGTTTTTTCTAACTTTGCAGGGTTATTTTTTAGAGTGTAACAATTTTCTACAAAGTTGTAGAGCAGACAATTAAAAAAATTTTGATATATAGACATAAGGGGTTTGCTTATAAACATCACGAGTTATCGCGATTTTACGAAAAAAAAGTTTTGAAAAAGTTGGTCGTCATCGACCATGGCCGTTCATGGTCACCCGCGACAGACACGGACGACAAAACAAAGAGAAACGCAAAAAGTAACTTTTTCAAAACTTTTTTTCGTAAAATCGCGATAACTCGTGATGTTTACAAGCAAACCCCTTATGTCTATATATCAAAATTTTTGTAATTGTCTGCTCTACAACTTTGTACAACATTGTTACACTCTAAAAATTAACCCTGCAAAGTTAGAAAAAAACACGAAATTTTAAAATGAAAGATTTTGTTCTAAATGAAAAATTACCCTGGGACCCTGGGTCAATGTAGATTCGAAAAGTACATTAAATTTCCCATAAAATTACATGTTCCAAAATTTTTTACAGTCGAGTAATGGAAAATGGGAGAATTTTTAAAACTTTTTTAGTGTTTTTTTCGAAGAAAAATACGTTTTTTCGGAATTCTGAGTACGCCATCAAATCGGGCGTCTAATTTTACATAAAAGTCCCTTTGACACCAAATTTCTATCTCATCACCGTTTCAGGCTGCAAATTATTGAAAAACACCTCTTTTTTCGCATGTTCAAAAATGGAAGGGGTCGTACCGCCCCTCCGTCACGAGATATCAAAAAACGGACCTCGGATTCGTGATCAGGGACAAAAGTTACCCCTTAGGACAAAGTTTCACGCAAATCGAAGAGGGGTCGGGGCAACTTTTCCCGATTCCGTGTGAGTTGGTAGAGAGTTACCCATATCTAATTCATCTAGTTTTTCAGAAAAATATTGAAAAAAAAAACAAATTCTCCACCGTTGTAACGTCACGCTGCATATTCGCTCGTAGAGCAGAAACCAAAAACTCAACGTTGATTCTTATGGCAAATTAAACGTAATTTCAGAATCTGTAGAAATATTAAGGTGTTTTCTTTTAAATTTCCAAGTTACAGCCAAAAAAACTGAAAAAAGAAACGTCAAACCGTAGTAACGTCACGGCGAATGTGTCATTTGGATATTTTTTATTGGTTTCAGACTTACACACAAAAAAATATTTCCGAATGTTACATCATTTATGATGTAACACTTTTGCACGTCATTAAACATTTAAATTTAAATGCAATTTGATGTAAATTTCCAACAAATTATACGTAAAAACATGATTTTACGTGTGATTCAACCGTTTACGTCGAATCTCACGTTTACATTAATTGAGTTTACATGTAATTCATTTTTTCCGTGTCGAGTAAATTCACATATTTTTTTCTGTGTAGATAAACAAAAATAGTGCATCGATTGCCAAATTTCAAGCTTTTAAGTGCTTTAAAAACTGCTGTTCCTATTCAGACTGCAGTCACGATTTGCCCCAGATGACGATATACATATCATTATCCTAAAAGGTTCGGGAAACTTTAAATGTTTGTGAAGTTGAAGTCTTTGTTAGAACATAAATTTTTAATATGCACAGAAAAAAAAGTGTAAATTTACCCAACACTGAAATCATGTTTTTAACGTAAACATGCTCAATGTAATTTTGAAATTCAATGTAAATAGTTGTATTGCATTTAAAGAACCTTTATGTAAATTGAGATTCTATGTAATTCGTGAAGCTCATGTAAACAAAGCTTTAATTTGTGTCCAAACATAAATTTGAAGATATGAATAACATGTAATTGCGTATCTGATGTAATGTTTTCTAAACGTAATCCCAAAAAATGATTTAAATTTAAATAAAAGCTTATTTTGCAAATGACAGCACAAAAGGATGACAAAACAAATCAGCTCAATGTTATTGTTGTTTGGTGCGGTGAAGTTGGAAGTGTTTTTGCGCTAGATTTTGCAATTAAATGAAATTTCGGCTGATGTCCAAGCAGCTGTTTATTTCGCGAGTCTGCCGGGCAACAGAAGATGGCTCCGGACAGGAAAGGGAAAGGTTCCGCACAGCAATTTTATTTCATCCAGGTTTGGATCGCCAAATTCAATTTTAACCGGCTTTCCTCACGCTAAAACAAATGTTTCAGTTCGGATACAATCGGTCCGGAAGGATGTAATCAAACCTTGCGGATCGATTGCTGTCAATGTAAATTAAAAGAAATAAGAGCTTCTGAGAGAGGGCCGATGGAATCTGTACCAACGGCACCAACAGCAATCAAAGGGATGGTTTGTTTACATTTCGTGCCAATCAAATCCAATCCAGATGATTAATCTAAAATCAGTTCCTTCCTATTGATCGCTTGTCTGGGAATAATTTGGTTTAGGAGGATTACGTAAAATCCTTCCGGGTTGATTGTAGCAGTTGCACCGCCGGGTGAGTAAAATTCATAAGGTTACTACTCACAAAATATTACATTTTAGCATTCGCAGCTGCTTTAGATGGTTTGTCATTGATGCTGGCAGCAAGAACCTTGAGCTTCTTCGACAACTTTGACTTGCAGCGGCGGAAGCCGAAACCTCTTTCGTGGTGGCAACCTCACCCGGAACAGCGTCCTTCTGGGTTTCCTCATCGGTTGGAGTATCTGGTGCCACTGTCCCGGCTTGATCTCTACAGGTAATCTCGGCGTCTTTTACGCGGTTTTGACCGCAAGAACGAATCAGGTAGACGCAGGATTCACAATCTTACAATGCCGGAACGAGGCATCGGCACAAACTCCCTCGTAGGTTTTCACCGAGACCGGAAGCAGGCTGCTGGTCCTCAGCTGTACGAGAGTGGGAAGAGGAACAGGAACGGGATCATGGCTTTGATTCGCAGAGGTTCCTTTATCAATCAAGATCCAAGCTAGATTTTTTTGCTGAAACACAAAAAAGAACATGTAAGTATGTTTCAGCTTCAACTCGCCAATCTTTGCCAATTTAGTTCCACAAGTCTTATATATTAGTTTACTTACAGCATTAGTAAGCAACATTCATTAATGGCGAAATATAAAACTGATACTTTTAACAAATTTTAGGTACGAAACCTTGCCTTTTCGACGGATTTTTTTTTCGTGATAACTGTTCGATCAGGTGAAGTCGATGAAGCGCGGTGAATGCCCCGTGACTGAAATTATCGCGTTCACGCTTACTGGGGGAACTCAATTTTTAAGTTCGTTCAAGCAAAATGAAGTTCAGCCATGTCAATTTTAAGATGGGATTGTTTTGATTTTATTTCGCAAATTTGAGATCACTGAACCGAACTTCATTTTGCTTGGTGACTTTGCTGAAATTTCAAAAGTGACAGTTCTGGGGACTTAGCGGTTTTCAGAGTGGATGTTGTGGTAGGTAAGTTTGTGAAATTGTATCTTTTATTTAAAATATCTCTTAATTTGTATGTTTTATATTTTATGTTTCCATATTCAGCTCTTGATACTCATCGATGGTCCTCCTGGAAGACGACCGTCCCGCCGGAACCAACACCCATCGAAATGTCCGGCCGGTGGAAGGACCGCCGGAAGCAGTTGAAAGCGACCGCTGACGGCATCGGTGCTTGACTCGACCACGAGTATCTGCCGTGGTTCCGCGGATGGGACAGTCTCGACGCGTAACAGTTGCTCAAAGCCCCGCTCCGGAAGAATATTAAGAAACCTGAAAGGTTGGGACGGGAGGTTCACGGCTGAGAAACCATTAGTAAGCGAGCCGGATTGTGATTGAGAGGGAGTAATCTTGCCTGAACCATGAATCCGAATCTGCTTCCGCCACCCCTGGCGACCGGTGCCATCGACCTGTTGCAGGAGATGCTCCTCAAGCGTGGGGACATCCGGGCCGACTTTACGCTGTACCAGGACTTTATGGACCAGCATCGGGATCTGCTGCTGGTTTCGGAACCAGGCAAGTGCGACTCCGACGCGGCCCGCTTTCGCAACACCGGCAACCGGCTCTATCTGGACGGGAAGTATGAGGAAGCTTTGGTGTGGTACAACCGGAGCATCTGCTTTGCGGAGAAGGAGTCGGACCAGCTGGCCACGGGATACGGGAATCGGTAGAGCGGAAGGCGTGTGTGGTTTGATTGAGGTTAGGTTTTGATGATTGTTTTTGAATTTCAAGGTCGGCGGTTTACTTCGAGCAGGGCGAGTACGAGTTTGCACTGTACACTCGACCCCCGGTGGTTGGTCACTTTTTCGTTTGACACTTTTTTAGTTTGTACCCCGTTGGTTGGTCAAAGTCAAACTAAAAAGTGACGAACTGTCACTTTTTACACGGCGCTCACGCACACTATCAAAATAAACGTTTGGTAGTGTATGTGAACTCCGTGTAAAAGGGGTGTCAAACTAAAAAGTGACCCCGTTCGTTTGACAACAGTTGGTGTCAAACCATCGGGGTTTGAGTGTACAACATCAATCTTGCCAAGAAGCATGATTATCCGGAAAAGTTGTTGCAAGCAGCAGATTGCTGCTGGCCGTTCGAAGGGCACGGTTCCAAGTCCGCGGATAGACATTAATGTGGACACCCACCCGAAGATTCCCTTCCTGGCCAAGGGAATAAAGGTTGATCACCGGCGAATCCTGGTTGCCGAAAAGGACTTTAATCCGGGGGACGTGATTATGGATTGACTTCAACCAACTTGCAGCCACTGCGGAGTCAAGTTCAGCAACAGCTTGATTCCTTGCCCGGGCTGCGTCTTCTTCATGTACTGCGGCGAGGAGTGTCGGAAGAAGAGTTGGAAGCTGTGGCATCAATTCGAATGTCCGGTGGCCACGAAGCTGCGCAATTTCTCCAACTTTAATGCTGGAGCTCGTGCTGAAGGGCTTCTTGGCAACGCTGCGGAACGTGCTGGTCAAGGGTACCTGTAGGACGTTCGTAGGTCGGCTGCGAGTTCAAGATCTATCTTCTCCAGCTAATGCCGTAGATTCTGCGCGTCAACTCATCCACCAGCTCCACTACAGTGAAGCTGTTCCCCGCGCTGCTGAAGTTTGGTAACATACGACTACTTGCCATCAGCCAAGCTGAGCGAACCGATTGAGATTCCGTTCGCCATATCGCTGGCCGTCTTAGAAGCGATCAGTTATCTTATCTTGGACTTTACAGATTTCTACTCGAGGATCATCCGCCCGCTGGGGACCACGAAGCAGGTGTTGCCGATTTTGGTGAATATTTGCTTCGCAAGCTCTCTGTACAGAACTTGTTTCTCGCTGAAGTCTTTGCAAGGTTGTACGTGGATACTACGCAATCCCAGATTGGCCAAATTTACACGGAATTTGCCAGGATATGCTGAGCTGTGACCAGAACGCGCAGTTGATGGTGTACAGTTCGAAGATTGTACTTTTTTCCAGGTGTTGACGCGGATTATGAGCGGGACGCTGCACGCCGGGCAGGAGGTTCGAGGGCTTGGTGAGAACTACTCGCTCGTGGACGAGGAAGATTCCTGTACGCTGTAGGTCGGGCTGTTGTTGATCTACAAGGCGCGTTATAAGGTCGAGTTGAACCGCGTCCAGGCCAGGAATTAGATTATCATCGCCGCTTCGAATCACTCGACTATCACCGATGTCAGCATGAACGAGGACGTGTTATCTACCGGCCGCTCAAGTTAAACACCCAGTCCATCATCAAGATCGCCATTGAACGGGTCAACCCGTCGGAACACCTGAAAATAGTGGACGGCCTGCACAAGGTCAACAAATCTTACCCATTACTCTCGACTCGATTGTATGAATCCGGCGAGCACTTAATCTCGGCACCGATGAACTCTACCTGGCACCTGCGCAAGATGTATTCCGAGATTGACATCAAAGCGGCCGATCCGATGGTGGCCTTTGCGAGAGTGTCGTCGAGACGAGTTCGCTCAAGTGGTTCGCCGAGGCGTCCAACAAAAAGAACGATGATTCCAGAACCGCTGGAGAAGGGCCTGGCCGTGGACGAAGCGAGTTTTTCCAGGTCAACTACGACTGGGATCTGCTCACGTCAAGAGCGATTTGGGCCTTCGGCCCGTACAACATCAGCCCACACATCCTCGTCGACGACAAGCTGTCCTTCGAAGTGGACAAAACCCTGCTCGGCTCCGTCAAAGACTCCATCGTGCAAGACTTCCAGTTGGGCTCGCGCGATGGACCGTTCTGCGGGTCTACGCAGACGTCAAGTTCAAAATTATCGATCAATCCATCGCCCAGGAAACGCTCTCTCTACCGAGGAGGTCGCCAAATCATCCCAACCGCCCGTCGAGTTGCCTACTCCGCCTTCCCCATTACCACACCCCGCCTCTTGGAACCGTATCTCTTCGTCTAAGTGCAAGCCCCCGCCGATTGCGTTTCCTCCGTGATCACCGTCCTTGCCCGGCGACGTGGCCACGTCACCCAGGATGCACCCGTCTCCGGTTCCCCGCCATCGATTCGTTCGGCTTCAACACCGACCTGCGAACACACACCCAAGGCCAAGCCTTCTGCCTGTCCGTCTTTCATCACTGGCAGATCGTCCCCGGTGATCCGCTCGGCAAGAGCATCGTCATCCGGCCGCTGGAACGTAATCGATATTCGAATCGTCCGAACCGATAGCCCGCGCAACCTTGTCACCGAACTCTCCAACGATGTCGACAAGTATCACTCGCTAGTCCTCGTCCATCCGTAGTTAATTCCGTTGAATTCCGTCAAACAAGATGTCCCGGGTGGCAATCCTCCTGCCCTAATTTATCAAAATTAAAATTCAAATAAATTCAACAAAAAAACATGCCCAGAACGACAATTTTCTTTTCACTATTATGCCGAACCGATATCCGTCCTCCGGAACCATTTTTCTGCTTTCCTGGAGGATTTTTCCGGTACCCAGCGCATGTCAAATTTGACATCGGCTTCACCATGTTAAAATTAAGTTCGGGTACTCGATGTCAAATTTGTATGGCTACGGTTTGCGCCGTTTTGATTGGATCCACTCAAATTTGAGTTCCCCTGGTAAGCGTGTTGTTGACGAATCATCAGGTCGGTGTTAGGGAACATTCTTTTATTACGTTATTGTTTATTTTATTGTTATTTTATAATCCAGTCGACTCTCTGGCTGTCGATCTTCTCGATATCAATAATTCTCCATCTATCGATGAATTCTTCAGTCCCTTCAATCTGCATACTTCAATTATCTTCATTCCTCGATATTTTCCCTTGCTTGAAGGATCTCTTCCTCGACGGTCCCTTGAATTCTGTTTGCTTTAAAAATCTCTTACGGTTGTCAATAATTTCAGTTTCTCATGGCTTGCATAGACATTTTTCTTGGCGAAACGAAGCTTTGAAGGGTGTTTGACATTAGTTTGTTTTTGTTTGCTGGACGTTGCCATGATTCTCTCCTATAGCTGGTCAGCAAGAAAAAACAAATTCCAATCGAGTCTTCATTTTGCATCGTTCTGTAAACTGATGCTTCTCTTCCTCGACGGTCCCTTGGATATTGACAACTAGAGAGTCGACTGTATTAGCATTTTTGGCTATTTTTTTTTTATCAGTGCCCATGTTTGCACGCTTTCTAATCTAATCTAATCTAATCAGACCCTAGCGCAGCCAATCTTTCGAAGGGATCAAGAAAAAAATATTTTCAATCGAGTCTTCATTTTGCATCGTTCTGTAAACTGATGATTCTGTTCCTCGACGGACCCTTGGATATTGACAACCAGAGATTCGACTGTACAAAAATTTGGCATTTGACCTCCTCAAGTTGCTTTTTGGATGTTTTTGAAACCACCTTGAGTCAGGGGTACCTATTCAAAAACACAAAAAAAATGAAAATTTCGTTTACAGGACCTTTTCGATAAAAACTCAAAATTTTATCTATTTGGCAAGCTAATTTATATTTCTTAGACATTTGAAAACCGATTTTGGTAATGTAAACGTGTATGAATAGAAATTCTTAACTTATTTTTATGAGTTCCTTAGAAACAAAATGTGATGCAAACTTTCAATTTGTTTTAATTTTTAACATTTTTTGTGAAGTGTTTTTTAAGTTGAAAAAACCTATTGATAAGTATCAATAAGTTTTGAGTCGCAAATATGATTTAAAACCTCAATAACATGAAAATTAAAAAGCAAATCTAGTAAAAATGACAATAGGTTCCTAAAGCCCTATGTAATTTTTTTATACAACGGCTAAAAACACGCTTAAAAAACATTTTTGCAATTCCGTCGTGGAACAACTTACTTTTCCTGTCATTCTTGAACGACGAAATAGCCTACTTTTCTGTGCCAAAAATAACCGAATAGCAACACTTTTCAAAATAAATGCTGAAAAGTTCTACTTTTCAGCACTGAAATGGGTGCTGAAAAGTTGAACTTTTCAGCACTTGTTTCGAAAAGTAACACTTTTCAACATTTTTTTGATTTAAACGATTTATTGACAAAATACATGAAAATTCGACTTAAAATTTCACTCAATGGGTGTTTTTCGAAATTGCAAAAAATGTTGTATGGAACTCGTTGCAAAACTTGATTTTTTCAGCACTCGTAGTATTTATCCAACTCGGTGAACCTCGTTGAATAAATGTACGACTCGTGCTGAAAAAATCCTTTTTTTGCAACTTGTTGCATAAACTACTATTCTGATCATTTTTTGTTAATTTAAAGCAAAAAAAAAGTTGACAACCTGTTTTCGATGGATCAACTATGGTCCCCTTGGAAAGGGCTGTCAAGTAGGATTTTTTCTGTCATGAAGGACCGCGAGGTTAATTTTTAAAAATTGATTTAAAAATCTATTTTAAACTCTTTGAAGTCATTTTACTCTGAAAAATATGCTTTAGCGTTGTGAACAATAATATCAGCAATCTAAGCTTAATTTTAGGACCCAATTCGCCCTTTTCTTACGTTGCTCAGATAAATAATATTTATATTTATACAGATTTTTATTTTGTCAAGTACATACAAATTAAACGTGGCAACCCTGCTTGGATTGAAAAGCAAATTTAGTCCAACGTTGCCAGATTATTTTGTGGGAGATCTGTATTTTCTTGAAAATAGATCTGTATTTTATCTGTATCTTGTCGAATTCGAAGCCATAGAAAACATTTTAAAAATTATAACAACAGATTTAGGCTTTTTAATCATATTAAAGCATAAATTAATTACTAAATTGTTGAAACTTTCAAATATAACCATTTTAGAAAAATCTGTATATACAGATTTTTTGGATTTTTAGGATCATAAAATCTGTAAAATACAGATTTATCTGTATATCTGGCATGGCTGATTTAGTCACAGGTGTAGTCGACATTACAGATTGTCAAGGGAGACCTTGACAATCTGTAGTCGACATACGCGACTTTCTCGCGCGAGCTGTAAAAAAAACAAAAAGAAGAAGCTATCTGTCAAAATACTCTGAAAAGTCTCTATCGCGATCCGCTGCGCCAAATTTTCGCGTGAAAATTGCCGGTTCCCCTCAATCCCGTTCCAAATTAACCAGCAAGCATGGCCATCGTCGCCAGTGCACTATCCCTCGTGAGATGAAGACATCTGGAGGGCAAATACACAGCAAAAAGGTAAATTTCCGCTTCGACAGAGGTGAGGTGAGAAAATAATTTGTGTTTTGAAGCAGTTTTCAGTGATGTCCGTCTCAACTGCCAACATCGACAAATCTTTGTCGGGCCCGATCGGGTTGGACAAGTGCTGGTGGAGGACTAGGGCAATGTGACGAACATCCTGCTGAAGATCGAGCATCCGGCCAGAATGTGCTCTTAACGTTGGTCCAGCTCCAGAACGAGGCGTTCGATGGTGAACCAAATCGGTTGTCAGCATCGCCGAGCTGCTGACCCCTCACGTCAATTATCAGCCGGCTTTCAGCTGGCTTGCAAAGTGGGCGATTTGGGCCGTGAAATGGAGGGCGAGGAACGCTTCGAAACCAGCTACGGTGTTGAGGTCGCTGAAAACGAGCTGATCAACGCTCGAGTCCCCAATTGCAAAAAAGTGGTTGCCGGAGGTTGTGGCGTCGTGGCGCCCCTTTCAATCTATCTTGTTGAGTTCGCAGAAACTGCAGGTCATCGCCGGGAATGCCACATCACTGATTTTAAAAGCAAAGGACGCCACCGCCAGGTCAGGTTCTATTGTAACAATCGGCCAGGGCTAAATTGTACAGGTTTGTTTTGTTTTTCACCTTTTTTTTCAAAGCGTTTTGTGAGTCACAATAATAACTATTACTATTGTTTTTTAGGTCGCATTTCACGACAGTCACAGTAGTTCAAATCCGGAGGCACCGGTCGTCGCTGGGGAGAAGTGCATAATGCACAACCACACGCCGTGGGGTACCAACGGTTCCGGGATAGCTGTACGCGAGGTCACATGATCACAATATTTATCGAGCTGGATCCTGCAGAGCGATGTTGTACAGAAGCATGCTGGTTTATAAAAAGGTGAATTGATCATGAGTGAGTTAATTTTTTATTTCCAGTCTTTTCTGAATTATTCGTAAGATCAGGAAATCAAAAGCTTTTGATTCCTACTCAAGTTTACATATTACTCCGTTGAATCTAAAGTCTGCGTAATAATTATCAAACTCTTTGCCTATGACATTTTAAAAGGTTCGTTATAGTTTTTTTCTGATCAAACATAAGTAATTTCAATGCTCAGTTTGATTAGAAATTAATCTAAATGTGTGCCTTTCTAAACTGCATCAGGGTACAAAAGAATTTGAAAATTACATCAGATTCAAGATTCAACGGAGTAAAAAAATTTCTACTTGGGTAAATTTACGTAGATTTCATCGGAAATTTACACGTTTTTGGACCGCTGTTTGTTCGAAACGTTTACATCGGATGGCATGTAAATTTAAAATGAATAAGATGTAAATTCGCATCATTAATGACGTGCACTTTTGGTACATCATTAATGATGTAAATTTACCGGAATTTTTTTTTCTGTGTGGATGCCTCTAAAAAAAGCTGGATCTTCCTTCAAAGATTCGTCAAATTTAATCTCATAGATAGGACATAAAAAGTTTGACAAAACGATGCTCAAAATTAAAAGCCTTGAATATAGAATAATTATTGAAATCAAAAACGGACTAAATTTTTTATTCATAAAAAATAAGAAACTTAAAAGCAATTTAAGTTGTTTTTGCTAATCGAATATAAAAAATGACATGATAACAAAATCTAACACGATTCCATAGCATCTATACCCGACATTTTCAAATGTATTTATTCGACGGGAAATCACTAGAGCTCAATTCTGTCGACTGTAGCGTGTTCAGGGAGCTCAAATCTATCACTCCTTACCGAAACTAAAGCGTTTACCGACATCAACTTTAAAACCGTCGAGTTGTAATTGGCGTCTGATACAGCCTCGAATGTAAATGTCACGACTTAGGAAACAATAATTCTCGGATTAGTTTTCAAAAAGACGTAAGAGCCAATGGTAAACAAAGCATTTTTTGCATCGGTATTCGACCTACTTACGAAAAATTAATTTCAATAATGCTTATCATTGTTCATTTACACGTCTTTCAAGTGCCCCAAATTAAAAATAAATGAAATTTTGCTACATATCGGAGAAAAACGAATATTAGTGTCGGAGGTGTAATTTTCTTACAGACAAAACAGCAACAATAATATGGCTTGTCAACTTCAAGTTTCGTCGTCGTCATCGCCCGCCGGCCACAATGCTTCTTCTCCTCACCACGACCTGGCCTGGGCCGCAGAAGCATTCAATTATCACGTGCGCTGATGAACCAACCACGATTTGCAGGAAAATGATTAATGTCAATATTTTTCCACCGCACAGACGTCAATTGGTGAGAGAGACACTCTTTAGCAATAAACTCGCAAGCTATCGTGCCATACCGGTGCTGCCCGTTTCTCATATTTTTGGATGATGCCGTTTTGCAACAGTTATTCCAGCAAGCAATGTTGCTAATTTGTAGCATGCCAACGTTCATTATTTAGGTGGAACGTGCGGTGACAACCAATAAGCAACCAGTTCAAGCGTTATCGAGATTGAATCAAACGAAAGTTTGCCCTGGGACTTGTTTACGAGCTCTTACGGCAGATTTAACTACGAAAGGATTCGTCGTCCAGAACGTCCGGAACGACCGAGTCTAGACTGCCGTCAAAGGGGCGCAATCAATGCATCTTGACACGCAGAGTCTGGAGAATGTGGTCCTTCTCAGAGGAGTTTAGTTGCACTATAAAACAACAAGAATAAAGTTGAGGCAAACGCTGCTCCAAAAAGCCAACCAAAGAAAGAACACAAGGTACAGCAGTTTGAGGGTAATTAGCTTGCCAGGGAAAAACAGTCGATGAGTGCAACAAGTGGCCAATAAAAGTTGGAATTGCATGTCGTGAGTTCGTTTGTGGGTTTTAGGAAACAGACGAGCAATTATGTGTAGGATAGACGTTGAATGCAGCTACAAGTGCGCAGCAAACGTATTTGTTAGCCAAAGTTATTCACTTTTGAAACAACCCAGCAAATGTTGAAAATTTCAAACAGCAATCAACAAGGTTGGTATCAATACGAGACGACTCACCTTTTCCTCGGGAATGCCATGGTTGACAAGCAGTGCAACGCCTTTCTCCGACAGCGCACGAAACAGTTGTCCACCGACGCGATTTACGACCGACCGGATCGGACATTCCTCAGTGCCTGAAAATCGTTGTTGGAAAAGAAGTAAAGAAAACAAAGATGAGCAATCAATCGACCTCCTCATACTAACTATCCATGGTAATGGGTGTCGGTTACAAATTCCAATGAACGTTATCAACTAGATCAAGTCTCGATGGCGGAATAACCTAATTGATCAATTCAATGACCTACTGATAGTGTGCGTCTAGAGATAACGCGCCACATTGATGGATCATACTGCATGGAATGTACGTTAACTCACTCTTGAAAGGATAGTAACTTTTTGAACTCATAGATTGCGTTTTGGAATAAAGATGTTTTAGTTTGCAATTACAAAAAAAAAACCTGTTATAATTCAACCCAAAACCAACCAATTACAACCCACTGAAAACACAAACCGACAACGACATCTTTCCGCCAGTTGTCGGCAATCTAAAAGTGGGCAAGTAGTGCTAAATTTATGCACGCAGTTTGGTTAAAAATAGTCACACGCCAGAATGTTGTCTGTTTGTAATCACCGTCATCGTCATCATGATCGAAAGAGCGAGATGTTTTGGTTTTGATAATTACCTTAGTAATAGACGACGACCGGCGCGGCTGTCGTGCCCGTTGCTTCTGGACACATGTTAATTGGACACGTTTCTAGCATCTGTTTCCGATTCTGGGTGGTTGGAAGTCAACGGAATTATGACGACTTAAATTGAGCATTTATTACAGAGCTATCACAGACAAACAGACGTGAATTCAATATGAATCCCATAATATGAACTTTAAATTTGAGAATTCTTTAGTTAGGCTATTACACATTTTATTTAAAGGGTTTTTTTCTCGGCACTGGTCGAAAAAATTCATCAATTGGTAAAAAGACTTAAAGTACCCAACTTCATTAATAATGACATTCTTAATAGTTTAGAAATGATTTTATAAGTTAATTCATTGAGATATATATTCAGCCATAACATTTTTTGCCCCAAATTTGACCAAATCAAAATCAAATAGTGTCGCCGCCAAAAAGTCATTTTTGTTACATCCTAATATAAATATCAAAATTTTCAAAAATTATGATCTTGCGCAAAACGCAATATTTAAAAATTATAGAAATGAAGCAATATATTCTGTCATGTCGAGCTACCCACATAGTCATCTTCTACATACATAATACTTACATCACTTTGAAATTATTTTTATTGAAGATTTCACAAAAGTTTAATTTTTAATATTGAAAATCGAACCATAGTCTCCGAGATACAGTCATTTGTAAATTACAGGCTAATTAGGTGACGCTTAGAGAAAAACTAAATTTCATCAATTAAAATTCATTGTGAGGCTGTATCTCAGAAATTAATAAAGTCTCAGAGAAAAATTGTTGGAAATTTTCTTAGATCTTCAACAATATTTTGTTAGGAGTGGTTTTCTTTCATGAATTATTTAAAAGATAAATAAAATGATAAAATATCACAAATATATAACCTAAAATAGACTATTAATTCCAAAACAGTGCAATTTATCAAAAATGCGGTGAAGTGCTTTTCGATTGCAAATATTATTTTGATTTCAAAAATTATATATATTATTATTTTTAATTGTTCAATGATTTTTATTTTGATGCATTTAATTTAAAAAGCTATTTCCAAAATGCAATACAAGTTAATACAAATATCTAGTCCTGTTCTTAATTACATAAGTATTTAAAAAAAACTGCTCTAGGTTGAACTGAGCTCCCCTCCCAGCTAATAATCAATAAAATTCATTAAATCACTCCGAAGGAATCCCGCGATTCGTGACAAACTTTGCGATAGTGCAATGTCGCGTCAAGAGTGATGACATTGAATCACACTGGCCAACAACCAACAGCAAACAAAAACAACCGATAAGGTGAAGCCGGCAAGTGTCCGGTCAGTCTCTGGTGATTCCAGCACAAGTGGCTGGGCTATGGGGAGGGAACTTGTTTTACAACTCTTCAAATCGGTACCCTAAAACGGTGTCGTGTTCCGTGAAATGTGGTAGACAAACAGCTCACATATACTTGAAATGCGAGTGTTTTCCCCAATCGACAGACACGGGGCAGACAAGGTGGGACTTTTTTTTTGTTTGTTTTTGGGAAATACCAAATTAAAATGCGGATCATGTTGATGGCGGACCCCAGCAGAACGAGATAATAAAAGTTTAATAGTTTACTTTTTGCATTTAACAGCCTTATCAGTCATCAACAATCAAGAAAATTGAAAGGCGTGAAAGTTACCAAACTCAGTAAACTAGTTCGAGGGCGACGGTGATGAAACACACCTTGATAGTTTCAACTGCCATGACTCACGATCTTGCCACCGTTATCGCTTCGATTACAGGAACTTGCAGAAATCAGTGTCAACTGATCGGGACTTGATCGCCAAATGGACCATGTGCACTTATAAGGTTCACGACTAATGAATATTTAGCACGAGCAGAGAAAATGCTTGCGCAAAGATTTTAAAAGATTAGTCACTGACGAAGTACCCTTGCTGGCTTGGTACAAAGAAACAAGTTAGTAAGTGCGACTATTATCGACAGCTCGCTAAATGATTTATAAAGTGTAAAACTTTGCGGAATGTCGAATGAGTGGCACCTTGATTTGAAATTTAATAGAACGCGACAGCTTATCTCAGTGAGATGGATCGCATTACGCTCGTGTTTTGCCTTGTAACAATTCTAGGTGTGAAAATACGCCACAAAGTGTGATGTCACCAATTTAAACCAACTGATTAACGAAACATTTCTTAAAACGTCACAACCAGTCCGTCGAGTCCACGCTTACGTCGTTATCATCCGAAGTCATGCTGATTCACACACGCGGTTGGTAACAGTAACAGTCTGGGCTAAATTTGTTTGATTGCTGGTGGGAAATTTACACAGCTAAATTTACAGTGCCAAGAGAAACTCGACGTGATAACGAAGTGAAACTTGTTCTGGTAAACCTGATGGATATATTGATGTATTTTCAAACTTTTTTGTGGTCTCAAATCATTTTCTACAAACAATCCAACATGCGATGGGGAAACACGCTTAATTTTAGGCCGATGCCGAAACTTTTTTGAAACTTCATATGAAAGTTTGGACTGTTTTCAACTCAACTAAGAAGTCTCAATATTTGTGTCATTTTCAATTTATATTGTATCATGTCTCATTACTTTACAAATTTTCTAGCAATCGATGCTGTGTGTACTCGTGTTTTCTTTATATTGATTTAGTCTCGGCAAAGTTTCTCAAACAATAGACAAACACATGAGAATTATTCTCTATTTCATTGAAATATTACTTAACATACAATAAACGAAGTGGTTTAAGTTGCTTCGCTTCGCTTGGAAACGGCGATTTTAGCGGATTGCAGACTGGAATTCGCCATGTGATGTGATGTAATTGTCTAAGCCTGTGTTTTCAGGAATTGATAGTTGAGAATAGAATCAGATTTTCATTACCATGAGTCAATGGAGTCATGGTCCATGACAGTCATCCATTGCCGGTCGCGGCCAACTCAACCGCGCACCGGGGACAAGGAAAAAGATTTGGAAGACGAGAAGTGTTGATGCTCTATTTTTTAAGGGGATAGGGGAAAATCTCCTGGGTATCCCCAAAATAAGTTTCGCTTGAATTTGGACGGTTTTTGGGAAGGTATATAAGGTCTAGGATACACTCAAATCAAGCCGTCAGGTCAGCTAGAGCGCACTAGGACTTTGCAATATTTGGCATTGTTTTTTTTATTTTTGCTTTGTTTAGTATTTTGATTTCGTAGAAATAATAAGTTCTCTGCATATTTTAAATCCATTAAGCTCTCCTTCATGTTAACAATCTTATCAAATTCGAAATAAGTTGATAAAAATTAAGGTTAGACTCATTTAACAACTCGTCTTCGCCTGTGTGCTATCTTGTGAGTTACTTTTTCTTGAAAAAGTATTAAATGACCGTTGTCACAAGAAAGCACACAAGCGACGAAGTGCATCGACACAACAATGCGTTTCCTGAAGCAGATAAAATGAAGCAAATGTTTCATTCATGTGCAAATTTTTAGGAGGAAAGCAACTTTACTAACAATCTTGAATTCATACCTTAAAATGCTAAGCGAACTTTTACATCTGCATGAAGTTAGGACCCCCGACTCAAAACGAAAAGAAGAAAACTCACCACAGTGGGCCAGATCAATGATCGGTATCTGGCTGGTGGACAGCAGGGTGTCCATCTTTTCCTCGCTGCCGGGTTTGCCGCCGCCACCGCCGCCGTTACCACTCTTGAGCATGTTTGCGCACCTGGATTCAATGGCCTTTGCTTTAAACGAAGATTTTGGGACTTTTTTCTTCTTCAGAGATCAGTCTCGGCGGAAGAAATAAACTTTTTTTCTCGCTCTCTTCTCGTCGTCTCTCTTTTGGAGTTCACTTTAACAAGTTCTTTTTTTTCTTTGTTTCGTGGATATTTTCCGCGTTTTTTATGTATATTTCTGTTCCACTCTTCGTACCTCGGCGTGTTGAATGTGTACTTTTATTATTATTATTATTATTGCTGGTATCTCTTTCGCTCTCCTTCCTGGCACGCTTGTTTTGCAGCCATCCAAGCACTTTGGGCCGCCTCAATGAAAGAGAGAGGATCACCACACGCAAACCATACCATGTGAATGGCTAGTTTTATTGTTTTGGTCTGCAGCTCTGGCTGGAACCAATACTAGCAATAGCAATTTCGAGGGCAACTTTTTTTTTCGATCGACGAGTTGAAAGTACTTTCCATTCCAGCAAACACCACCCGAACCCGAACTCCACAAACTCACAAACTGCACTGCACTGTTAGATGTTGCTTACGCGTACGCGTACGACACTTGCCCGGAAGTTGGGCTCAAGCTGTATGTGATAAGTCGTGGCGGATTACGCCACACTGCAGTGCGCCTCAAGAACACCACACCACTCGCGCTCAGTAGCAACCCGTGACGTGACCTGTTCGACTGACTGAAGGTGGTCACCGCTGAGTACGCGTACAAGATCTATTTCCGAAACGGCTTCGGCGCCCCACAACGAACCTCGCAACGCTCTCTTCCTATACTATAGTCAGTCTGTCCAAGCAGCAGTGACGATGACCTGTGCTATGCCTGAGAGAGTATCGACCGACCGACCAACGCGACAGCTACCGACTGGCTCACCAACTCACTCACTCTGCCTGCTGCTGCAAGGAACGATCGACGACTGAAAGGCGCGCGCGTTTCGTTTTACTTTGCTTCGTTTGCTCAGCTTTGGTCCGACTGCTCTGAACCTACTCCTTCTCCTCCTACTCTGCTCAACTTAGCAGTGATGTTGGTGGTAGCATGAACGAGCGGGAGGACGGGCGGTTTGCAGGGATTCAAAAGAAAATGGGGTTCATAAATGATTTTTTTTTTGCACTGCTTTGCAGGATATTACCATTCAACATCAAACAAACGGTTTTCTAATCAAAACACCTTGCGTCTCCATAAAAGTTTCAATATGATGGAAACGCATGGCGTTTGAAGATAAAATCTAGATTAAATTTTCAAAACAACCTATCCCTCATGGGTTTCCTATGCAGATAGGGCCTTTTGAAAATTTAATCGAGAAATAATAGTTATGGCCATCAGGGACACCACTGAACTCCGTTCCATAGTCTTAAAAAAAGTATCTTTGCCAAAAAAGGATTTAAAATTTTCTCAGGGATCACATCCAAAACAAACATAAAATATGTTATTTAGAACCACTGGATCCCTTTTGTCGACAAAGTTTCCACAGTAGTATTCGTTACTTCGTAAAACGTTCGTCAGTAGTCGACCATCGTGATCGCCTAGACTTTAAGTTGGTCGATGCGCGCTCAAAAAATTTCAAAAGTCCGGTCGTTTGTTGCCCGCGACATTTTTGCCTTAATTCAGACGTTAATCTTCAAAGCCACTAATTCACACCGCTATCAGCAGGTTCCTCGGCTCATAATCTCTAGGTGTTGATAACAGCTTGATAACACAACGTGGTGGTGACTTGTGGAGAAACCTCACCGCAAACGTCTCAAACGGAGCCAACGAATGGACCGTTAACCTTGACGACGGACGTTTCTTCGCGCATGCAAAAATATAGCTTCGGTGACTTATCCAAAGCTTGATGTAATATCCGTGATAACATGCGAATGATTTAGACAAACAGTTGATAGCTTAACACTGGAACGCCCAACGCATGTCCAACTTACACGGACGCCCAAGCCTCCCAAAAAAGGTGGAACGGTAACTTCAACTCGCTGGTTCTCGGGCATTACTCAACCAATTGGGACGATTCTTGTTTCCAGTGATTTGTAAGAATGTCTAGATGATCCTAAAATTTTGCAGATTTGATTTGAACAAATCTGTAATTTCTGCGACCGAAAACATCGTTCCACCTTTTTTAAAACGACTGCCTCCGCGGAATTTTCGGCGATTTTTTTTTTTACACGCGAAATAAAAAGTTGGAACGATGTTTTTGATCGCAAAAGTTACAGATTTGATCAAAGTTCTAGAATCATCTCGATATCCTAACAAATCACTGGAAAGAAGAATCATCTTGATTGGTTGAGTTATGCCCGAGAACCATTGAGTTGAAGTTACTGTTCCAACTTTTTTGGAGCCTTGGGCGTTGGAATGTTAATTTGACCATACATTTGTAACTCGTAGTCAATTTATTTTCTAATTCAAAATTTGTTTTAGCACGCATAGCTGATGGTATTGTTATGTTGTAGGTTTGTGCATCATTCAATAAGAAGACCATACTCGAATAAATACTACTAACACAGACTTAAACCTAAGAATTGTACTTGTTTATACTACGGCAACCAATCCATGAATGATGACAATGACGTTCAATGATGATGAGCTGGTAATGAATCACATTACTGAATGAATGGTTCAAAGATTGGCAGCAGATAATGCCATCAATGAGAATGTCATCTTTTTTTTGTATTGCACACATTTTTTAGCCGTTCATATTTTTTATGTAGGATTGTATAAATTTATATAATTTCTAATTTGTATAAATATGTGAGTTTACAATCAATTACTTTGCCATAAATTACCCCGATATTTCACAAACGTTATATTTGGTTTCTTGATTGGCAATGTTATAAGTGAGATTCCAAACAAACAACCGTGTGTCTCCATTGGATTTTCTCGATTCTCCCATCATATTATAAATCGAGAACACCGATGGGAGATTTATACGTAGAAAGTTGTGTTTCACATTCCTGATTAAGAATATGTTCGATTCAAAATATTCTATCGGTGAAAATTGCGTTTTTAAGGCTGATACGCAGATGGGAAGGAACGCAAAACTCCATACAAAAAAACGCCCAAGAAACGGTCAAGGAAAGGGTCACGAAAAGATTTTTCTTAAGCGGTACGCAGCTGAAAAGTAACAGAAACGGAAAGATTGCGTTTGACGTTTCTTCGCGCGGTGCTTGTTTGTAATGTTTTGATGAAAAAATCAAAAAATTGTAATTTTTCTTTTTGAATGCGACTGATAATTACAAACGTTTTAATAATTTTGTATTGAAGATAATAATATTTAAAATTCCCGCCGAATCTCAAAAAGCAGAATATTGAAACTAAAAGGACAGATTTAGTTTTTCGGTCGAAATGGAGTAAAAAAAGAAGTTGTCTTTATAGATGTCGACCATCGTGTCACAAACAATTTATTGCTAGTACCAACCAGCTACCTCTGGATTATGAGTCCCCTGCACTGTCCGATTTATCCACACTCGCGGGACCAAAATGAAGTAAATCAGAGTGAAATTAAACTTGACAATAATCATACAAATATCTATGTTCTTACTGAAAATACAATAATAATCTGAAATTTTGAAATCCAATCAAACAACAAATTCAAAAATGTGAAAAAAACAAACATTTCAGAAATTTCAAATAACATTTTTTTTGAATAATAAAGAAAATTTCAACAAAAATCTGAAATTTGGAAAATCAAAATTAAAAATATGCAGAATTGAATAATAATTTTAATTTTTAACGTTTTTATAAATTCCATAGATCAAAAATGTTAAAATTCGAAACGAATGTACAAGTCGAAATTCCAAAAGTTTTAAAAATCGGAAACATAGAAATTCGTAAATACAAATTTACAAAAACCTCGAAATTATAACAATCAAAAACTCTTGAATTAAAATTTAAGAATAGAGAAATTTAAAAAATTTAAGAATTTAAGAATTTAAGAATTGAAAAATTTAAGAATTTCAGAATTTAAGAATTTAAGAATTTAAGAATTTAAGAATTTAAGAATTTAAGAATTTAAGAATTTAAGAATTTAAGAATTTAAGAATTTAAGAATTTAAGAATTTAAGAATTTAAGAATTTAAGAATTTAAGAATTTAAGAATTTAAGAATTTAAGAATTTAAGAATTTAAGAATTTAAGAATTTAAGAATTTAAGAATTTAAGAATTTAAGAATTTAAGAATTTAAGAATTTAAGAATTTAAGAATTTAAGAATTTAAGAATTTAAGAATTTAAGAATTTAAGAATTTAAGAATTTAAGAATTTAAGAATTTAAGAATTTAAGAATTTAAGAATTTAAGAATTTAAGAATTTAAGAATTTAAGAATTTAAGAATTTAAGAATTTAAGAATTTAAGAATTTAAGAATTTAAGAATTTAAGAATTTAAGAATTTAAGAATTTAAGAATTTAAGAATTTAAGAATTTAAGAATTTAAGAATTTAAGAATTTAAGAATTTAAGAATTTAAGAATTTAAGAATTTAAGAATTTAAGAATTTAAGAATTTAAGAATTTAAGAATTTAAGAATTTAAGAATTTAAGAATTTAAGAATTTAAGAATTTAAGAATTTAAGAATTTAAGAATTTAAGAATTTAAGAATTTAAGAATTTAAGAATTTAAGAATTTAAGAATTTAAGAATTTAAGAATTTAAGAATTTAAGAATTTAAGAATTTAAGAATTTAAGAATTTAAGAATTTAAGAATTTAAGAATTTAAGAATTTAAGAATTTAAGAATTTAAGAATTTAAGAATTTAAGAATTTAAGAATTTAAGAATTTAAGAATTTAAGAATTTAAGAATTTAAGAATTTAAGAATTTAAGAATTTAAGAATTTAAGAATTTAAGAATTTAAGAATTTAAGAATTTAAGAATTTAAGAATTTAAGAATTTAAGAATTTAAGAATTTAAGAATTTAAGAATTTAAGAATTTAAGAATTTAAGAATTTAAGAATTTAAGAATTTAAGAATTTAAGAATTTAAGAATTTAAGAATTTAAGAATTTAAGAATTTAAGAATTTAAGAATTTAAGAATTTAAGAATTTAAGAATTTAAGAATTTAAGAATTTAAGAATTTAAGAATTTAAGAATTTAAGAATTTAAGAATTTAAGAATTTAAGAATTTAAGAATTTAAGAATTTAAGAATTTAAGAATTTAAGAATTTAAGAATTTAAGAATTTAAGAATTTAAGAATTTAAGAATTTAAGAATTTAAGAATTTAAGAATTTAAGAATTTAAGAATTTAAGAATTTAAGAATTTAAGAATTTAAGAATTTAAGAATTTAAGAATTTAAGAATTTAAGAATTTAAGAATTTAAGAATTTAAGAATTTAAGAATTTAAGAATTTAAGAATTTAAGAATTTAAGAATTTAAGAATTTAAGAATTTAAGAATTTAAGAATTTAAGAATTTAAGAATTTAAGAATTTAAGAATTTAAGAATTTAAGAATTTAAGAATTTAAGAATTTAAGAATTTAAGAATTTAAGAATTTAAGAATTTAAGAATTTAAGAATTTAAGAATTTAAGAATTTAAGAATTTAAGAATTTAAGAATTTAAGAATTTAAGAATTTAAGAATTTAAGAATTTAAGAATTTAAGAATTTAAGAATTTAAGAATTTAAGAATTTAAGAATTTAAGAATTTAAGAATTTAAGAATTTAAGAATTTAAGAATTTAAGAATTTAAGAATTTAAGAATTTAAGAATTTAAGAATTTAAGAATTTAAGAATTTAAGAATTTAAGAATTTAAGAATTTAAGAATTTAAGAATTTAAGAATTTAAGAATTTAAGAATTTAAGAATTTAAGAATTTAAGAATTTAAGAATTTAAGAATTTAAGAATTTAAGAATTTAAGAATTTAAGAATTTAAGAATTTAAGAATTTAAGAATTTAAGAATTTAAGAATTTAAGAATTTAAGAATTTAAGAATTTAAGAATTTAAGAATTTAAGAATTTAAGAATTTAAGAATTTAAGAATTTAAGAATTTAAGAATTTAAGAATTTAAGAATTTAAGAATTTAAGAATTTAAGAATTTAAGAATTTAAGAATTTAAGAATTTAAGAATTTAAGAATTTAAGAATTTAAGAATTTAAGAATTTAAGAATTTAAGAATTTAAGAATTTAAGAATTTAAGAATTTAAGAATTTAAGAATTTAAGAATTTAAGAATTTAAGAATTTAAGAATTTAAGAATTTAAGAATTTAAGAATTTAAGAATTTAAGAATTTAAGAATTTAAGAATTTAAGAATTTAAGAATTTAAGAATTTAAGAATTTAAGAATTTAAGAATTTAAGAATTTAAGAATTTAAGAATTTAAGAATTTAAGAATTTAAGAATTTAAGAATTTAAGAATTTAAGAATTTAAGAATTTAAGAATTTAAGAATTTAAGAATTTAAGAATTTAAGAATTTAAGAATTTAAGAATTTAAGAATTTAAGAATTTAAGAATTTAAGAATTTAAGAATTTAAGAATTTAAGAATTTAAGAATTTAAGAATTTAAGAATTTAAGAATTTAAGAATTTAAGAATTTAGGAATTTTAGAATTTAAGAATTTAAAGATTTAAATATTTAAGAATTTAGGAATTCCAGAAAAAAAAATTAAACATTTGTACCAGCCTTATTTTATAATTTCAAAATTTCCTAACTTCCTAATTTCCTAGTTTCCGAATATCCTAATTTTTTTATTTCCTAATTTCCATACTTTCAAATTTCCTGATTTCTTAACTTCCTAACTTCCTAAACTCCTAATTTCCTAGTTTCCTAATTTCCTAACTTCCTAATTTCCTGATTTCCTAATTTCCTAACTTCTTAATTTCCTTACTTCTTAATTTCTTAACTTCCTAACTTCTTAATTTTCTAATTTCCTAGTTTCCTGATATCCTAATTTCCCAATTTCCTAACTTCCTAACTTCCACACTTCCTAATATTCTAATTTCCTAACTTCCTAATTTCCTTATTTCCAAATTTCCTAACTTCCTAACTTCCTAATTTCCTAATTTCCTAACTTCCTAATTTCCTAACATATTATTTTCCTAATTTCACGATTTTCTAATTTCTGAATTTCCTATTTTCCTTATTTAATAATTTCCTAATTTCCTAGCTTCCTAATTTCCTAACATATTAATTTCATAATTTCTTAACTTCCTAACTTCCTTAACTCCTAAACTCCTAATTTCCTAGTTCCCTAATTTCCTAATTTCCTAACTTCCTAATTTCCTAACTTCCTATCTTCCTAATTTCTTAACTTCCTAATTTCCTAGTTTCCTGATATCCTAATTTCCCAATTTCCTAACTTCCTATTTTCCTAACTTCCTTATTTCCTAGTTTCCTAATATCCTAATTTAATTTCCTAACTTCCTAACTTCATAATTTCCTAGTCTCCTAATTTTAGCAATTTTCTTTATTTCCTAATTTCCAAATTTCCTAATTTCGTGATTTCCTAACTTCCTAATTTCCTGATTTCCTCATTTCCTAATTTCCTAACTTCCTAACATTCTAATTTCCTTACATATTAATTTTCTAATTTCTTAATTTCTTTGTTTCATAATTTCCTAATTTTCTTATTTTCTGTATTTTACTTATTTGCTAATATCATAATTTCCAAATTTCCTAATTCCCTTGTTTCCTAATTTCCTAATTTTTTAATTTCCTTATTTCATAATAACATAGTTTTTTGATTTCCTTATTTCATAATTACATATTTTTTTTAATTTCAGTTTTTCTTGTTTTAGAATTTAAGAATTTCTAAATTTGCTTTTATTTATTGATTTCTTAATTTTGTTTATAATTGTTGTTAAAAGTTTTTGAATAAACATTTTTAATCTATTTAATTTTAACTTTTGAATATTTTTAATCTTTTTATTTTTTCCTCGAAAGAACCTCAAGCGCGCACACCGTCAATCGCGCTCATACCGAATTGTCAACTTTTCTTGGGGGGGTCACGAAAAGAACACGCAACATTTCTTGACCGCGTTCCTTCCGATCAGCATACCGTACTTTAGGAAAAAAAAAAGTTACTTAATCCACCTTTAGGTGGTTGGTGCCTTCCTCTCATTTATAGAGTGATTCCAACCCCCTAAAGTGTCCACATGGTTTATGGATCTCCCCTAACGTGATCGCAGCACTAGGTCCTATTAAAAATAAGTGATGAGTAAAAAAAAACAGACTACCTACAGACTTTTTGTCAAGATTATACAGACACCGCCTTTCAGGAAAATGGCATCCCTCTACACGGCTTTTTTCGTGGCGATCAGACCCGACCATTTTAGGTTATGTAAATGCAGACCATTTTTTAAACTGCTTGTAATTTTAGATAGGTAAGTCAGATCTTGAAAATTCTTAATCCACAAGAAAGGTAATTTCAGAACCTATCTAAAAATATATAATATGGCAGATTTTCATGCAAAACCACCCTTTTTTGCAAATTGTGAAATATATATGCTAATCTAATCTAATCTAATCGAACACAAGCGCAGCCAGTCCGAAGAAAGCATCCGGGAAGAACTTATGGTTAGATTACGCCTCAAGTTCCTTCTTGTCATTATTAATGATTGCAATACTTTCGAGAACCCCCGAAGTGTATTACACTCATTAAAGCGGCCCGGCCTACTGCGTTGCATTAACCGCATGAGACAGATTCTATGAACGGATCCCACATTTCATAGAACCATCAGGGGAAGAAGAATTAGCCGGGGACATACCGTACCAACCGGTTCGAGTTATTTATAGATTATAATGATGTGTGGTGTGTAGGGGAATAGTGTGGGAAGGGATTGTTGTATTATTTAGTAAATGACCATGTGACATTATTTCACCACTACGGATTAATTCACTCAAGGAGTATAAATCACTTCCAATCCAAAGGTGTGAGTTCGAATCCCACCTGATTCTATGCGTTTTTTGTTCATAAAGTTCATTTACAGTCGAAAAATTTCAAGGAGACCGGTCGGGAAACGAACCCTGAACCTTCCGCTTATGAGGCGGGAGCCATAGCCATTAAGCCACGGGCCGGTCTCGTAATTATAATAACCACGCACCCAAGCACACATACAGCGACAAAAAAGAAATGAAAATGAGCATGCAAAAACAAGACAGCGCGTCCCCGTGGTCAGCGCACTAATCTTGCAAATTGTGAAATATATATGCAGCAGTTTTTTAAGCACAACTTTTGATGTGCTTTACTAAATCTTATAAATTTCAATAGGGACTTATGGGACCCCAAGACGAATCGAATGAGGCCAATACGGTCAAAATCGGTTCAGCCAGTGACCAGATATTCTAGTGACATTGATTTGGTACACATGTCTACATACAGCCATTTGCTCAGCTCGTGATTCTGAGTCGATATGTACAAATGATGGTTTGTCTAGGAGGTCTAACTAAAAAGTTCATTTTTCGAGTGCTTTTATAGCCTTTCCTCAGTAAGGTGAGGAGGGCAAAAATGTGTTTTTTCATACTAATGGAGACGCCTGGTACTTTATAATTAGAATTTATTTTATTAGAATTTACCTGAGCCACCATGTGCCTCCTCCCAAGATACTTTGTATGGGAAAACATATTTTTCTGGAAAAAGCAATTTTCACCCATAGAATATTTTGAATCGAACTTATTCTTAATCAGGAAGGTGAAACACATCTTTCTACGTATAAATCCCCCATGGGTAAGGCTACCAACTCTTGCTGAGCAAAAATCCGTACACTTTGCCAATATGACCCGTGTTATAACCGTTATAACAAACAAAAACTGTTAAGGAATGTTTAGATTAATTTGGGAATTAAAAATATAAACGCTGTCGTGTGAACAGCTTATAATTTGCGCTTTGCTATAAGAGTGTATATGACTTGCACGTTTTAAAAACATTCTCAAAATAAACAGTGATTTTCTGAATCAAATCTTTAAGGTCTTCCATTTTTTAATGTTTAAAAGTTTACGAAATGGCAATCACATTATAATATATTATAAAGTCACATTTTTTCAGCTGGAACTTCAATATATTGCAAATTCATAAGAAAACTGCTATAAATGGTTTGAACTTATTAGATACAAAGCTGTGAAAACAATTTTCAAGATTTTGTAATACTTGAATGTTATACCAGGTCTTCTCATTTTTAAAAGATACAAAACTGTCTTTTTAAATCGCAATGTTTATTCTAAAAAATGAATAATTAGACAACTTATTTTTTTTCATATTAAAATTGACAAAAATACCAAAATTATGAGAGTTTAAAGTTATAAAAACTATAAAAAATCCCATCGAAAACAAGGGGGGGGTGTCTGGCAAAATGTGACGTAATTTTTAAGGGGGGGTTCAACCTTGTGTGACAAAGTGTGACATAGGGGGGAGGGGGGGGTTAATTTTGGCCGATTTTTGCGTGACATGCTTTATGGATGACGCCTAATAACAATTGGGTCCTAAAATTGAGCATAACCCTCTAACGCCCATGGTTGCACCAGAGCACCACTAATGTTTCACTTCAAATTACAATTTCTCGAAAACTAATGAATGAAATGATCTCAATCTTCCTGCACAGTAGCCTGTCCCATTTTGAGGTCATGTCGAGGAATTTCAGGTGCTCACTTCTTAAATGGTAGATTATGATGTTAGGAACAATGTTTTCTTAGACAAGAAAAAATAATAAAATACTTTCTCGCACCCCCTAGTCGATTTACTGAAAAAAGTCACTTTTTTTAACAAATTTTCTAAAATCGCTTGGAATCAATACAAAAACTGTTTCGATCAGGTGTGTATTATCTTCAAACGATAGGTTTTTGTCCATAGATTAAGATGCACTATCAATATTGGACGAAAATTTAAGTTTTTGGACTCTCCCAGGCGGATTTGTGTCGAAAAAATCGCATTTTTTCGAAACTTTTTTCAGAAATGTTCATTTAATTTAGGGTAGCCTATTTTTCCCAGTAAAACCAATACGTGCAGCTTGTAGGAAATTTCATGGCGAACATTTTTCCCTCTGAGAAAATGCAATTTTGACACTCCAGAGCCGAGATATTTGAGTTTTAGTGAGGAAAAAAGTGCCAATTTTCAAAATTTCTCAGAATTCTGAAGCAAGGCCTACTAATTACACGATGTAGCAAGCATATGTCTCAAAGGTCAGGGTATGCTTTTTATAGTAATTTTGGCCGCTGAATCCGAATCTGAAATCAAATTTCGTGCAAACAGTGTTTTGGAGCTACACCCTTTTGGAATGTTATTTGCGTGTTTAAGAGGCAGTTTTTGTAAATATTGCTCGGTTCAAGGTGCTCCGATTTGGATGAAACTTTCAGCGTTTGTTTGTCTATACATGAGATGAACTCATGCCAAATATGAGCCCTCTAAGACAAAGGGAAGTGGGGTAAAACGGGCATTGGAGTTTGAATTTTCCGAGGATTTCGAATATGACAAAAGTGAGACTAAACAACAGGACAATAACTAACGTTGTAAAATGTTTGTTATAGAAAAATCGAAAAACTATGAGAAAAACTGCGATTGGCCAAAAAAGTTATTACCGTAGGCTTATAGTCCATGAAATTCCCTAACTTGAACTAAAAGAGTATGGGTGTTGGAGGCTGTTGCAAAAATATATTGAGGTTTAAAAAAAACAATTTTTAACAGTAATTTGCAAAAGCTATGAGAAAAAGTTAAACCAATCTTGGATGTCTATGGCTCATTTTGAAGTGCTTCAAAATACCATTCAAATGCATCTAAGATAGTTGAAATTGATGAAGTTTTACTTAAATGCGAGCAATTTTAAGATTTTTTATGTTTTTTGGACCTCAAACTTCAATGCCCGTTTTACCCCACTTCCCTTTGTCGTAGAGGGCTCATATTTGGCATGAGTTCATCTCATGTATAGACAAACAAACGCTGAGAGTTTCATCCAAATCGGAGCACCTCGATACGACCTTTAGAACAAACCGAGCAATATTAACAAAAACTGCCTCTTAAACACGCAAATAACATTCCAAAAGGGTGTAGCTCCAAAACATCACTGTTTGCATGAAATTTGATTTCAGATTCGGATTCAGCGGCCAAAATTACTATAAAAAGCATGCCCTGACCTTTGAGACATATGCTTGCTACATCGTGTAATTAGTAGGCCTTGCTTCAGAATTCTGAGAAATTTTGAAAATTGGCACTTTTTTCCTCACTAAAACTCAAATATCTCGGCTCTGGAGTGTCGAAATTGCATTTTCTCAGAGGGAAAAATGTTCGCCATGAAATTTCCTACAAGCTGCACGTATTGGTTTCACTGGGAAAAATAGGCTACCCTAAATTAAATGAACATTTCTGAAAAAAGTTTCGAAAAAATGCGATTTTTTCGACACAAATCCGCCTGGGAGAGTCCAAAAACTTAAATTTTCGTCCAATATTGATAGTGCATCTTAATCTATGGACAAAAACCTATCGTTTGAAGATAATACACACCTGATCGAAACAGTTTTTGTATTGATTCCAAGCGATTTTAGAAAATTTGTTAAAAAAAGTGACTTTTTTCAGTAAATCGACTAGGGGGTGCGAGAAAGTATTTTATTATTTTTTCTTGTCTAAGAAAACATTGTTCCTAACATCATAATCTACCATTTAAGAAGTGAGCACCTGAAATTCCTCGACATGACCTCAAAATGGGACAGGCTAACTGCACAGTGTTCTTTAAGATGTTTACTGCCTCCAATTCAAATTCCATCCAATTTGGTCAATTCTGTAGAAAATGGCAAGAAAAACCGTAAAAAATCTCGATTTTGCTCTGGGTGGGAAGGGGTTAATATTGTTCACAACGCAAAAGCTTATTTTTCTGACTACAATGACCTTTTGTACGACCGTAAACGATTTAAAATTGCCCAAATTGAATTCTTCTGGTTTCATTCGAATGGTATTTGAAAGTAGATAATTTACCTGTCCCTGGAATCTGGATTGACCCCTCCCCCTTTTTTGCTATTCAAAACAAAGTAAGAATTTTCAAACCTTTTTTTCAAGTTTAACTATTTAGGAACAAATTTGTTTGGATGTAACCAAAGTTTCGTATGCAGTTTCTCTCATGAAATCAATGTTCTTTTGGACTGTATAGGAAACTTGCTAACTTCTTGCCCGAAAAATTTCAAATTAAAAGGCCACCTGGTTTAAGCGGTATACGCACTTCGGAAGGAACCGGTCAAGAAAAAAATCAAATGGGCAGCAGCGGCAGAGCAAGCAAGTCAGAGAGGGTGAAGAAAAGCCCCAAGAAATCGCTCCCTCTCCTTTGTTCTGCTGTTCGTAAAGCTGTTTCTTGACCCCTTTCCTTCCGATCTGCATACTAGCCTTTATGCACGACCCCAGAGGCTCCACTGTGTGACCTCACCAATCTGCCTGCGCACTCAAAAAAACATTCACGTTGAAGTTACGTGAAAAGTTAGGTATGTGGTTTTTTTCCACTACAGTTTTCACGTAACTTTTACGAGGTGGCCCTAGTAGAAACGGGATTTGATTGGCCAGATTATTTCACGTTGATTCTACGTGTTTCAAGCGGTATACGCACTTCGGAAGGAACCGGTCAAGAAAAAAATCAAATGGGCAGCAGCGGCAGCGCAAGCAAGTCAGAGAGGGTGAAGAAAAGCCCCAAGAAATCGCTCCCTCTCCTTTGTTCTGCTGTTCGTAAAGCTGTTTCTTGACCCCTTTCCTTCCGATCTGCATATTAGCCTTCACACGTGAAAGCTAAATGAATCAACCGAAGAGTTTTACTTATGCGTTTCAGTAAACATTATTTGAACTTTATAGTAGAAGGTTCTTGTTGTATGGTATTTTTTCAAAATAGAATAAAAAATAATTGATATGGTGTAAAATTGTTTATTGATTAATTAGCATCTTCGGAACAAGCTCTCTATAAAAGCACGGCATAATAAACTAACACATAAATTAGTTTCACTTTCTTGGAACAAACAGATAAACACATCCGGTCTTCCCAAGATTGAGTTTAATGGGTTCGTGCGCAGTTTGCCGATTCCGTTGACCTGCATGGCCGGAACCCGTTTCAAAGTCGTTGTCTTCTGCCTTGACCTTCTGGCGGCGGAAACAACCCTGGCGTAGCAGATAGTTATGTTACTTTAGGGAGGTTTGCGTCTTGGAACATATTCGACGCGGACACAACCCCAGCTCCTTGACCTGGAACGAGTGGTGCAATCCGTAGTTGCACTCCTTCGAACCACATTCAGGAATGGCCCACAACTTGTTGGCTATGTCCCCTTTGGTGGCGGCAAGATCCACAGTACCACCAACCATGGCACCAACGGAGTGGTAATACGATGTATGAAATAGACGGCGAGACTGCCAAGTTGCCTTCGAGGAGTCCTTCAGGTCACCGGCCGTCGGATACGAAAATGCAGGGTCCAGTAGTTGTTTTCTGCCAAAATAAATAATTAGTTGTTGAAAATACTATTAACCTAATTAAACATACCGTTTATGACATTTTAACTAGCACAAGATCGGCAGCAGGTCTTCACCGTACGCCAACAATTTTCATACTAAAATAATCACGTAGAAATTTCGGCCGAATGGCGCACTCGAGTCTCGTTGAAGTTACATTTCAAAACACATAAAGGCTACATGAAAAAACCTAGTGGAAAAATACTATAAGGTTTTTCATGAATGCACGTAACATCAACGTGAAAACATTTTTTTGCCACGTGATTTTTCAGGTAACATCAACGTGTGGATTATTTTGAGTGATGAAATTTCCATGGGGGAGTGTTCTTTTATCACGTAACGATATAGGGGGGGAGGGGGGGGTCGGAGGCCGTGTTACGCTCCATACAAAATTTTTAAAATTTGTATGAAAATTTTGTTACGAGGGGGAGGGGGTCTAAAAACCCGTTTTTTGCGTTACGTAATAAAAGAACGCTCCCAGGGGTTGTTTGGACATGTGATATGTAACTAGCATCTGGGCCAAATATGAGCACTCTGGGTCAATGGAAAGTTGAACAAATCCAGACACAAAGTTGTCCAAAAAAGGGGCCACGTGGCTCATGGATGGTCTCTAATGTCTTAAATAACCTTTTGTTCTAAATAGATTCAAATAGTTAAATGAAATGATTTGAGTGCAATTGATTTGAATATCGGTGAAAAAAATATTACAAGGTTTATACAAGTTTTAGAAACTCTTTTTCAAAAAAATATTGTCAGGATTCACAACTTTTCCCAAAAAAAAAAAACAAATTCCCGACTTTTTCCGATGTTTAGCTGATTTTGGCGAATTTCGACCTTATCCCGAATTGAGTGGCCACCATGGGTGTTGGTTTAGATGCCTCCCGAGCTACGATGCTATGGGATGTTCTTTTTGGCTAAGGCACAAAATCCCTCGCGACAGTTATTTCAATACCTGCTTAATATATGTCATGTTACACCACGATTACCTCGACGAACCAAAACGTCAGCGTGCCTTTCTATCAACAGTGCTAGAGAAAGGACTTTTCACAGTTGTGCACAAGTTAAAGCAACAATTTATACGACGCGGCGATTGGCAGTCAAGGATGATATAGGAAGGATTTCTTTGATAACACGAAATAATTAGTGAAAAGTCACAAATATGAGCACGATTGGTTATTTTTATTGTGATAAATGAAATAATACGAGAAATTAAATTTATTGAATAAAAGTTCAATTTATTACGATTAAAATCAGTTAAAATTATAACAACGAACACATTCGCGGTCTCGGCACATTCCGGAGTAACGTGTAACATTGTGCGTTAGGTACTATTCGAAGGCACAGCGGGGTGGCAGGTTACGACGCTTCAATCCTGCATAACGCGCACACTGTTGGACAAATCCACGTGCCCGTGGAGAACTTTCCGCTGGAGATTCTGCAAAATTGCGAAGTGATTAGTTAGGTTGTGAGTTTTTTTTAAGCGAGAATGCTGACAAAGGTACCTTGTTAAACTTATCCCGGAGGATGAGATTTTTCCGCTTGAGATTGTTGATCTTCTCGATCTCCTTTTTGCGCAACACCTCCGGCAGGTTCTTCACCTGGCGACGCGTGTTTTCCCGGATCGCCCTCGACGAGAAGATGCGCGTTTGAGCTGGAACGAAAAAATACAAGACTAGTTAGAATGCGATTTAGAGGGAAGTTTAAAGACTGGTTCCTACCAAGTGGTGGTGGCGGCAGCCGCTGCTTCACATCGCACCTCCGCAGCGAATCATCCGACGTGAGCAGCAGCAACTTCTTGCGCTGCTTGTTTCGCTCCGAGCGCAGTTTGTGCAGTTCGTTGACGCACTTTTGGCGCTCCTTCAGCCGCGACAGCGTACTCGGCCGGGCCCGCCGAAACTGTTCCTTCAACGGGAGCAGCTCCAGCTGTTCGGGGTCGTCGTTCGTTTTGCTGCTCGTGTCGGTGGAGCTGGTCCGGTATACTTGGTCCTTTTCGGGATCTCGATGCTGGCGCTTGGTATCGCCGCCCTGGAACGTGATCACGTACGCGATCGAGCTGGGCTTAGTCTGCTGCTGTTTGTCCTGCTTGCGGTGCGTTCCGTCGACGATTTCGGTGTGTTTGGTAGGTGGTTGTTGTTGCTGGTTCCGGTGGCGACAGGGACAATCGCACGCACAGTGACATCCGGCCGCGGACGGGACTTGCACGGCGGTGGAAGTTTTCGGTTGGGACTCGAAGATCGGTTTGGTTCGGAGGATTGAGCTGGTGGTTTGAGTGCCGGCGGGTTTGGCGTTGGTTGGGAGGCTTTCCGGCGAAGATCGCGTCGACTTGATGTCGTACTGGTGGGTTGTGGTGTTGGTGAGCGTGTTGGCCGCCGGAATCGACATGGAGTCGGATGAGATGAACACGTCACTGCTAGGGGGCTTGGCGAGCTTCCGTACGCTGTACTTTTCGTCTAGCCGCGAGTAGTGATCCTGTTTGCTCTGGCGTCCGCTGTACGGTTTCGTGTACAGATGCTGCTGATCGTCGAGCATCGATCGCTTGCGATGTCGTTCGTAGTTTTCGATAAACTTGTCCTTTCTTGCTTTGATGAACGTGGCAATGCTCTCGTCCGACGTTGGCGTTTCCAGCTTTGACCGGTTCTGGATCATCTTCTTCAGGTGGTAGTGCGAATTCCAAGCCGATTCCGACTCGGTCGAATATTCCGTTTCATTTTTCGAATCCCCGCTGGGCGTGTCGCCGTGAACCGACGTATAAACGGGAGCGCTGGCCGAACTCCGAACCCGGCGTTGGGTATTTTCGTAAATATTTTCCTTTTCCTCCGACATTGGCGGAGCCAACGGCTTCCGGAACTTCTCCTGAACCGGAACCGTCGTGCCCGTACCGCCTCGAATCTCCCGAACCGCTTGCTCCTCCTCCAGCAGCAGCAGTTTGATCGCCTTCAGGTGTTCAATCTTCTTGTCGACCTTCAACAGCTGCGTTTGCTTCTCCTTTTGGAACAGCGCGAAGATGCGATCTCCACTTGAAGTCGTGGTCGTCGTCGGAGCGCTGACCGTTTCGCGACATCGGCGCAGATCCTGCTGATTGGCGTAGTCCACCTCGGAGCGGGTCATCGGTCGCAGGTAGTCGGTCATGGCCTTGCGGATGCGCTGATCGCTGGATCGAACGCCGTCGGACAGGGAAGATTTTGGCAGTGAGACTTGCGAGCGGTGCTTTGCGGTTCCTTTGGACGAGTCTGGGCGCGATGAGGACAGCGTGGGCTGGGACGATGTGAGGGAAGTTGCAGGATTGCGGCCTTCGTTGCTTCTAATGCTTAGTTCCTGGAAGTTCTTCACGATTGGATCTGAAATTGCCTGACTCTTACCCTCTTTCTCACCCTCGGTTGACGCCCGTGACTGTTCTTCCTCCACAACTTCTTCAACAGCAACAACAGGTGCTTCCACCCTCTCCTTCCTTCCCCCTTCGGACGTCCTAGAACTGCCACTACTAACAACCTCCTCAACGCCACTCATGCCCTCAACGACCTTCCCCCCGTTCCGCTTCCCACAGTACTCCAACAGCTGCTCCTTCGTGCGCCTCCGCGGGTCGTTCTTCACCATCTTGCGGAATATCTTATCGATCAAACTTTGCTTGACGCGCGCGGGCAAACTCGGCGACTCGTAAATCGTGTTGTACAGCGTCATGCCGAGGCGAAGTTCGTCGTCAAAGTTGTACTCCCCTCCGGCTGACTGTTGGATTGCGGAAGAGGATGAGGTGGAGGAAGTCACTTCCGGGGAAGTTTTAAGTGTGGATCCGGCTGAGGATTGATGGACTTGGTTGCTTTCGTTGACGCTGGGGGGAGACGAAAAGAACTCGAAACTGTCGGCCACGTCGGCTTGGTCGGTGGTGGGTTCCACGACGGAGGGGGTTTTGTTACTGGTGGAAGAGAGCGACTTTTGAGGGGAAGTTCCAACTTGCTTGCTGGTCGTGTCGATTGCTTGGGATGCTTGAATTCCTTTGGTGAGAATCTTCACGAGGCTGGTTTGGGTTGATTTCACCGGTCGTGGGGGCACCTCTTTCGACACTACGACCTTTGGAGTACTTTGCGCGTCCGGATTCATCAAACTGAGCGATATCTCCGATGGATTTGGGTACTTTTCCTTGTACTTCTGGTAAACGTTTTGCCACTTTCTTGGTGCGTCCACCTTCGGCGTGTCTTTCGGCTCTTCCGTCTCAACCTTCTTCGATGGAACATTTTTAACCACAACGATCTTCTCGTCAAAGTTCAACCCCTTCTTGGCAAAGTACTTCTGAAGGCAGCGCTTCTCAGTCTCGTTCAAATCGGACGCACCACAAAAGTAAAACTTCTCGTTGGAATCGTACCCAATATCCCCGAGGGAGTCCCACTCCAGCTTCTGTTTCGCCGAGGCCACACTGCTGGACGGCGAAATGTCCCTCGTTGTTTCAATCGTCTCCTCGGCAGGATTCAGAGTGCTCGGTTTCAGCACCGGACGAATCGGTTCCTCCGTTTGTTGCTCAACGGAACGAGCCTCCGGCATGGTTTGCGTACCCGCAGAACTAATCTCGTGAATCGCGGGAGCAGGTGCCGATCCTAAAAGAAACATTCCCATTTAATCCAAAAACGAAACTATTGGCACCACGCCCCCCGGGGCATGGCCTTCCTCTAACGTGGGATTTCTGCTCCAGCGCCTCTGACGAGACAGGAGAAACCGGGACCGACGTTTTACTTCACCATCCGATAGAAGCTCAGTGGATAAGGCGGGAATCGAACCCGCGTCTCATAGCATCATCGGGATCGGCAGCCGAAGCCGCTACCCCATTTAATCCAAGTAAAAGTAAACAAACCAAGTTCAAACCTTACCCAAAATCGCCTGTCTCGGCGATACCAGAATGGCCGGTTGCACCGGCGGCAGCTTAATCTCAATCACCGACTCCAAATTAAAGTTGAAATTCCTGCCCGACTTCTTTTCACTCTTCACCTCCTTCACCACCACCTCCGGAGCAGCTTCCACCTTCTCCGGACTCTTCCCACCGGACGATTTGCCACTCCCCCCAGAAGCATCCAACCGCTCCCTCGATCTCCCTTTCTCCTTCCCCTTCTCCTCACCCCTCATCGTGGACAAATTCTCCATCGACCGCCCGACCTTCTCCGCCAACCGCTCCCGCCGGTCCAACTCCTCCAGCCCGGGCAAACTGCCGTCACTCGAAGATCGCGTCGTGCTGGCCGCTCGCAGCCGCAGGAACCGCTCCAGGTCGCGGTTCTGGCCGTGCCGTACGTAGTAATCCATTATCTGGTCCGTTATCCGGGCGTTGCCGGAAATGTTGGCCATTCCGACGGCGGCTAGAGGACACACTTTTCTTACATAATGCAACCGAAACTCAAACGACGACGATCAAGCTGAGAAAAAAAACTCTTGTTGTTTGCTTCCACGGGCAACGAACGCGAAATTCCGTTGGAAAGTGTGACAGCTGCATCGGCAGCAGCAACTGTTTTTGATGCGTGTACACAAAAAAAAAGTTAAGCAGCAAACAGAATGCGGCGGCGAAATGTTTTGTACCAAGGCCTTCAAAAGCAGAAAGTAAGAAAACTTATTTATTTGTTTAACAGAATAAATATAGTTAATAGAATAAAAATGTAAATTTAACATTTAGAAATTAAAAAGATAACAAAATTTAAATTAAATTTGTGACATCATTATTCACAACGATAAAGCTTATTTTTCTGAGTAAAATTACCCTTTGTACGACCGCAAAGGATTAAAAATGGATTTTTAAACTAATTAAAAAAAAATAGCTTCGTGGCTCTTCTTGACAGAAAAGGTCCTACTTGACAGCTTGTTCCAAAGGGACCATAGTTGATCCATCGAAAAAATGTTGTCTTGTCGAATTATTTATTTTTGCATTTAAATAAAAAAAAGTGATCAGAAATTGTTTTTAAACGCGTTTTTTACCGTTGTACATGAAATTGGGTCCTAAAATGAAGCTTAGATTACTGATATTATTGTTTACAGCGATAAAGCTTATTTTTCTGAGTACAATGACCCTTTGTACGACCACAAAGAGTTTAAATGGATTTTTAAACCAATTTTGTAAAATTGACCTCGCGGTCCTTCTTAACAGAAAAGCTCCTACTTGACAGCTCGTTCCAAGGGGACCATAGTTGATCCATCGAAAAAATGTTGTCTTGTCAAAAAAAATTTGCGTTAAAATGAAAAAAATGATCACAAATGGTTTTTAATCGTGTTTTTTACCGTTGTACATAAAAATTTACGTAGGGCTTTAGTACCCAATTGCTGGAATTTTTTGTCTGATTGCTAGAATTTGTTTAACTCCTTCACCCAAACTTGAGTAACTTTGATACAGTGTGTACAAAACTCGCGACAACCCCGTTGAGCTGTGACGTTTTTAGTAACCTCATATTTTGACAGTTTCCACGTTGTTTGTTTACATTTTGCTACAAAGGCAAAGTACTTCTGAAGGCAAAGTACTTCTGAAGGCAGCGCTTCTCAGTCTCGTTCAAATCGGACGCACCACAAAAGTAAAACTTCTCGTTGGAATCGTACCCAATATCCCCGAGGGAGTCCCACTCCAGCTTCTGTTTCGCCGAGGCCACACTGCTGGACGGCGAAATGTCCCTCGTTGTTTCAATCGTCTCCTCGGCAGGATTCAGAGTGCTCGGTTTCAGCACCGGACGAATCGGTTCCTCCGTTTGTTGCTCAACGGAACGAGCCTCCGGCATGGTTTGCGTACCCGCAGAACTAATCTCGTGAATCGCGGGAGCAGGTGCCGATCCTAAAAGAAACATTCCCATTTAATCCAAAAACGAAACTATTGGCACCACGCCCCCCGGGGCATGGCCTTCCTCTAACGTGGGATTTCTGCTCCAGCGCCTCTGACGAGACAGGAGAAACCGGGACCGACGTTTTACTTCACCATCCGATAGAAGCTCAGTGGATAAGGCGGGAATCGAACCCGCGTCTCATAGCATCATCGGGATCGGCAGCCGAAGCCGCTACCCCATTTAATCCAAGTAAAAGTAAACAAACCAAGTTCAAACCTTACCCAAAATCGCCTGTCTCGGCGATACCAGAATGGCCGGTTGCACCGGCGGCAGCTTAATCTCAATCACCGACTCCAAATTAAAGTTGAAATTCCTGCCCGACTTCTTTTCACTCTTCACCTCCTTCACCACCACCTCCGGAGCAGCTTCCACCTTCTCCGGACTCTTCCCACCGGACGATTTGCCACTCCCCCCAGAAGCATCCAACCGCTCCCTCGATCTCCCTTTCTCCTTCCCCTTCTCCTCACCCCTCATCGTGGACAAATTCTCCATCGACCGCCCGACCTTCTCCGCCAACCGCTCCCGCCGGTCCAACTCCTCCAGCCCGGGCAAACTGCCGTCACTCGAAGATCGCGTCGTGCTGGCCGCTCGCAGCCGCAGGAACCGCTCCAGGTCGCGGTTCTGGCCGTGCCGTACGTAGTAATCCATTATCTGGTCCGTTATCCGGGCGTTGCCGGAAATGTTGGCCATTCCGACGGCGGCTAGAGGACACACTTTTCTTACATAATGCAACCGAAACTCAAACGACGACGATCAAGCTGAGAAAAAAAACTCTTGTTGTTTGCTTCCACGGGCAACGAACGCGAAATTCCGTTGGAAAGTGTGACAGCTGCATCGGCAGCAGCAACTGTTTTTGATGCGTGTACACAAAAAAAAAGTTAAGCAGCAAACAGAATGCGGCGGCGAAATGTTTTGTACCAAGGCCTTCAAAAGCAGAAAGTAAGAAAACTTATTTATTTGTTTAACAGAATAAATATAGTTAATAGAATAAAAATGTAAATTTAACATTTAGAAATTAAAAAGATAACAAAATTTAAATTAAATTTGTGACATCATTATTCACAACGATAAAGCTTATTTTTCTGAGTAAAATTACCCTTTGTACGACCGCAAAGGATTAAAAATGGATTTTTAAACTAATTAAAAAAAAATAGCTTCGTGGCTCTTCTTGACAGAAAAGGTCCTACTTGACAGCTTGTTCCAAAGGGACCATAGTTGATCCATCGAAAAAATGTTGTCTTGTCGAATTATTTATTTTTGCATTTAAATAAAAAAAAGTGATCAGAAATTGTTTTTAAACGCGTTTTTTACCGTTGTACATGAAATTGGGTCCTAAAATGAAGCTTAGATTACTGATATTATTGTTTACAGCGATAAAGCTTATTTTTCTGAGTACAATGACCCTTTGTACGACCACAAAGAGTTTAAATGGATTTTTAAACCAATTTTGTAAAATTGACCTCGCGGTCCTTCTTAACAGAAAAGCTCCTACTTGACAGCTCGTTCCAAGGGGACCATAGTTGATCCATCGAAAAAATGTTGTCTTGTCAAAAAAAATTTGCGTTAAAATGAAAAAAATGATCACAAATGGTTTTTAATCGTGTTTTTTACCGTTGTACATAAAAATTTACGTAGGGCTTTAGTACCCAATTGCTGGAATTTTTTGTCTGATTGCTAGAATTTGTTTAACTCCTTCACCCAAACTTGAGTAACTTTGATACAGTGTGTACAAAACTCGCGACAACCCCGTTGAGCTGTGACGTTTTTAGTAACCTCATATTTTGACAGTTTCCACGTTGTTTGTTTACATTTTGCTACAAAGGATTAATATTTTCCTGTAAATAAATCGCCTCTAAATGTCAAAACAATTCACTCTCCCTCAAAATTGGTGATGTCTCCCCGTGTTTTCTCTATTCACCACTCGCGAGCTGTCACATGAGAGGGTGGTGAATTTGCAACCAAAGTCGTCATCGTCGGTCAGAGGAATTTTTTCACCCCACACAGCAGACAACCCTCCTTCGGTTCGATTTGGCAGCCAGCGCCGATCGCGAGAAGACGACAGTGTCCAAGTTTGTTCCCGTCCACTCGCCAGCAGCAGCAGCAGCAGTTGTGTGACCATCTCGTCGGTGGATTTCACGGGTCACGCGGCCGCAAAAGTCAGCACTTCTTTTTGCCCCCGAGGGTACAACCTCCAGCGCGAAATAATTCCAGGAGGAATCTAGTTTGAAGGAGGAGGAACGCGATAATCGACGCCAAGATGTCCCTTAACCGTGCTCAGGCCACCAAGGAGCATGTCCTGGCCGTGTCCAGAGACTTCATCTCCCAGCCGCGACTGAGTAAGTATCCGGATTTGTGAGGGGAGGATAACTGGCCAGCTTTGATTTGAAGGGGCAATTTGGAAAAAGGCAAAAGTCGAAGCCTACTTTTTCGGATGTGTCATGTGATAACCTTTATTTGCAAAAAGGTCTTTGGTTTTGAACACTTTTCGTATTGGATTATTCCCAAACGTGCGTAGTTTGATCAATTTCTACTAAAATTTAACATTGTTTTAGATACAAGAAGTTGTGCAAACGAAATTATCGATTGGATTGCAAATTTTGCATCGAAATGAGAGAAATCTCTTGCCGAAATCTAGGGTTCTAGGAACCTCAGAACAATTCGTTTGCGTCTAAGAACAATAGTTTGATTGATTCTCCAGCTAACCGTTGCAAAGTGGCAATCATTTCTATCAAATTTTTCACGTTTTCATCGAATTTTCCTCAAAAATCATTCGAAAATTCTGTTTTGATGTCACATGACACCACTGTCAAAACACCTGACTCTCCCTCTTTCGCTCTCTCTTCATCTCACTCTCTCGCGTGCCAGACGACATCAATACATAAAAGCAGGCTGTGGTGGTATGCGTGTGACGAAACAGCCGGTTGTCTCGCTCTCGCCCACGGGTGTTGTCATAATCACACACTGAATGATAGGAATGTGTGAAACAGCTCGTTGATGATGCTCTCACGCACTCGTGCATCACTGAAAAATTGGAGATAATCCTCTACTGCTCTGTCAACGGCTGGAAAATGGTCATTGATTGTTGGTTGTCACTTTTTTACAATGATTAATTAATCGTGGATGTTTAATTGACTGCACGGCGGTGCAGTTTAAATCAATAAATTGCACTAAAAGAATGATGTCCGGAGGGGGGGGGGGGGGGGGGGGGTGCAACGGCGATTAGATAAACTTTGCGCTGGCCGGTTTCTGGAAGAAGAAACTCGATAAGACATCACATGCTCTCCCCGATTACATAAAGAAATCGTCGCAATCAAGTGGTGCTGGGACGTCACTTTGAATGGGATGATAAATCAAATTAGTAAACTTAGTTTTACGGCCAAATTTAAGTTTTTCGATAATTTTATTTTTTATCTTGGTTGTATTTTATGTTACTAAACATAAAAAATTACGAAATCACTTAACATTCGTATGAGTCTCGCTCGTTTTTTGCTCTACAACAACGATTCTCAACGGGGGTAACGAGCCTACTTGATTCACATGGCAGGGGGTACCGGCCTAGAAGAAGGTTGAGAATTGCTACTCTACAAATTTCGAGAGTTTTGCTTGTCTTATGTCAACAAAGCATCATTTCAGCATTAAATCACTAATTACATGAGTTGAGTTGAAAGCATTTAGAGTTTTACTAAAGAGTTCTTTGAAATAGGAAATTTCCATAGCATAGGAAAAAAAAAAAAAAAAAAAACTCAAGATTTCAAGAACAGATTGAAAATCTAAAGCATTTTGAAATATTTTGCAGTTCATACTCGATTACCGAAGACTTGGATATCTGAAGTTGTTTTTATCAAAAAAAGAAAGAAAAAAATCAATTTGATTGTAACAAAGCTTAATTTTTTGGGATTGCCTCAAAAGGCCAAAACTCAAAAGGCAGAATCTCAGAAGGCCAAAATTCAAAAGGCCGAATTTTGTCTTTTGCCCAGAAGACAGAACGTCTCAAAAGGCCGAATGTCTCGAAAGGTAGAATGATTATGGAATTCAGAATTTTGTTCATATTTTCATGATTTTCAAAGATTCAGTAAACTAACGAACTGTGTTATTTTTTGTTATGCATACAAGTGAGTAGAATATAGTGATTTAAAGTATTTCAAAGTGCTTCAATGTTGTTGGTTATGGAATTATTACGGCCTTTTGGGATTCGACCTTATGAGAATTCGGCCTTTCGAGTAATTCGGCCTTTTAAATTTCAGCCTTTCATGATTTGGCCGTTTGAGATTCGGCCTTTCGTAGAAGACCCATTTTTTTGCGAAAAAGTTCAACTGCTCAATTGGGTAGAGTAGTTGAACTTTTTCGCACTGATATGTTTTTTTTTCAACACTGCTTCATTTCTCACTTAACGCCACGTGATTTATGTACAATCCATATCCTGTTATACAATACTAGGTCAAATTACCATATTGTATAACACTTAGATTACCCTGGTGTATCGTATTCAACGGGAACTAGCAGGATACCGAATGATCATTTGTCTTCGATATAAGTAAGATATCGGTTGTTGAAAATTAAGTGCTTTTCAGGTGACACTAAAAAAATTATTGCTTCTTTATATTTGAGTGGCTGTATCTCAGATACGAAAAGATTAATCTTCAACGTTTCTTAGACGCATTTATAGGGAAATATCTCAGTTTTGTAAAAAAAAGTTTTCTGAATTGGGTCCTAAAATGAAGCTTAGAGTGCTGATATTATTGTTTACAGCGATAAAGCTTATTTTTCTGAGTACAATGACCCTTTGTACAACCTCAAAGAGTTTAAAATGGATTTTTAAATCAATTTTGAAAAATTAACCTCGCGGTCCTTCTTGACACATAAGTTCCTACTTGACAGCTCGTTCCAAGGGGACCATAGTTGATCCATCGACAAAATGTTGTCTTGTCAAAAAAAAATTTCGCATTAAAATGAAAAAAAAGTGATCAGAAATGGTTTTTGATCGTGTTTTTTACCGTTGTACATAAAAATTTACATAGGGCTTTAGTACCCAATTCGCTTCGGTGATCAGGCGGTGATTTTGAGATTGCTTACTGGATATTGTCATGTTTTTGCGATTGTTTATCCAAGTACATGTTGCCTAGGAATTGGGTCCTAAAATGAAGCTCAGATTGCTGATATTATTGTTTACAGCGATAAAGCTTATTTTTCTGAGTACAATGACCCTTTGTACGACCACAAAGAGTTTAAAATGGATTTTTAAATCAATTTGGAAAAATTAACCTCGCGGACCTTCTTGACAGAAAAGTTCCTACTTGACAGCTCGTTCCAAGGGGACCATAGTTGATCCATCGAAAAAATGTTGTCTTGTAAATATTTTTTTTGCATTAAAATGAAAAAAAGTTGTCAGAAAGGGTTTTTAATCGTGTTTTTTACCGTTGTACATAAAAAATTACATAGGGCTTTAGTACCCAATTGGTACATGTTGCTGGGAATAGAACCAACTCTACCTGAATCAGATTCTCAACACCTAGACAGTCGTCTACTGTCGGCCAATCCCATCTCCACCGCTCAACAGGGGCAAGCATAGGGGATTAGGAAGATGGGAATTGTTGATGCTCCACTGTTTTACGAAGATAAGGGAAAATCTTCACGGAATCCTAAAGTTAGTTTCGCTTGGAGTTGGTCTGTTTTGAGGAAGGTAAAAGGTCTAAGGAGCCACCCTAGGCGATTGGTAAGAACCTTATACATAGTTGTTTAAATTCTTCGTGTGTTCTCATTTCTGGTGATAAAGCTCTCAATTATTTTAACAGTCTGGATCCGAAGCCTGATTTTTCTGTTACACTCTTATTGGAATACCATATAAACTGGAACGAGAACTGCAGGCACCGGGTCCAGACAGTTAATCTCTCAGGCTATTTTAAGCGAGGTTTTGTAGATTCAACTTCCAATGCACCTGCGAGTTATGCAATTCTTGTAAAGTTCTGAAATTAAACTTGCATTCAAACTTGTATTCTTTTCCGATTCTTGGATTCCTCTTAAGCTCCCTAAGCTCCATGGTCAAGTGGATAGCATTTTTGCCTGCCAATCCAAAGGATGGGGGATCGGAACCCCCGGTAAAATTCTAACCTCCCGCTTTCTGGTTTACTCGAATGACAGCAGGCTTGATTCTCTCTTCATATCTAGGAAAATTGCAATTCGGCCATTTCTCTGCTGGCAATGGAATTCCGCTGAGAACCTGTAACAGAGATAAAAAGTAAAATAAAAAAATGTGGCGTAAAGCTTAACAAGTTAAAGTTTAACAAGAAGTGGATGTGGAAGTAGCACTGCCGTTTTACGGTGATATGATGTATACGCCATTGAGGTGATTTTGCTGTAGACACGATTTTCTGTTTTTGTTCATTTTTTCAATTTAAAATGACTAATTTAAAGTCTGCTCTGTAGAAACTGTTAAAAAGTACAATAAAAATGTGGCCCCTGCAAAATTTCTTGTTTTTTCCTATTCTCTACGATTTTAAACCACAAATATCATTTGGCCGAAAAAATAGCTATAAAAAATCACTACTTTTCCTTCCCAATGATGTATGTATACATTGCTCGATCAAAGCAGATTATTTTTTGTGTGCCAGCTATTTTGACAGCTGAGCGGATCCCTTAATGCATTGTCCACGTGGATATATTAAGGGGGGGGGGGGTATTAGGGAGAGTTCTTTTATTACGAAACGCAGTTGGGGGGGAGGGGGGGTCGGAGGCCGTGTTACGCTCCATTCAAAATTATTGAAATTTGTATGGAAATTTTGTTACGAGGGGGGGGGGGGGGGGAGGTCTAAAAATCCGATTTTTTGCGTTACGTAATAAATATAGAACGCTCCCTTAGCGATTGTCTACGCTCCATAAACAATTTTTTTGCATGAACAATTGTCCGCAAGGGAGATTGGTGGGTCTAGAATTTTCAAAAAAGTGTCTACGTGAATGTGGATAAGGTGTCATCCATTAGTGTCATCCAGTAAGTACGTCACATTAAAATCAGCCAAAATTTACTCCACCCCCCTTTGTCACGATTTCCCTATGCTTTAAACACGCAATGTCACGTTTGCTCAAAACCCCCCTCTTCCCTCAGAACGTGACGTACTTTATGGATGACGCCTCATGGACGCCCCCTTAAGAATTAAATCGAAATAATGTAATAAAATATTGCCCAGTCTTGATTTGGTCCCAAAAACTTCAAATCAACAATCAAACACTTTTGAGACATTTCTTCACTTTTTTCATTAACTCACCTTGAAAATATAAAAAAACGATTATCTTCAAGCAAAACCATCTAATGAAAGATGCCAGTCCTTGGTGTGGTTTTTAATGAGTTTCCGAGCAAAGTACTAGATTTTATGTGTTTTTCTAATAGTATACGTCAAACTAAACTTAAAAATGCCTTAAAGTCAAAATTGTCCAAAAATGAAATGGGACAATTATGCGTAGAACGGCAGTCTAGCAGAACCAACTGTGCTAGAAATATACATGACCGGGTAATAGATTACTACTTTCAAAAATCCAAAAAAATGATTTTAATTGTAATTGTTACTTTATCATGTTAGTCAGACTTTTTATCAGGGCAAGGAGGCGTACAAACCGGAAATTTAAATTGGGACATAAAAAAATGACAAATTACAAATCATGATTTGCACAAATTATTTTTCGAAAAATTTTATTTTTCCCGTGTTTAGGAGGTCATTTTGAGCAACTTTTGCTCTACGAAAAACTTTACTTCTCTTGTTTTATGATTTTCTTGTTTCATTTTTAGTTTTTTAATTTGCATTTATCTTGTTTAGTTTATGTTTGTTTTTGGTAGTATTTGGCCTACTCTACCACCTCCTATCATTACATTTTTACATTACATTTAATTTTTCATGTTTTAACAGTCACAATTTTTTGCTATAAAATGGCACCATTATCATTTAAATTGTCAAAAAATGCGTAGAGGCATAGTCTAAGACACTACAAAAATTACTGCATAATTTTTTTTACTTAAAACATAGGAAATGTTAGTAAAAAACACAATCAAAGTTGACCCCTAAAAAAATGACATTTTTAAAACAAGTCAAACTTCCTACCCATAAATTTTCTATAATTTTAAAAGTTCTTCTATCCAATGCTTTTTAAAGATCAAAAATTGGCTGAAGAATGGATTTTGGCGATTTTTTAAATCGAAACCCGCCTAAAGGCGGGGTTGGGTTGTAGAGGGTTAAATTCGAACTTTAAGTGGTTAGAATTTAAACAAGCACATTTTTTTTAAAAGCAAAGCAATATATAAGATTGCAAATTGAATTGCCTGAAATTTTATTAAAAAATTATTTTTTTTCCATATTTATGTTCATATTTTTCTGTCGCTCCAAATATCCCTTTTTTGGTTCCATTAAAAAATCTAAACAAATCAAAAATCTACAAATACTTGGGAATTCAACTTTTAATGACAAAATTTGAAACTGTAAGGCACAATCACTCAAATCTTCTTTCCCCACTTCTCATCCCACAGCCTACAAGACCGTGTCCGGTGTGAACGGTCCGCTGGTCATCCTGGACGAGGTCAAGTTCCCTAAGTTTGCCGAGATTGTGCAGCTGCGGCTGGCCGACGGTACGATCCGCTCCGGCCAGGTGCTCGAGGTGAGCGGCTCCAAGGCCGTCGTCCAGGTGTTCGAGGGCACCTCCGGTATCGACGCCAAGAACACGGTGTGCGAGTTCACCGGCGACATTCTGCGCACGCCCGTATCCGAGGACATGCTGGGCCGTGTGTTTAACGGTTCCGGTAAGCCCATCGACAAGGGACCGCCAATTCTGGCCGAGGACTTTTTGGATATTCAGGTGAGGGGTTTTTTGTTTGGCTTGATTAAGGTTTGGTGGAAGATGATTGTGAATTGTTTGTTTTTTTGGTAGGGTCAACCCATCAACCCGTGGTCCCGTATCTACCCGGAGGAAATGATCCAGACCGGTATCTCGGCTATCGATGTGATGAACTCGATTGCCCGTGGACAGAAGATTCCGATTTTCTCGGCTGCTGGTTTGCCGCACAATGAAATTGCCGCTCAAATTTGTCGTCAGGCCGGTCTGGTCAAGCACACCGGAAAGTCTGTGCTGGACGATCATGAGGAGAACTTTGCCATCGTGTTCGCCGCTATGGGTGTCAACATGGAGACGGCTCGTTTCTTCAAGCAGGACTTTGAGGAGAACGGTTCCATGGAGAACGTGTGCCTGTTCTTGAACTTGGCCAACGATCCGACCATCGAGCGTATCATTACGCCGCGTTTGGCGTTGACGGCTGCCGAGTTCTTGGCTTACCAGTGTGAGAAGCACGTGCTGGTCATTTTGACCGACATGTCCTCGTACGCTGAGGCCCTGCGTGAGGTGTCTGCTGCCCGTGAGGAGGTGCCCGGACGTCGTGGTTTCCCCGGTTACATGTACACCGATTTGGCCACCATCTACGAGCGTGCTGGACGTGTGGAGGGTCGTAACGGATCGATTACGCAGATTCCGATCTTGACTATGCCTAACGACGATATTACCCATCCGATTCCCGATTTGACCGGATACATTACGGAGGGTCAGATCTACGTCGACCGTCAGCTGCACAACAGACAGATCTACCCGCCGGTCAACGTGCTGCCGTCGCTGTCCCGTCTGATGAAGTCCGCCATCGGTGAGGGCATGACGCGCAAAGATCACTCGGACGTGTCCAACCAGCTGTACGCTTGCTACGCCATCGGTAAGGACGTGCAGGCCATGAAGGCCGTCGTCGGTGAGGAGGCCCTCACGCCGGACGATCTGCTGTACCTGGAGTTCCTGTCCAAGTTCGAGAAGAACTTCATCTCCCAAGGTAACTACGAGAATCGTACCGTGTTCGAGTCGCTGGACATTGGCTGGCAGCTGCTGCGTATCTTCCCCAAGGAAATGCTCAAGCGTATCCCGGCCTCGATCCTGGCCGAATTTTACCCGCGAGACTCGCGCCATTAAGCTACCGCTCTCCTCCTCCCCCCACGTCAAGTACTGCTTCACCCTACTTCTCCCCACCTCTCCCCCTTCTGTTTTCTTTTTCAAAGTAATTGTATTCTCCTTGTTCGATTTTGTTTTTTTTTTGTTATTCAAGTATATATTTTTTTGCCATATTTCATGTGAACGATGATCATGAGCCGAGAAAGTATTGTTATTTAATGTAGACGGTGAAACATCTTCCCACTTTTTGCCCCGCCCTCCCCTAAGATCCAAAATATTGTCAACATCTTATCGAAGCAAAAATAGTGCGTATCGAAAAAAAAAATAATAATAGCCAGCGCATTTGATTCAACTTATCGGTCCTAAATCGAGTAACAAAAATTTCGTGTGTGTGTCTCAAATCAAGCAAAATGTCATTTCGCAATTTCCCACTTGTGTGTGTGAACAATTCAACGCTGTGCAAAAATGAAGCATTCCTTTTTAAAAACTACGAACCCAGCACGTGTTTTACCCTCGACGCAACAAACAACAACAAAAACGGCCCAAAATTAAAAGTGCACTCGCCGATCGCGCGACTTTCCCTCGGGTAATTTTCCCCGCGCTAAGATCCCGCTCCGTCCTCCCATTTTGAAAAGCCCGCCTACCAATCGCGTGTGTGAAAAAGAATCGACTTTCAAATCTCCCCGACTCAAAACACAAAAATAAAATCGCAACCAACGCAATCAACCAACAAGGAACAACCAATAATAGCACGAAACGTCATCTTGAAAGTGCAACCGGAACGAAAGAAGAGAAGCGAGCGAGCGGGGGGGGTCGAAATTGATTCCAGCGGGGAAACCTTTTCAGCATCAGGATTCGTCGCGGTCAACACTTTCCAGTGGCGCACGCCGGCTCGGAACGAGATCCCAGTCCAAAAGCAAAAGAGTCGGTGGGGGTTGGTGTGGCGTGGCTTTGGAAAGGTGGAGGTCATTGGCGGCGGGATTTGGCGGGCAAGATTGCGGTCCGATCTTGGAAAGTCGCCTTCGGCGCGTGGTTCTTCTCTATTGATATTTCTGTGTAAGGACTTTAAAATAATCAACAGTTAAACAATTATTTCCTAATCATGCTTTGTGCTCTTGTGTGCTAAGGAAGTAGCGAAATAAGCGAGGAAAAAGGTTCAACTAAGCGTAAGAACAAATCTTAGTTTCGGTTTCTTTGTTTACTCTCGTGTTTAAAAAAAAAACAATCATTTATTACAAATTATTCATTTTTTCTTTCCTTTTTTTGCAATCACAATTGTTAATATATTTTTAATCGCTAGTACGTAAGACCCCAAGCGTTTCCTTTTTTGCATGTTCTTATTCGTCGTCGTGTTAAATAGTGAGAACGCCCTCTCGAAAGGGGGCAGTTTGATCACTTGGCAAGTGGCCACTAGCTTCCCGTGTCCAGCGGGCGTCTGTTTCCTGCACCAAGTTGCCCCAACATCCAAGTCTCGTTCAACCGCGCGCGAAACCCCTTTGATTATCACCACGAGAGAAAAAAAGGGTTGTTTCAGCTGGTTCGTCGTCGCTGGGAGAAACCGTCATCTGTTTTCCCACGTGACGAACTTCTCGTTTTACCATCCCGGAGCTGGAGATCAACCCAATTGCGGCGGTTCGAAACGGACTTTCAACTCGCTAGGAGGTAGATCTACCCTGAAATTGGACGCGAGCGGTTCTGTGGACGCTTTCAAGGCGATTCTTTCACACCTCCGGCAGAGAAGGCTTTCTGAACAATAATTAGTTTGTAAGGCCTCTAAATTTTGGTGAAAAAAAAAAGAACTAAATCACACATAACCGTAGCGCTACGCGCGACGTCACAAACGCTACTTTAGCTGAGAGTTTGAGCAAAGCACTTCTTAGAACAAATTTCAAGCCCCCTCAAAAGAAAAATAATTCAAGCAGGACTCTAAACACAAAGACACACGAGGCAGAGAGTGTAGAACCGATTTGAAGAGATATTTAAAAATAGAAGAAATCTTATTGTAACTGTGCAGACAAAAAAAAACAAATGATTATATTACGATACTATTAGCTGTTGATGAAGAGTAACATTATTCACTGTATACACACTAAAAATGACGAGAAAGAAAAACAAACAAAAAAATCAATAAAAAGCGGACAAAAAACTTAACCTCGCAAATGTTTCAATTGCCGAACATTTGAAGAAAAACGAGATGAACCCCCCGGACGAAATGGGCAAGCATTAGTCCCTGACCCCCACCTAATCTCGCACCGGGTTGGCAAGAGAAATGATATCTAATCAGTTGGCATCCATTTCTCGGCGCAGTGAGACTCTGTGTGTGGAACGGCGCACGTTTGTTGTATGGTTCAATCTTCATTTCACTCTCTCGAAAATTGATGGTCGCTTTTCGCTCGCAGGTAAATCTTGGTTATGCAAAAATTTCCACTTTGAATGGTAAGTTGGAGCATTTTTCAGGTCGATCTGTGAGGTACCTACTTACTGAAGGTTATTTGGAATTCAATTTTCAAATGTACAGTAGCTGCACAGAATGTGAAATTGTTTGTAGAGAAAACCAAACCGAATTCAGAACAATGTGAACCTTCAAAGTATTGTTGTTTTCTGAGCATCAGTGCACAATGCTTTTCTTTTCTCGACCCGCGTCCACGCCGCGAAACTATCGAGACACAATTCGAATGTACATCAACGTTACATAAAACAAATTTGTGAAATTTGAAGACCCATACGCTATCAAGTTGCGAAATTTCGACTCACTATATCGGACATGTTGTAGATGTGTTAACCCTTTACTGCCCCAATTTTTTTTCAATTGGTTGAACGCTGGTACCAAATAACAAGAACAGCATGATTTATAAATAAAAAATCGCTACGGCGAACGTAATGTTTGTAATTGTGCGGTATTATAGCAATTGTTGGGGTTTACCGTGATTGTCGTCTGTAATAGTTTGGAGAATGTTTAATAGAGTTATCTAAGCCCGCTCTCACGCACACTAGCACGCCATTTGTTTTGCTGGTCGGTACAAAATTTAACCTCAATCTTTTTCGTGTACGTACACGCAATACACACGCACGTAGATAACTCTATACGGGGATGCACTATGGTACATTGGGTGGCCAAGTTTCAAAAAAGTGACCTTCTCCAAATATTTTTTGGTATTTTTTTCTCGAAAGTAAACATTCTAACTAAGAAAAATCCAAATTTTCAAAGCTCTAAGTTTGTTCATTACGGAGATACGCAAGCTGAAAGTCAAAGAATGGAGTAAAAAACTAGCGTTTTTCGTAAAAAAGGCTGATTGTTTAATTTTAACATAGCTCAGCCATTTTAAATGTTTTATTAGGACAAATATACATCGTTGGAAAGGTAATGAGATAAGCTTTGAAAATATTAATAGATAAAATGTTGTTTCCAAACCAAAAACTGAAGTTTTCATCGAATAACTGGAGCATTTTTTTGATAAATCATATTTTTTTGTGTTTGTTAATCGAGTCCTTTTTTTGCTAACCGATGCTAAACATGAAACTAAGATCACTTGAAAGATTGGACTATATTCTAACATTGCTGAAATTTCCAGCCTGCGATTTTTTGCGTTTTCGGAGATATGCCATTTTGAACATTTACGTTTTATCAAAATTTGCTGCAATCTACATATGCGCCCGTTTATTTCACTTGCTTTGCTACCTACTTCGTGGGCATCGTCGCTTCAAAAATCAATACCTGGTTTCAAGAAGTTCGAAATGACTTTATTGGAATTTTCTGTTGCCTACATTTAAAATTGAGTACCTTAGTCAAAATAAGGTATTCGTACCGAAGTTTCTCAAGCAAAACAGGAGAATCTCAGTTTGATACCGGAAAAAGTATTCAGCAAAATGTTGACTTAGCATGATGAATTTCTGCGATCAATCCATGAAACTGATCCACATTTAAGTTTTATGTTGGTTAGTACAGTTTTAAACATCATAAAAAGTACCTTTAACATATCCTGAAGCTTTCACAAACTCTATAATCAAATGAATTTTAAGAATATGGTTTGTATTTTGTCGTTTTACTTCATAATTAATATTTTGAATAAAATCAATTTTTCTGTTATTTGATTTAACAATTAAAATTTTCGGAATTTATGCCCGTGAGGGTGGGGGGGAGGGGGGGTGGTCTCAAGTTATATGGCATGGACTCACAAAAAGAAACACACAGCAGTAAATAATAAATATTTGACTTAAAATGATTTTTTTACGCTTAACAAAATTTTGTTGGAGGGGAGGAGGAGAGGGGGGGGGGATGTCCTTAAAGTGGGGATGTATTAGCTTATCCATAATTTAATAATATAAACTTGCAATACAATATATACGCAATTCTGTTGCACTTGCAAATGTATTTTTTTTTTTTCACAACTTATTTTTATTAGGTCCTTTTAGGTGCTGCGACCAGGTTAGGACCGAGGATCAAGAGTACAACAAATAATAAATAAAAAAAATAAAAAAAACTGTAACTGAATTAGATGATCATTTTCTCGTGCCATGTGTCAGCAAGTGTGCGATCACGTCAATCTGTTCCTCGGGTGTCTTGCACTGCCTCAAGCGAACTCTGTATTCTCGGTAAATGGCCCACAGCTCCGATTCGCTGTAACTTGCAAATGTATGAAAAGACTATTTATTATAAACAATCAACTATTGAAAAACATGAAAAGTCATAAAAATCGACGTATATCATTTCAATACCATACAATTACCCAAATTTGTATGAAAAAACATTTAAAAAGCAAAAAAATAATTTGGCCGCCTGTTTGTATGGAGATGGCCCATAGTGGGATGGCGTCGCTATTTTTAGACCACGTTTTCCACATTTTCTCCATCGAAACCAACTACTTTATCGACTTCATTTTGTTGGGCGAGATATGACGCCGTCTATTTTTAGACGATGACTCAGCACTTTTCCACTCTTGCAGCACGATGTAACGCCACGTCCCTATTACAGCATTCTTCGTACTTGAAGTTCACATCCGTGTTAGAGAAGCGCGCTCTGTGGTAGACAAAGTGGTCAATACACTATCACTCTATTACCATTAATGGTCAATGTAGGGGAAATATACCCTTTCTAATCAAACACCTATCTTCGTCATATGGAGAGTTTGATGCTCGATTAAAGCTCCAAATATATTATTTAGGCTATAAACTTACCAGCAACAGCACTGCCTCAAGTAAGCACGCACATTTATGCCAATTACTGGCCAAAAGGATCAAATTTAATGCACTTTTGATCATAATTTTTACCGTGCAAGACCATTTCTTATCAATTTGTTGGAACACACATCCACACGCAAGATGAGAGCTTAACTGCTTAACGAAAGTCGCCATCAATATCTTTTCACTGGCGCTAACGATTTCAAAGCGGTTAAGATATAAAATTGCTTCCAACTACCGGCAACATGTTCTTTTGTACATTAGTTAGTCACTCACTTGAAACATAATCCCAAAATATGTAAATAATTAGCAAGCGCCATTCAAAAAAACAAACGCACCAAGTCTTTTGACGTTTCAATTTTGACGACCCATTTCAATCGAAGGCTGAAGAAAACCAAGCGAGAAGCGAAGGCAAATAAAGAACAAAGGGTGACCACCAACACCACCAGCAGCGCCTGTTGGAGTGAGCCAGTGATGCCAGGAAATTTTCTCTATAAATGCTACTTTTCGTGAGTGTTCGCTTAAAATTTCATCAAATTGGCATCACTAAGCAGACCCAAAAGAGCGCTGAAAAAAGGAAAATGAGCGTGGCCCAATGCACTCTGCACTCGACTGATTAGAATGCATTTGGGAAATATTTTTTAAATGCTTGTAAAAGGATTAGAATAAATTTTAGTAAAAGTGAAAATAAACAGAAATGTTAATAAAAAGTTGCTCTACCCGTTGGTGTACTTGGTTTTAATAAATTTCAAGGAACACTCCAGATTATCCAGCATCATTCAAACACGAGCGCTTATTAGGCTTAAAATGATATTTCATCAATATGTTAACGAAATCCCCAGAAGTACCGAACCTTGATTGCACGAACTATTATAATAAAAAAAATATAATAACTTGATTTGATAAATCTTTGTAAGTTTTGCAAACTTAGAAGTATAGAAGTTTTTAATTGGCTTGAAAAATTTAGCTACTCTTTCCAATATTTGTTTTAATTTTGTTTAATTTAGAAAATATTTCTATATTTTCATAATTTCTTTGTTGAGCATTTAAATACAATAATAACATCAATAAAATTTAAGTGAACTATAATTCAACCTGGACATATTTTTTAATTTTATTTACTTTTTGTTCTAATGATTAAACTGAACTAAAAAAGATTAGTGCGCTGACCACGGGGACGCGCTGTCTTGTTTTTGCATGCTCATTTTCATTTCTTTTGTGTCGCTGTTTGTGTGCTTGGGTGAGTGGTTATTATAATTAAATAATGGCATCATTAGTGCGCTGACCACGGGGACGCGCTGTCTTGTTTTTGCATGCTCATTTTCATTTCTTTTGTGTCGCTGTTTGTGTGCTTGGGTGCGTGGTTATTATAATTAAATAATGGCATCATTAGTGCGCTGACCACGGGGACGCGCTGTCTTGTTTTTGCATGCTCATTTTCATTTCTTTTGTGTCGCTGTTTGTGTGCTTGGGTGAGTGGTTATTATAATTAAATAATGGCATCATTAGTGCGCTGACCACGGGGACGCGCTGTCTTGTTTTTGCATGCTCATTTTCATTTCTTTTGTGTCGCTGTTTGTGTGCTTGGGTGAGTGGTTATTATAATTAAATAATGGCATCATTAGTGCGCTGACCACGGGGACGCGCTGTCTTGTTTTTGCATGCTCATTTTCATTTCTTTTGTGTCGCTGTTTGTGTGCTTGGGTGCGTGGTTATTATATGTAGGTGAAGGGATTTTATTAAATGATCATTATATTGCATTATTATATTTAATTGATTATATAACCACACTATATTTTACACTTAACACATTATACAAAACACATATGAAACTGTAAACTGGAGCGTTTGGTACGGTATGTCCACGCATCCTTCCTCCCCTGTAGATTCTGTGAAATGTGATCCGTTCTCAGAATCCTCTCTCGGTAAACACAACGTAGTAGGGCTGGCCGCTTTAATTTTTGCAATACATTTTCGGGTGTTCTCGGATGTACTGCAATTATTAATAATGACAAGAAAAGTGCTTGGGGCGTAATCTAATCACAAGACTTTCCAGCATGCTTTCATCGGACTGGCTGCGTTTGTGTTAGATTAGATTAGATTAGATTAATGATTAAACTGAACTAAAAAATGCTGGTGAAATCCATATTTCACTATATTTAAATCAGGGCTGTGGAGTCGGAGTCGGAGTCGGAGCCGGAGTCGGTGGAGTCGGGTCTTTTTGGGGACCTGGAGTCGGAGTCGGAGTCGGAGTCGTCAAAACTCGAACAGCTGGAGTCGGAGTCGTAGCCGGAGTCGGCTAAATTTTATGAGCTGGAGTCGGAGTCGGAGTCGGAGCCGAAAATTTCTGATAACCCGGAGTCGGAGTCGAAGTCGGAGTCATCTTAAATGCAAAAAAAAAAATCTTGTTGTTCAGTATTTGCTATAAAACAGCTTAATTTACAAAACTTCTTATATTTTTAACTGTTTTTTTAAGTCGTATGCTGAATTGCCATTTTTTTAAAGATTTATCAGATGCCATTATGTTTTTGAAGCTTTTTATTGTGATTGGAAAACTCTTATTGTGTTATTTTACTAAATGATAACCTGTTTATTCCCTCTTACCCAAGTATTTAGTATTATAACTTTTTGTAGTCAGAAATATTTAATTGATTCTTGACTGCATCCCTTTCAATTCAAATTTGACCAAATTTAATATAGTTCTCTCTGAAAAAAGTACACACACAGTCATCTTTTACACTGATAGCGAATGTCTTGGAGGTTTTAAGTAAATAATTTTTCAGGGAAAAAATACGAGGTACAAAAAAGATTTAAAATAATAATTGCTGTTTTTGGAAATCGGAAAAAGTCACTGACAGTATAACTCTTCCAACAAATATTCAATCGTTATAACAATCTATTTCTAAGAAATCAACATGTGCATTTTGTTTTAAACTAAGTACAAAAAAATCAAAGTGTTGCATTTAAAATAATTGAAACTTACAAAAATTATCAATACAGTAGCAACTTATTTTGAAATAATCATTGAATATGTTAAATACATCGATTATCTTAATGTTTACTATTTCTCTAATAAAATTTTAGAATGTTGATCCTTGACAAACTATTTTGATATCGTTGCAAAAAATCGTTGAACAAATCTCAAGATTTCAGAACCAAAAAGTACACAAAATTAAAATATTATTCAACCGGTAAGAATTTTCTCATATTGTATGTCCCACGCCAATATTTTGGAAGGTTATTATCATTGCAAATCAATGTACCGTAAACCGGGGTGACTTTGATAGGATTTCAAATTATTTTTGGAATATTTTCCAACTGGTAAGGTTTTTCTTAAGACTATTATTTTTAAAACATGTACTGGGGTAGCCCACATGAGGTCCATACACCATTTTTGAAAAAAAGTTATTTCAATAGTGTTTAAAAAAATAGTTACGTTAAAAATTCTTAGTTTGAATTCCGGGGTGACTTTGATAGTCATAGTTTTTCCTGTTCAAATCAGATTTTAGGTGTTCAAACTTTATTTTTACGTCAAATGTACCATTACTAAGGTTGCTAATATAGTTTTCAAGGAAAAAATCAATGTTTATATTTAGTTAACTAAGTTTATAAGCTTTTTATTAAAATACATATAAATTTTAGGAAAAATGGTTCAAAAGTTAGAATTTTGCCTGAAATTTGTTGAAACTAGTTTTGGTTATAAAATTATCGATTAATATTGCATTTCAAACTGAATTAGAAGCAAAAATCAAAAGTTTTCACATTTTATATGAAATTTGTTCAACTGAAAATGCCTATAAAACAAGGGATTTTTTCGATTACTGTTTCAAAAACACATAATATTTATTATTTACAAACTTATTTTACCTTCTCCTAGCGGAAAATTGTCCAAAGAATCCAAAAATGCAATCCGTTTTCCGATTCAAAATCATGTTCGTTGAGAAAAACATGACACTTTGAGAAAATTAAAATATTGCTTTTCATAAACACTTTCTTAATTATAGTTAAGAGGCAGTATTTGTAGATTCTGCTCGGTTTGTTCTAGAGGTCGTATCGAGGTGCTCCGATTTGGATGAAACTTTCAGGGTTTGTTTGTCTATACATGAGATGAACTCATGCCAAATATGAGCCCTCTACGACAAAGGGAACTGGGGTAAAACGGGCTTCGAAGTTTGAGGTCCAAAAAACATGAAAAATCTTAAAATTGCTCGCATTTCCGTAAAACTTCATCAATATCAACTCTCTTAGATGCATTCGAATGGTCTTTTGAAGCCCTTCAAAATGTGCTATAGACATCCAGGATTGGTTTGACTTTTTCTCATAGCTTTTGCAAATTACTGTTAAAAATGGATTTTTTTAAAACCTTAATAACTTTTGCCAACAGTCTCCAACACCCATACTCCCATAGGTCAAAAGTTAGGGAATTTCATGGACTATAATCCTACGGTATTAACTTTTTGGCCAATCGCAGTTTTTCTCATAGTTTTACGATTTTTCTAGAACAAACATTTTACAACGTTAGTTTTTGCCCTGTAGGCCAAGAAGACGGCACTTTTTGGTCTCAATTTTGTCATATTCGGAATCCTCGGACAATTTCACGTAAGTTAGAAGTATTGGAGTTGTAATATTGCTTTAAAAAATAATTAAATAAAACATTTTTGCAAAAGAAATAGATCTTATTTACCCTATGATCAATACGTCAAATGCTGTATCAAGTAGGCGAAAACTTGTTTTAACCCTAATCCGACAAAATGCTAAATAATATTTTAATATTTCTAAATGGCATTTTTTTCAATCAAATTCAAAATTCCAACACCTCAATCTAATGTAAAATTTTCTGAGGATTCCGAATATGTCAAAATTGAAACCAAAAAGTGCCGCTATGGAGGCCTACAGGGCAAAAACTAACGTTGTAAAATGTTTGTTCTAGAAAAATCGTAAAACTATGAGAAAAACTGCGATTGGCCAAAAAGTTAATACCGTAGGCTTATAGTCCATGTAATTACCTATCTTTTGACCTATGGGAGTATGGGTGTTGGAGGCTGTTGCAAAAAGATATTAAGGTTTTAAATAAATCTATTTTTAACAGTAATTTGCAAAAGCTATGAGAAAAAGTCAAACCAATCCTGGATGTCTATAGCACATTTTGAAGGGCTTCAAAAGACCATTCGAATGCATCTAAGAGAGTTGGAATTGATGAAGTTTTACGGAATTGCGAGCAATTTTAAGATTTTTCATGTTTTTTGGACCTCAAACTTCGAAGCCCATTTTACCCCAGTTCCCATTGTTGTAGAGGGCTCATATTTGGCATGAGTTCATCTCATGTATAGACAAACAAACCCTGAAAGTTTCATCCAAATCGGAGCACCTCGATACGACCTGTTTCACATCGGAGCAATTCTCTGAGATTTCGGTCATTCGATTTTTTTTGTATTTTTTAATCCGGCTGAAACTTTTTTGGTGCCTTCGGTATGCCCAAAGAAGCCATTTTGCATCATTAGTTTGTCCATATAATTTTCCATACAAATTTGGCAGCTGTCCATACAAAAATGATATGTGAAAATTCAAAAATCTGTATCTTTTGAAGGAATTTTTTGATCGATTTGGTGTCTTCGGCAAAGTTGTAGGTATGGATATGGACTACACTGAAAAAAATGATACACAGTAAAAAATTTTTTGGTGATTTTTAATTTAACTTTTTGTCACTAAAACTTGATTTGCAAAAAAACACTATTTTTATTTTTTTTTATTTTTTGATATGTTTTAGAGGGAATAAAATGCCAACTTTTCAGAAATTTCCAGAATGGGCAAAAAATCTTTGACCGAGTTATGATTTTTTGAATCAATAGAGATTTTTTCATAAAATCGAAATATTGGTCGCAAAAATTTTTCAACTTCATTTTTCGATGTAAAATCGAATTTGCAATCATAAAGTACTTTAGTGAATTTTTGATAAAGTGCACCGTTTTCAAGTTTTAGCTATTTTTAGGTGACTTTTTTGAAAATAGTCGCAGTTTTTCATTTTTTAAAATTAGTGCCCATGTTTGCCCACCTTTGAAAAAAATATTTTTGGAAAGCTGAGAAAATTCTCTATATTTTGCTTTATTGAACTTTGTTGATACGACCCATAGTTGCTGAGATATTGCTATGCAAAGGTTAAAAAACAGGAAAATTGATGTTTTCTAATTCTCACCCAAACAACCCACCATTTTCTAATGTCGATATCTCAGCATCTATAGGTCCGATTTACAATGTTAAAACATGAAACATTCGTGCAATTTTCCGATCTTTTTGAAAAAAATACTTTCAAAAATTTAAAATCAAGACTAACATTTCAAATGGGCGTAATATTGAATGTTTGGCCCGTTTGAAATGTTATTCTTGATTTTAAATTTTTGAAAATATTTTTTTCAAAAAGATCGGAAAATTTCACGAATGTTTCATATTTTGACATTGTAAATCGGACCTATAGTTGCTGAGATATCGACATTAGAAAATGGTGGGTTGTTTGGGTGAGACTTTGAAAACATCAATTTTCCTGTTTTTTAACCTTTGCATAGCAATATCTCAGCAACTATGGGTCGTATCAACAGAGTTCAATAAAGCAAAATATAGAGAATTTTCTCAGCTTTCCAAAAATATTTTTTTCAAAGTTGGGCAAACATGGCCACTAATTTTAAAAAATGGAAAACTGCGACTATTTTCAAAAAAGTTACATAAAAAATGGCTATAACTAGAAAACGGTGCACTTTATCAAAAATTCACTAACGTACTTTTTGATTGCAAATTCGATTTTACATCGAAAAATGAAGTTGAAAAATTTTTGCGACCAATATTTCGATTTTATGAAAAAATCTCTATTGATTCAAAAAATCATAACTCGGTCAAAGATTTTTTGCCCATTCTGGAAATTTCTGAAAAGTTGGCATTTTATGCCCTCTAAAACATATCAAAAAATGAAAAAAATTAAAAATAGTGTTTTTTTGCAAATCAAGTTTTAGTGACAAAAAGTTAAATTAAAAATCACCAAAATTTTTTTTACTGTGTATCATTTTTTTTCAGTGTAGTCCATATCCATACCTACAACTTTGCCCAAGACACCAAATCGATCAAAAAATTCCTTCAAAAGATACAGATTTTTGAATTTTCACATATCATTTTTGTATGGACAGCTGCCAAATTTGTATGGAAAATTATATGGACAAACTAATGATGCAAAATGGCTTCTTTGGGCATACCGAAGGCATCAAAAAAGTTTCAGCCGGTTTAAAAAATACAAAAATTAAAATTAAAGAAAAAAGACCGATTCCGTAGAGAACTGCTCATCGGTGAAAAACTCGCTCTTAACTAACTTTTCAAACATTTCAAAATTTTATGAAAAGTTCTTCTTGAGGTACTTTGAACACTTCTCTACCACTTTCAGTATGATTTACTACCATTCCGTACGTATTCAATTTGTACTCTTCATTTTGCGTAAAAATCTCAAACCTATCAAAGTCACCCCGGCTATCAAAGTCACCCCGTTTTACGGTACCTAAAAATATGTTTTTTGGTAAGATTGCTTTAAGGTCCTTTTAAAATGACCTAGAAAATATTTTACCTGTGGATTTTGGGTTTTATCCAATATTTTGATATTTCATTATTTTGAAGGAGGCGCACGATCATTCATAAAGCTTCGTTTTAGGTGAAGATTCAAGAAGTATTGCGCGCCTCCTTCAATGTATATTGAAAATTTTAAAATTAAAATAAATCAATAATTCCCAGGTAATTTTTTTTCTGGGTCACGGATATTTGAAAAGGACCCATTAATTTTCTTTTCCACGTAGACATTTTTTAGATACCTTGATTTGCGATCCTAATCTTTAAATAGTAGTTTATGCAACAAGTTGCAAAAAGAAGTTGTTTTAGGCACGAGTCGTACATTTATCCAACGAGGTTTACCAAGCTGGACAAATACGATGAGTGCTGCAAAAAACAAGTTTTGCAACGAGTTGCTTACAACATTTTTTGCAATTCCGAAAAACGCTTTTTGAATGGAATTTTATGTCAATTATTCATGTTTTAAGTAAACTCACCGTTCAAAACAAAAAAATATTGAAAAATGTTACTTTTCGATACTAGTGCTGAAAAGTTAAACTTTTCAGCACCCATTTCAAGTGGAACTTTTCAGCACTGGTGTTGAAAGGTATAAATTTTCCATTTTGTTATTTTTGGTAGGGAAAAGTAGGCTGTTTCGTTTCTCCAGAAGGACAGGAAAAGTTGACAGTTTCACAGCGGAATTGCAAAAAAACAGTTTCGTTTAAAATTGTTATTTAAAAAACATGGTGACTTTGATAGTCAATGTGCTTCTTATAAATGTCAGCTTAAAAGTGTGCAAATTGAATTTATATGTTAAATCGATCATTAAGGCCAGGTTTCTTTTAATGATTCATTAAAAAAAATGCAATTTAATATTAAAATATATAAGCTTTTTATAATTTAAATGTAAGTAAAACAAACAAGCTAATTTGAGGTTAAGTAAATAAAACCCCGTTGATTCTTCCTTGAGAAAAACATAGCACTTAGAGAGTATTTAAATAATCCTATTTATCAATGTTTTCAAAATAATAGTTAACAAACTTTTGAAACATTTCAAAATATGTGAAATCGGAGTCGGAGCCAACAATTTGTAGAAAGCTGGAGTCGGAGTCGGAGTCGGAGTAGGCTAGAGTTGGTAGGCCGGAGTTGGAGTCGGAGTCGGAGTCGGTTGGGACTGAAAGCCGGAGCCGGAGTCGGAGTCGTCTAATCTCAGAAAGCCGGAGTCGGAGTCGGAGTCGGAGTCGCTTGAAATATGACCCGACTCCGCAGCCCTGATTTAAATCAATTTTGTGATTTTCGATAATAATTTTTAAATCATCTTTGCCTTAATTTATTTTACGGTTTGTTGTGAATTTTAACAATTTAAGTTTAAATTTTACAGATTTTTTTTTTCATTTGGCTTATAAACGGATGACGATTTGTTAAGGTATTATTAAACGTTTATGAGCCAACGGCTCGTTGTGACTGACTATGGTTTGTTTGGCTTTACATTTGGGTTACAAGAATAACATATAGGCAATGAAAACTAGCAAAAAACTGTAGAATTTTAAGATAAGGAACTGTTTACAGCAGAGAAGTTAGAAGGGGTTTTTAATATTTATGGCAGACATAAATTGACAACTTTGTGAAGAAAGTGATCTTAAGAAGGCGCACAATTTAACAATACGGTCAAGCTCAAAAGTGATGCTGCACTTTCTCAGGTGCCTATTGGAGACATCAGGTGGCATTAGAGCGACATTTTGCCCCCACATTACCAAGGTACAGCTGATTGCTTGGGTTTTCGGTGTAATGGTTTCTCACATTTTTCAAATCAATCGGGTAAAATGAATAGCTGAATTTCGAATTTTTTAGCTAAAACATCTACAAGAACTTTCTAACATATCTTTTTAAAACTTTAAACTAATTAATTTTTAAAATCTCCTGATGATCGAATCTTACAATCCCCAAATCTCAAAATATAAACAAATCTTTGTAATGAGCTTACCCAAAATGTCCCTTTTCCGGCGTTAAGTGCCCCTTGGCTAGGAGAGACAGCTGGGAAACCCCATAACCAACGCCAGACTCAAGTGGCTCTTAAGATGAGCTACCACAACATTATTCTTTATCTTCACCCGCTTGAAAGCTTCTGCCGCCCTCTCAGCTCTGTGGTTGGTAATAGAAGCACGTGGTTTATTCGCAGGGACACAACGCCAGAGTTTAGAGAAAAGTGACGACAAGAGTTTGCGGTTTTTGCATGCCAAATGAGGAAAACAACATTTCAAGAAAAGGTGCGTAGTCAAAATTTGGAGGTAGAAATTAATGCAATGCTGTAAAGCTAAATAACTTATCAGGGATCAGTTTTGAACATATTGCTTTTGAACTGTAACAAATATTTTTGAAAGGTGAAACCAGCTCGCATTTTTAATAAATAATTGAGGACAACAAAGGCGTTTGAAAATCGTTTTTATCATAGAGAAGGTCAGTGGCATTAAACTTAAAATAAAAGAACAAAAATGCAGCAAACGAGGGTGTTTTATTCTCAAAATTTATTTTTTTCTAAAAGAGCACTCAGCTAACAAAAACCAAACTGTACCATCCCTGCAAAGGCATATAAGGTTCTTCAAATATCTGAATTGCAAATGTAACATTCTGGAGCAGAATTGCTTAATTTTAATAAAAACACTAACTGAAAAAAAAATCTCAAAATTACAGCTTTGATAGTCGGGGGGTGACTTTGATAGGTTTGCGATTTTTCCGCAAAATGAAGATTACAATTAAAATACGTAAGGAATGGTTTAGAAACATACTGACCGTGGTAGAGAAGTGTTCAAAGTACCTCAAGAAGAACTTTTTATAAAATTTTGACAGGTTTAAAAAGTTAGTTAACTATAGTTAAGAAAATGTTGATGAAAGTCATTATTTTAAACTTCTCAAAGTGTCATGATTTACTCAATGAACATGATTTTTAATCGGAAAACGGAATGCATTTTCGGATTCTTTGGACAATTTTTCACTAGGAGAGGGTTAAACAAGTTTGTAAATAATAAATAATATGTGTTTTTGAAACACAATTAAAAAACATCTTCAAATTTATAGGCAATTTCAGTTGAACAAATTCCATGTAAAATGTGAAAATTTGTGATTCGTGCTTCGAATTCAGTATAAAATGCAATATAAATCGATAATTTTATAAACAAAACAAGTTTTAACAAATTTTAGGCAAAATTCCGACTTTTTAACAATTTTATCTAAAATTTATATGTATTTTGCTAAAAAGCTTATACACTTAGTTAACAAAATATAAACATTGATTTTTTTTTTAAACTATATTAGCTACTTTAGTGATGGTACATTTAGCGTACAAATAAAGTTTGAACATCTTAAATATGATTTTAACAAGAAAAACTATGACTATCAAAGTCACCCCGGAATTATAACTAAGAATTTTTAACGCAACTATTTTTCTAAACATTATTGAAAAAACTTTTTTTCCGAAATAGTGCATGGACTTTGTGTGGCCTACCCCAGTACATGTTTTAAAAATCATAATCTTGAGAAAAACCTTACCTGTTGGAAAATATTCTAAAAACAAATTGAAATCCTATCAAAGTCACCCCGGTTTACGGTACCAAATGTTCCAGTTTATTTTGAATTTTGCATTACAACGAGAAAACATGTACATTTTATTAGAATAAGTTGAATCTTTTGCACAATATGTCTCTGATGTGGCAAAATTGATTCACACTTAAAACGTGACGCAAATTACAATCATTCTACTTTGTGTTATCTGTTTTATATGTTTCCAAGCACAGCACTTCTGGATTGGGCATCTTTAGCTGGCCCACCCTTTTACTTAATATTAATGAACCGAATTGATGGGGATCGATTTGTTATTTCACGATGAAAGATCCGTTTGTTTGTTCCGCTGGTGATGATTTATAATTGAGTAATAGTTAGTATAATACATTGAAAAACTTTTCATTAATCTTATTGAAGACTTCAATCAACAGTCATTGTCACTGAGAAATCAAGAGATAATGTATTCAAATATGATTTTAGCTATCAATCTTCCCTTTGACTAAAAATTGTGCAAACCAAAAAGTTAGAGTACAAAATAAGTTTCCCAGGAATCCATTAACTTTGCAAAAAGAACGGACGAAGCTCTAACCCAAAAGTTTTCTATTTTCCCCATGCAGATTGATTTGCTCCGTCAGTTTCAGAACCACACACAGATCGTTCACAACTAATATTGTGCACACGTACAGGACCGAGGGTGCTCGACTTCCTGTTCACCACGAAAGGAAACGAATTTTCGTGGTTCATTAGTTTCCCAATTGACGCAAATAATTACATTTGCAGATTCCTTTACGCTGACTGGCTGACTGCGGGGAAAATCCTGCAGCCAGTTTTCCCCGACTTAATGGAGAAAACCACAAACATAACACAACAACGCAACACTTGCCAAAACCAGCAGCAGTTGCCTAATGAGAAAGTTCAGCACAACTCTGGCACCTTTTCGAATTGGATGGGTTTGAAGAAAATCGTGTCCTTTTGAGCTCATTTTCGTTAGCGTAGTTCATTTGGCGATAGTTTGTTGGGTAATTTGTTTGGATTTTAGTTTATTTTTATAATAAATTGTTAAAAATCAACCACTTGGTTATAAAAGGCTTCTATGAGCAGATAAATTCACTTCTTTTGTACAAATTTTCATAAAATTATTTTAGATCTGCCTTTAAAACACAATTCAATCAATTATTTTAAAAGCACGTTTCTAGAAAAAACATTGCTGCTCAGTCCCAGTTTTGTATTTTCAATAGGGCTTGACCAAATCCAAGGTTTTAACTTTGCAATGCAATCAAAATTTCAAAATACTCTTATTCTAACTCGAGTTTAATTTTTATTTAAATAAGTATAGGGGAAACTGGGGAACAGTTTAGGCTTGAACTGCTAGCTTTTTAGGATATTTTCTATATTCTGGACACTCTAATGTACATGGGAAAAGTTTCGGCAATTTAACAAATTTGAATAAACCTTTACTGACCAGGTTCGCATAAATGTCCCATATGCAACAACAGCAAGTTGAGATAAGGGGAATTTTGCGAACAAACTGGATTTCATCCTGATTTCTAGAACAAAGTACTGGAAAAGCAAAGAAAATGCATATGGGACATTTATGCGATCAGAGGCAGTTTACATCGTTATACAATCATATGAAATAGGCCAATGCAAATTTTATTTCAAGTTTTTGTCTCCCCTTCCTTCATTTTTTTTCAAATAATCAGTTAATAAAAATGAATATTCACCTCCGTGTACGCACGAGTGCAAGCAGCAGTCAAGTGCTCAGTCCCCATCGTTTTTTTCGAAATTTTTCGCCGTAATTTACCGGGATTAGCCGCGAGTTTGCTCCTGCAGCATGCCAAGGGCCGGCCGTGGCCGTGGCAGTTCGAGTGCGGCCTCGAAAACCCCGCGAAGTTCGTCTACCGGCCGTGTGCAAAAAGGTAAACAACCCAACGCCGCGTCGTCCGCCATCGCGCCGGGGAGTGTGTGCGCCAAAGGATTCGACCCCAAGTTATTACACGCTAACTACCGCGTCCAGGATCGCAGCCCTATTAGGCTCCGTTCAGCTACTTCCGGCAATCCGTCGACCGATGGCGCTTCAACATCCGCCAACATTCCCACCAGTAACAAGTTCGCGAGACTGAGTGACGAGGAAAGCAACAACAACAACACCGACGGTAGCACTACCGACGACGACGACGACGACGGTCGTACACGGAAGAAAGTGATTTCGCCAAAAAAAGTAATTACTCCAAAGGAACGACGACCACCACCAATTTTCGTTTTGGACACGTTGGCGGACGATGTTGACGAGCAGCTGGAAGGCCTCGTGTACTGCCTCAAAATAGGTAAATCGTCAGTGCAAGTGTTCACATTTGACCAAAAGAACTTCGACCTGGTTGTGGAGAAATTGAAGCGTAAAAACTTTAAGTTCTACACATTCGACACCGCGCAGAAGACCGCTGTTAAGATCGTCTTGCAGGGGTACCAAGACCGCCCGACCTCCGTCCTCAAGGAGCACCTCTCGGGTGTCGAAATAACGCCGCGAGACATAAAAGTCCTCTCGCGGAAGACAACAGTCACAGGTACACACACACTGTACCTGTTGTACTTCGATCGCGGCACCGTCAAACTTCAAGACCTGCGGCGGACTAAGGCGTTGGACGGGTTTTGGGTAAACTGGCGGTTCTACTCAAAGAACCCGTCGGACGCAGCACAATGCCACCGTTGCCAGAAATTCGGCCACGGCTCGCGGAACTGCAACCTCCCGCCCCGCTGTGTGAAGTGCGGTGAAACACACCTCTCTGAGGCGTGTGCACTGCCGTGCAAGGCGGACCTGGGGGACAAGGCAGAGCAAACCAAGGCGCGCATAAAGTGCGCGAACTGCGGCGGTAACCATACCGGTAATTACCGCGGATGCGTCGCGCGGAAGTCCTACCTCGAGGAGCAGGAAAAGAGGAAGAAGAAAGCAGCAGCGTCCCATCCTCCTCAGCGAAGTACGAGCGCAGCCGTTCCTGCAGCTGGCCAGCGTACGGTTCCAGCGGACAACCCAGCGTTCCCTCCTGGATGGGGGCGGTCGTTTGCGAGCGTGGTCGCTGCCGGTAGCGGCGATGCGACCCAGCAAGGAGTCACCGCGGAAGATCTCTTCACCCTGCCGGAGTTCTTTGCTCTCGCGGGGGAGATGATGACGCGGTTTCGGACCTGCCGTAACAAGGCGGAGCAATTTCTGGCCCTCGGGGAGCTGATGATCAAGCACATCTATAAAGGATAAAAAATTGTGATCTAGTTTTAAGCTTTCTCTATTTCTATCCCCTTTCCCTTGCAATTTTAGTAAGTTTTTTTTTCTTATCTTTTTCTTACTTTCGGTAACCCCTTAACTACAAGCAACAATTGTTCCAAAATGGATTATGATGTAACACACAGCTGAAAGGAACTCCAAAACTCTGTTATGTATTTCAAAAGAACTTATTGTATATTGATAATTCACCAATAAAACCGAATTGAAAAAAAAAATGAATATTGCTAAAAATATAAATGCTCATTGCAATCGATTTATTTATCAGGGTGGTCCAAACCACACATTGTCACATTGTCAGAAATATGCAATAGTGTTCATGAAATATCTTAGACATACACCTTTTTTTAGAACAACTGCATACACGACAGATTATTTAAAAAAACGCCACTAAATCAAATGATGTGCTTTTATAATGAAAATTCACAGTACGAGCAATTCTCTGAGATTTCGGTCATTCGATTTTTTTTGTATTTTTTAATCCGGCTGAAACTTTTTCGGTGCCTTCGGTATGCCCAAAGAAGCCATTTCGCATCACTAGTTTGTCCATATAATTTTCCATACAAATTTGGCAACTGTCCATGCAAAAATGATTTATGAAATTCGAAAATCTGTATCTTTGGAAGGAATTTTTTGATCGATTTGGTGTCTTCGGCAAAGTTGTAGGTATGGATAAGGACTACACTGAAAAAATAAGATACACGGTTATTTTTTTTGTGATTTTGAATTTCACTTTTTGTCACCAAAACTTGATTTGCAAAAAAACACAATTTTTTTATTTTCTGATATGTTTTAGGGGACATCAAATGCCAACTTCCAGAAATTTCCAGCATAGGCAAAACATCTTTGACCGAGTTATGAATGTTTGAATCAATACTGATTTTTCCAAAGAATCGAAATATTCGTCGCAAAAATTTTTCAACTTCATTTTTCGATGTAAAATAATATTTGCAATCAAACAGTACTCTAGTGAAATTTTGATAAAGTGCACCGTTTTCAAGTTATAGCAATTTTCAGGTAACTTTTTGAAAATAGTAGCAGTTATTCGTTTTTTAAATTTGTGCCCATGTTTGCCCACTCTTGAAATAAATATTTTTGAGAAGCTGAGAAAATTCTCTATATGAGTAATTCTCGCTGAAAGTGGACCACTATTTACACAAGGTGCTCAAAAATCAAAAGCAATGTACTTTTCCAAAAGCCCCCACCAAGTTATGAAAGAAACCATGTCCAAAAGCCCCCACCAAGTAATGAAAGAAACCATGTTTGGTTGATTAAATTTGTCCTCACCTCGGCGCCACGAAGCTAAAACATTTTTTTAAATTGGTAATTTTTTTACTTACACGCAAAAAAGTCCGTTCCCGTAAACGTGAACAACGTACCATGAAAATGGAAACAAAGCAAATTTCATGATAAGATTTTGCACCGTGAACAAATGCATGTTTGCAATCGATTTTCATGAACGTTTGTTCACGAAAAGCCGTAACGCCTGGTCTGGTTACGTTTTTCCTATTCCCGTAATCATAAACTTAGTTCATGGAATTAGGAAACAAATCATACATTTGTTCACGCTATTGCAAACACAAAACATGAATTTGTGGGCGGAGCCACAGCTTTGAAACAGAGACGAAGAACGTTCAGAAATTATATAACGGGAAAGTGACAGTTGTAGGGTATCATTCACTGAATACGTGACGAACTATTTAATTTTGGCTCGGGTACGGATTTAGTTTTTTGCAGTCAGTTATTCGGACGGCAAAATTAGATAATTTTACCAATTTTGGAATTTTTGGCCGCAAATGACAAATACCGGGAACCTGCACAATTCGAGGGCAGCCAACGGACCCTGGACCATCCTGGCCACTCCGGAACGGGTCACCGGTTACCGGTGGCCATTTGGGGACACTTCGGAATTTGCAAGGAACCGGGTCATGTGACGTATCAAAATTCATCAAATTAAAAACTGTGACCGTTTAAAGTGATACCAATGTCCTCTGGCCCAATCTGGCCACTCCGGAACGGCTCGCCGGTTACCGGTGGCCATTTGGGGACACTTCTGAATTTGCAAGGAACCGGGTCATGTGACGTATCAAAATTCATCAAATTAAAAACTGTGACCGTTTTAAGTGATACCAATGTCCTCTGGCCAAACCTGGCCACTCCGGAACGGGTCACCGGTTACCGGTGGCCATTTGGGGACACTTCGGAATTTGCAAGGAACCAGGTCATGTGACGTATCAAAATTCATCAAATTAAAAAGTATTGCTATTCAAAGCGATGCCAATGTCCGCTGGCCCAACCTGGCCACTCCGGAACGGGTCGCCGGTTACCGGTGGCCATTTGGGGACACTTCGGAATTTGCAAGGAACCAGGTCATGTGACGTATCAAAATTCATCAAATTAAAAACTGTGACCGTTTAAAGTGATGCCAATGTCCGCTGGCCCAATCTGGCCACTCCGGAACGGGTCGCCGGTTACCGGTGGCCATTTGGGGACACTTCGGAATTTGCAAGGAACCAGGTCATGTGACGTATCAAAATTCATCAAATTAAAAACTGTGACCGTTTAAAGTTATACCAATGTCCTCTGGCCAAACCTGGCCACTCCGGAACGGGTCACCGGTAACCGGTGGCCATTTGGGAACACTTCGGAATTTGCAAGGAACCAGGTCATGTGACGTATCAAAATTCATCAAATTAAAAACTGTGACCGTTTAAAGTTATACCAATGTCCTCTGGCCAAACCTGGCCACTCCGGAACGGGTCACCGGTAACCGGTGGCCATTTGGGAACACTTCGGAATTTGCAAGGAACCAGGTCATGTGACGTATCAAAATTCATCAAATTAAAAAGTATTGCTATTCAAAGCGATGCCAATGTCCGCTGGCCCAATCTGGCCACTCCGGAACGGGTCGCCGGTTACCGGTGGCCATTCGGGGACACTTCAGAATTTGCAAGGAACCAGGTCATGTGACGTATCAAAATTCATTAAATTAAAAACTGTGACCGTTTAAAGTGATACCAATGTCCTCTGGCCAAACCTGGCCACTCCGGAATGGGTCACCGGTTACCGGTGGCCATTTGGGGACACTTCAGAATTTGCAAGGAACCAGGTCATGTGACGTATCAAAATTCATCAAATTAAAAAGTATTGCTATTCAAAGCGATGCCAATGTCCGCTGGCCCAATCTGGCCACTCCGGAACGGGTCGCCGGTTACCGGTGGCCATTTGGGGACACTTCGGAATTTGCAAGGAACCAGGTCATGTGACGTATCAAAATTCATTAAATTAAAAACTGTGACCGTTTAAAGTGATACCAATGTCCTCTGGCCAAACCTGGCCACTCCGGAATGGGTCACCGGTTACCGGTGGCCATTTGGGGACACTTCAGAATTTGCAAGGAACCAGGTCATGTGACGTATCAAAATTCATCAAATTAAAAAGTATTGCTATTCAAAGCGATGCCAATGTCCGCTGGCCCAACCTGGCCACTCCGGAACGGGTCGCCGGTAACCGGTGGCCATTTGGGGACACTTCGGAATTTGCAAGGAACCGGGTCATGTGACGTATCAAAATTCATCAAATTAAAAACTGTGACCGTTTAAAGTGATACCAATGTCCTCTGGCCAAACCTGGCCACTCCGGAACGGGTCGCCGGTTACCTGTGGCCATTTGGGGACACTTCAGAATTTGCAAGGAACCAGGTCATGTGACGTATCAAAATTCATTAAATTAAAAACTGTGACCGTTTAAAGTGATACCAATGTCCTCTGGCCAAACCTGGCCACTCCGGAACGGGTCGCCGGTTACCGGTGGCCATTTGGGGACACTTCGGAATTTGCCAGGTCATGTCATGTCAAAAATACAAACATACAAAAATACAAAAATACAAAAATACAAAAATACAAAAATACAAAAATACAAAATACAAAAATACAAAAATACAAAAATACAAAAATACAAAAATACAAAAATACAAAAATACAAAAATACAAAAATACAAAAATACAAAAATACAAAAATACAAAAATACAAAAATACAAAAATACAAAAATACAAAAATACAAAAATACAAAAATACAAAAATACAAAAATACAAAAATACAAAAATACAAAAATACAAAAATACAAAAATACAAAAATACAAAAATACAAAAATACAAAAATACAAAAATACAAAAATACAAAAATACAAAAATACAAAAATACAAAAATACAAAAATACAAAAATACAAAAATACAAAAATACAAAAATACAAAAATACAAAAATACAAAAAATACAAAAATACAAAAATACAAAAATACAAAAATACAAAAATACAAAAATACAAAAATACAAAAATACAAAAATACAAAAATACAAAAATACAAAAATACAAAAATACAAAAATACAAAAATACAAAAATACAAAAATACAAAAATACAAAAATACAAAAATACAAAAATACAAAATACAAAAATACAAAAATACAAAAATACAAAAATACAAAAATACAAAAATACAAAAATACAAAAATACAAAAATACAAAAATACAAAAATACAAAATACAAAAATACAAAAATACAAAAATACAAAAATACAAAAATACAAAAATACAAAAATACAAAAATACAAAAATACAAAAATACAAAAATACAAAAATACAAAAATACAAAAAATACAAAAATACAAAAATACAAAAATACAAAAATACAAAAATACAAAAATACAAAAATACAAAAATACAAAAATACAAAAATACAAAATACAAAAATACAAAAATACAAAAATACAAAAATACAAAAATACAAAAATACAAAAATACAAAAATACAAAAATACAAAAATACAAAAATACAAAAATACAAAAATACAAAAATACAAAAATACAAAAATACAAAAATACAAAAATACAAAAATACAAAAATACAAAAATACAAAAATACAAAAATACAAAAATACAAAAATACAAAAATACAAAATACAAAAATACAAAAATACAAAAATACAAAATACAAAAATACAAAAATACAAAAATACAAAAATACAAAAATACAAAAATACAAAAATACAAAAATACAAAAATACAAAAATACAAAAATACAAAAATACAAAAATACAAAAATACAAAAATACAAAAATACAAAAATACAAAAATACAAAAATACAAAAATACAAAAATACAAAAATACAAAAATACAAAAATACAAAAATACAAAATACAAAAATACAAAAATACAAAAATACAAAAATACAAAAATACAAAAATACAAAAATACAAAAATACAAAAATACAAAAATACAAAAATACAAAAATACAAAAATACAAAAATACAAAAATACAAAAATACAAAAATACAAAAATACAAAAATACAAAAATACAAAAATACAAAAATACAAAAATACAAAAATACAAAAATACAAAAATACAAAAATACAAAAATACAAAAATACAAAAATACAAAAATACAAAAATACAAAAATACAAAAATACAAAAATACAAAAATACAAAAATACAAAAATACAAAAATACAAAAATACAAAAATACAAAAATACAAAAATACAAAAATACAAAAATACAAAAATACAAAAATACAAAAATACAAAAATACAAAAATACAAAAATACAAAAATACAAAAATACAAAAATACAAAAATACAAAAATACAAAAATACAAAAATACAAAAATACAAAAATACAAAAATACAAAAATACAAAAATACAAAAATACAAAAATACAAAAATACAAAAATACAAAAATACAAAAATACAAAAATACAAAAATACAAAAATACAAAAATACAAAAATACAAAAATACAAAAATACAAAAATACAAAAATACAAAAATACAAAAATACAATACAAAAATACAAAAATACAAAAATACAAAAATACAAAAATACAAAAATACAAAAATACAAAAATACAAAAATACAAAAATACAAAAATACAAAAATACAAAAATACAAAAATACAAAAATACAAAAATACAAAAATACAAAAATACAAAAATACAAAAATACAAAATACAAAAATACAAAAATACAAAAATACAAAAATACAAAAATACAAAAATACAAAAATACAAAAATACAAAAATACAAAAATACAAAAATACAAAAATACAAAAATACAAAAATACAAAATACAAAATACAAAAATACAAAAATACAAAAATACAAAAATACAAAAATACAAAAATACAAAAATACAAAAATACAAAAATACAAAAATACAAAAATACAAAAATACAAAAATACAAAAATACAAAAATACAAAAATACAAAAATACAAAAATACAAAAATACAAAAATACAAAAATACAAAAATACAAAAATACAAAAATACAAAAATACAAAAATACAAAAATACAAAAATACAAAAATACAAAAATACAAAAATACAAAAATACAAAAATACAAAAATACAAAAATACAAAAATACAAAAATACAAAAATACAAAAATACAAAAATACAAAAATACAAAAATACAAAAATACAAAAATACAAAAATACAAAATACAAAAATACAAAAATACAAAAATACAAAAATACAAAAATACAAAAATACAAAAATACAAAAATACAAAAATACAAAAATACAAAAATACAAAAATACAAAAATACAAAAATACAAAAATACAAAAATACAAAAATACAAAAATACAAAAATACAAAAATACAAAAATACAAAAATACAAAATACAAAAATACAAAAATACAAAAATACAAAAATACAAAAATACAAAAATACAAAAATACAAAAATACAAAAATACAAAAAATACAAAAATACAAAAATACAAAAATACAAAAATACAAAAATACAAAAATACAAAAATACAAAAATACAAAAATACAAAAATACAAAAATACAAAAATACAAAAATACAAAAATACAAAAATACAAAAATACAAAAATACAAAAATACGAAAATACAAAAATACAAAAATACAAAAATACAAAAATACAAAAATACAAAAATACAAAAATACAAAAATACAAAAATACAAAATATTTGAAATATTTGAAATATTTGAAATATTTGAAATATTTGAAATATTTGAAATATTTGAAATATTTGAAATATTTGAAATATTTGAAATATTTGAAATATTTGAAATATTTGAAATATTTGAAATATTTGAAATATTTGAAATATTTGAAATATTTGAAATATTTGAAATATTTGAAATATTTGAAATATTTGAAATATTTGAAATATTTGAAATATTTGAAATATTTGAAATATTTGAAATATTTGAAATATTTGAAATATTTGAAATATTTGAAATATTTGAAATATTTGAAATATTTGAAATATTTGAAATATTTGAAATATTTGAAATATTTGAAATATTTGAAATATTTGAAATATTTGAAATATTTGAAATATTTGAAATATTTGAAATATTTGAAATATTTGAAATATTTGAAATATTTTATATAATTGAAATATTTGAAATATTTGAAATATTTGAAATATTTGAAATTTTTGATTTTTTTATGCATCGGTCTTCCTTGAATACTATAATTACTTAATATACTTGAATTACTTAAATTTTTGATAAAAAAAACTCGAATACTCTGAATTACTTGAAATACATTACATGTACTTGAATTTATTGAAATGCTTCAAATGTTTGAAATGGTCCTCCAACCCCAACTCCCCTTCTCCTCCCCTCGTTGCTTTTCACCTTGGAACGTGATTTTTCGCTATACTTTCCCCTCCCTCAAAAAGTCCCGGGCTTTATGCAGGAACGATCGAAAATCCACTCAACAAACATAAACACTTATTAGCAAAGAAAACTTCTTGAAATATCACTCTGAAAATCAATACACAAGCAAATTCCGCCAATCAGCTGGCCAGCACGTCAAAACATGTTTTGTTTCCAAGCGTTACGGTCGACTTTAAAAAAATAACGCAACTTTTCGGCTTTAAACATGGATCACAACTACGTGAACTAGTTCATAACTTCATGAAGTGCACATCATGATTTCATGATTTTTGTACCATGATTTCATGAATTTGTTCACGTTTCCATGAACACGCTTGTTTGCTAAATTCGTGATTTTTTGTTCATGGCTACGGGAACGCTTTTTTTTGCGTGTAGGCGCGCCTACAAAATTGCTAATAACTTTGCAAAACTTCAACGAACCCTTGATGTTTACGGGTGTTTTGGAAAGGAAATAAGCAGAGCTTTCGAATGCACTTGTCATAAAAATACCGTTCCATACATTTTTTAGCCACAAAACACCAATGTATTTTTAAAAGTCATTTTTGAAGGCCAGCGCCCCGCTTTATCGAAAAACTGACAAATTAATTCGAAAGCTGAGACGATTTCACATAAAGGACCAATAAATCTAAGGTGTATGTTCCTACTATCTTTTTTAATCTAATTTTGATTCTGTGGGCGGAGCGCTCCGTTCGCAATGCGGGCACCCAAAATGTTGCAATTTGCTTGCCCCATTTTAAGGTTTTGTCAACAAATATAGGTGCTCACTTTTGAAATGATATTTTATTGTCCAAGGATCAAAATGCACTTTCGATAATTGACCAATATTTTTGTTTTTTGGTTCTTCCAGGCAATTTAATGTCGAAAAATTGTTTTTTTTTTAGTTTTTTTTTTTGTAAAATGCTCACTTACAATTGGGTGGACTATTTTTCAGTAGAACTAATGAATGTAGCATGTAGGAAATTTCACCACGAACATTTTTCTCTAAAAGAAAACGTAATTTCGATACTCCAGTGCCAAGATATTTTAGTTTTAGTGAGAAAAAAAAGTGCCAATTTTACAAATTTCTCAGAATTAACAAGCACGGCCTATAATTTACATGCGGCATATGTTTTGGAGGCCAGAGTATGGTTTCTTATAGTTGTTTTGGGCGCTAAATTCGGATCTGGAATCAAATTTCAGATAAACAGTGAACATTGATATTTTAGCCACGCTCAAATATTATTTGCGTGTATTCCCCATAGCCACTTAAGGATCGGCAGCCGATGCCGCTGACCATCGCGCCACGAGGCCTCTCAAAACAATCAGAAGTTGAAAAAAACAATCTCCATAAAAAATCCGTGAGTTAAATATCAATTAAAGGTGAGCGATGAGAATGATGAAATATGACCGAATTCACTAGCGATTAAAATTACAGCATATTACCGCAAATAACTTTTGGGCGTGGCTCCAAATTTAAGTGTTAATCTGAATGGTTTAGCTTCGTGGCGCCGAAGTGAGAAAAATTTAACCAACCAAACATGGTTTCTTTCATAACTTGGTGGGGGCTTTTGGAAAAGTACATTGCTTTTGGTTTTTGAGCACCTTGCGTAAATAGTGGTCCACTTTCAGCGAGAATTACTCATATTTTGCATTTTTGAGTTTTGTTGATATGACCCTTAGTTGCTGAGATATTGCCATGCAAAGATTTAAAAACAGGAAGATTGATTTTTTCTTTTCAAACAACCCACCATTTTCTAATGTCGACATCTCGGCAACTAATGGTCCAATTTTCAATATTAAAATATGAAACATTCGTAATTTTTTTTAATATTTTCGATTTTATTTTTATTTTTTTTAAGTCAAGACTAACATTTAAAAAGGGCGTGATATTGAATGTTTGGCTCTGATTTCGTAGAGAATTGCTCAGTACATACATTTTGGCATGTCTAAATCGGAACTAAAAAAAACCGTACAACAGAAATAATATCTAGTATGTAACAAAAAATTGTTAGTGGTCTACATAAGCTTGACGAATGAACAACAATTAATTCGTAACAAATCCAGGTTTTCTCGGGGCTTCCCCCTGAATCACGCTCATTCTGACCACGGAACTCCTCTAATTGCTTAAAGTTTGCATGGGAAAAATCTTAAAAATGTATGGAGAAAAGCAACTGCTTCAGTTTTTTACCTGTGGAAGGGCAATAACAATCCAATCCTTACCAATTTTCGAAACTAAAATCTTTATTAAATATGGAAACAAAACATTTAGTACGCTGATTTCCAAATTGATTGCAGTCCCGATTTTCCCCTGTTGGCGGTATTGATTTAAAGATAATTTAAAAAATAAATATTTTATATAAAACATGAAATTCCAAACAAATAAATTTTTCACATTTACTGGTATCATTTTATTTGCTGTTGTTTTTTTTTGTTTTAGACATTTTCATATAACTTTTAAAAGCTTGTCTAATCATGTCACAGACAAAAAAATAATGCTGTCTAGTCATGTCGTATAAAGAGAATAAATAAAATAAATTTATTTATAAGATGCTTATTTAATTTGAATCACATTTGATTAAAATTTGTGATTCATTTAAAATCCTAAGCTTTACAAAGAACGAAAAAATCGATTTTTAATTTATTTTAAGCTATTTAAAAGCTGCTGTCCTTGTTTAGATTTAGTGTAGATTATCACCAATTAATAGTATTGAGCTAATTCTATGATCTTAAGCTTGAAAAACATAAAAATATAATAAAAATCATAGATTTAATAACCGTTTAAAAAAATTTCCGAGAAAAAATATATTTTTCCCGTTACCCGGGAAAATTTGATGCCTTAATTCCAAATCATTTTATCCCTCTAATGCCCACATTTTCGAAGTTTTCTATATAAAACTCTTTTTACTCAAAACTCTAAAATTTAAACAGTCTTTCTCTCCAAGCTTTTGGGATCATGTTTGAACTCAACGACCCCAAAACAAGTGAACGAAAAACATTTGCTTCCGGATTCTTTCCAATCCAAAATGATTTTTTTTCTAGGACTTCGGATAAACGTGTCTGGATTGTATACAAGTTTAATTGAACTGTTGTGTTTTGTTTAGTTTTCTCGTTCTTGAGTGCTATTAACGAGAAGATTCTGGAAAATTTTAAACCAAATAAGAAAGAAACCAGTTTGGTCTACCAAATTGTCCCTACCTTCTCATTTTTTTTTGTTTTCAATAGTATAAAGTTTTTTTAAGCGGTTTAAAGTTGAGGAGCTTCAAGGATACACAGCCTGATTGTGAAAATAGTAAAAATAGACTTTGTTGTAATTTGTTTTGTGGACTGCTATTTAGGGGATGTGAGTAACAAAAATGTTGGTGCAAAAAGCTCTGGTTGATGTGCACCGTTAAATATCAATTTGAAAATAAGAATTCTCCGTGAAAGCCTTTATTCTAGAAATAAATCTGGATGACAAGAGTGAGTGAACTCACCTTCTCAAATGCATCCTTCGCAAAGAGAGCAACGAAAAGTTTTATATGGAGTGGCATGGTACGGTACATTCGCGATAAACGATAAATACTCTCGTCTATTAATTGAACCATGTTGCGCTACTTTTGGTACGTTCGTTTGATGGCTAGTGCCACACTGAGTGCCGCACTCAGAGCTGTCAAAGTGTTTCTTTGAAGAAACTCGCGCTAGTTCCGCACGAGTTTCGCCGCCATCTTGGAACTGAAACTCTAGTGCCGCACTCGATATTTTTTCAGTTTCATGCGAGTTCCACGCGCACTGACAAATGACGTTCGATTGAACCAAAACTGACACCGACGAGTGCGGCACTCAGTGCCGCACCGGCTCTTCAAACGAACGTACCATTTGCTTCGGGGTTTGCTTTCCTCCAAAACCGGATCTCAGGTGGTGTAAATTTCAGCTTACAAATTGAACCCATTAATCACGCTCAATGGTGTAGCTAATTGTCCGTTCCGTTCCGGGGCCAAAGAAAAAGTAAAACTATCTGTGTGGAAATCTAAAGTAATGTGTGCTGTAAATTATTCGGGATTTGTTCATTCAACCTTTTGAAAACGTCGCGTCTGTAGATTTAGTAAATTGTGTGCTTCAGAAGATTAAGTCATTTCGTGATTCGCTTCGAAAGGTCTTTTGTTCGAGTCCTGAACCGATCGTGTCACCAGCTCGCATTCTGCCAGAACTTTCCCATCCATTCCATGATTTAGCACATTTTTCTTCTGTCATTTCCTAGCCCACACCGTCGCGTCGTCGCGCGCCTCTGAAAAGCTATTAATTTGGCCGTTAATTGAGCGTGGATAATGGCCAAAATCCATCAACGCTGTTGGTTCCCATAAAAAGTGCCATCAGTCGTCGTCGTTGACTTTTCTCCAAAGGAGATTAGTACCACCAGCTGGGGAACAGAACCGTTGTAGTACCTTCGACTTCGATACGGCGTTTATGAATGAGCCCCTACACCCACCCGCGAGAGGTAAGCGAGAATCACGAAATTTACGATTATTGGATTTTGTCTGATGGGGTCGCGCGAGAGGTGTATCTTGGGCCGGAACCAGGGTTAAGGTAGAAAGAGAGAGTCGGTGAAACAACCCATTATTTAGTCCCGGTCGGAAGAAAATTCCTGCCTCAAGGACGGGAAAAAAATCTAGGAAAAAGTAGAAAAATGGATTGAAAATATGCTAAAGGACTCTTTGTAGACCAGGAAGCGATAATGATCGGATACAACTTACAACGAATGGATGATAATGAACTTCTGAATTGAGAATGATACTGTTGAATCAGTACCATTATGTAAAGCAAAAAATATGGACATTTGTTTCAATGATTTTATTTTTTTCTGATTTTTTTTTAAATTTTATTTCGTTACTCAGTTGAGGGGAGGGGATAGCTGTATTACTAGGGTGTAATATGGTTGTATGGAAAAAAATTAAATTGTCCAAATCTAATGAGCACAGCAACTTTTCGGTTCCTTTTGGGGTCCTAAACTGCCCATAATTGAAATTTCGGCTATTATGCCAAATCAAGTATTCCGAGAAAAACGAGTTTTAGTGTTTGTGACAAAATCTCCGTCAAGGCAATTTCCCATAAGAGTGGCATATTAGCCGTTTGGTTTTTCGCATCGGCAGCCAAGTCTAAGCACTATTTCAGTAAAATTCAAGTTCCAGAAGATGCGTTGGAACATCCTCTACCACCTGGTGCTAATATTTCGTTTTTGCCAAAAGTGGATAATAGCCGTTTTTTCAATGGTGGGCAGTAAACAACTCCCTAAAGTTTGGGAACGATTGGTTTAGTCCTCACTTTGCGCAAAGGGTTTCAATTTTCTATGGGAATTTGTATGGGTACAGTCAAACCTCGCATAAGAGCGCCTCGCATATGCAACTTTGCATATACGAGTCATTCCACCTGATTCGGTTTTGTCGCAAGAGTTGCATATGCGAGGTACAGGGCTTATGGGATTTTGGCTATATGGGAGACATGGCCTATATTGTTATAAAAAATCATCTTAACTATGCAAATTTATAGTGTTTTGGAATCGTTATGAAGTCAGCTATACAGCTACACCAAATTTACAAGGTTTACGATGTTCTAGGTCATCCGAAACTTCCTCAAGTTAAGGCCTATGTGTTCACCGCCGAACAAGTATGAGGTAGCGATTGTGACTGTGGTTTTTGCCCTCAGATCATATCCATGTAGGCTCAGGGAGGTTCAGGGACTAGTCTACCGATGTGTGGTGATGTTCTGGGTCTTCTGAAGAGTCCCGGGAGTTACGACCAATGGGTCTACCGCCGTAACAAGATAGAGGTCGAAGGTTTTTGACCTCAGATTATATCCAGATAGCCTCAGGGAGGTTCAGGGACTAGTCTACCGATATGTGGTGATGTTCTGGGTCTTCTGTAGAGTCCCGGGAGTTACGACCAATGGGTCTACCGCCGTAACAAGATAGAGGTCGGAGGTTTTTGACCTCAGATCATATCCAGATAGCCTCAGGGAGGTTCAGGGACTAGTCTACCGATATGTGGTGATGTTCTAGGTCTTCTGTAGAGTCCCGGAAGTTACGGGCGATGGGTCTACCGCCGTAACAAGACATAGGTCGGAGGTTTTTGACCTCAGATCATATCCAGGTAGCCTCAGGGAGGTTCAGGGACTAGTCTACCGATGTGTGGTGATGTTCTGGGTCTTCTGTAGAGTCCCGGGAGTTACGGGCGATGGGTCTACCTCCGTAACAAGATAGAGGTCAATGGTTTTTGACCTCAGATCATATCCGGATAGCCTCAGGGAGGTTCAGGGACTAGTCTACCGATATGTGGTGATGTTCTAGGTCTTCTGTAGAGTCCCGGAAGTTACGGGCGATGGGTCTACCACCGTAACAAGATAGAGGTCAGTGGTTTTTGACCGCAGATCATATCCGGATAGCCTCAGGGAGGTTCAGGGACTAGTCTACCGATATGTGGTGATGTTCTAGGTCTTCTGTAGAGTCCCGGGAGTTACGGGCGATGGGTCTACCGCCGTAACAAGATAGAGGTCAGTGGTTTTTGACCGCAGATCATATCCGGATAGCCTCAGGGAGGTTCAGGGACTAGTCTACCGATATGTGGTGATGTTCTAGGTCTTCTGTAGAGTCCCGGGAGTTACGGGCGATGGGTCTACCGCCGTAACAAGATAGAGGTCAGTGCTTTTTAAGCTCAGATCATATCCGGATAGCCTCAGGGAGGTTCAGGGACTAGTCTACCGATATGTGGTGATGTTCTGGGTCTCCTGTAGAGTCCTAGAATTTACGGCCGATGGGTCTACCGCCGTAACAAGATAGAGGTCAGTGGTTTTCGACCTCAGATCATATCCAGATAGCCTCAGGGAGGTTCAGGGACTAGTCTACTGATATGTGGTGATGTTCTGGGTCTTCTGTAGAGTCCCGGGAGTTACGACCAATGGGTCTACCGCCGTAACAAGATCATATCCGGATAGCCTCAGGGAGGTTCAGGGACTAGTCTACCGATATGTGGTGATGTTCTAGGTCTTCTGTAGAGTCCCGGAAGTTACGGGCGATGGGTCTACCGCCGTAACAAGACATAGGTCGGAGGTTTTTGACCTCAGATCATATCCAGGTAGCCTCAGGGAGGTTCAGGGACTAGTCTACCGATGTGTGGTGATGTTCTGGGTCTTCTGTAGAGTCCCGGGAGTTACGACCGATGGGTCTACCGCCGTAACAAGATAAAGGTCGATGGTTTTTGAGCTCAGATCATATCCGGATAGCCTCAGGGAGGTTCAGGGACTAGTCTACCGATATGTGGTGATGTTCTAGGTCTTCTGTAGAGTCCCGGAAGTTACGGGCGATGGGTCTACCGCCGTAACAAGACATAGGTCGGAGGTTTTTGACTTCAGATCATATCCAGGTAGCCTCAGGGAGGTTCAGGGACTAGTCTACCGATGTGTGGTGATGTTCTGGGTCTTCTGTAGAGTCCCGGGAGTTACGACCGATGGGTCTACCACCGTAACAAGATAGAGGTCAGTGGTTTTTGACCGCAGATCATATCCGGATAGCCTCAGGGAGGTTCAGGGACTAGTCTACCGATATGTGGTGATGTTCTAGGTCTTCTGTAGAGTCCCGGGAGTTACGGGCGATGGGTCTACCGCCGTAACAAGATAGAGGTCAGTGCTTTTTAAGCTCAGATCATATCCGGATAGCCTCAGGGAGGTTCAGGGACTAGTCTACCGATATGTGGTGATGTTCTGGGTCTTCTGTAGAATCCCGGAAGTTACGACCGATGGGTCTACCGCCGTAACAAGATAGAGGTTAGTGCTTTTTAAGCTCAGATCATATCCGGATAGCCTCAGGGAGGTTCAGGGACTAGTCTACCGATATGTGGTGATGTTCTGGGTCTTCTGTAGAGTCCCGGAAGTTACGACCGATGGGTCTACCGCCGTAACAAGATAGAGGTCAGTGCTTTTTGAGCACAGATCATATCTGGATAGCCTCAGGGAGGTTCAGGGACTAGTCTACCGATATGTGGTGATGTTCTAGGTCATCTGTAGAGTTCCTGGAGTTACGGACACTAAGGCCGTAACTCCAGAGTCTCCAAAATTCACTGAAGGTATCCGAATGAGCCTGTTATAAAACTAACGACCTTTGTCTTGTTACGGCGACAAACTAATGGACCGTAACTCCTGGAATTCTTTAGAAGACCCCGATCATCACCACATTCTGGAAGACTAGTCCCTGAACTACCCTGAGGCTATCCGGATATGTTGTGAAGTCAAAAACTACCGACCTCTGCCTTTCAACGACGGTAGATCTTCCGGCCGTAACTTCCAGAACTCTACAGATGACTTAGAACCTCCAACCTCTATCTTGTTACGGTAACCCATCGGCCGTAACTCCCGGGACTCTACAGAAGACCCAGAACATCACCACATATCGGTAGACTAGACCCTGAACCTCCCTGAGGCTATCTGGATATGATCAGAGGTCAAAAATCACCGACCTCTATCTTGTTACGGCGGTAGACTCATCGGACGTAACTCCCGGGATCTTAAAGAAGACCCAGAACATCACCACATATCGGTAGACTAGCCCCTGAACCTCCCTGAGGCTATCCGGATATGATCTGAGCTCAAAAACCATCGACCTTTATCTTGTTACGGCGGTAGACCCATCGGTCGTAACTCCCGGGACTCTACAGAAGACCCAGAACATCACCACACATCGGTAGACTAGTCCCTGAACCTCCCTGAGGCTACCTGGATATGATCTGAAGTCAAAAACCTCCGACCTATGTCTTGTTACGGCGGTAGACCCATCGCCCGTAACTTCCGGGACTCTACAGAAGACCTAGAACATCACCACATATCGGTAGACTAGTCCCTGAACCTCCCTGAGGCTATCCGGATATGATCTGAGCTCAAAAACCATCGACCTTTATCTTGTTACGGCGGTAGACCCATTGGTCGTAACTCCCGGGACTCTACAGAAGACCCAGAACATCACCACATATCGGTAGACTAGTCCCTGAACCTCCCTGAGGCTACCTGGATATGATCTGAAGTCAAAAACCTCCGACCTATGTCTTGTTACGGCGGTAGACCCATCGCCCGTAACTTACGGGACTCTACAGAAGACCTAGAACATCACCACATATCGGTAGACTAGTCCCTGAACCTCCCTGAGGCTATCCGGATATGATCTGAGGTCAAAAACCATTGACCTCTATCTTGTTACGGAGGTAGACCCATCGCCCGTAACTCCCGGGACTCTACAGAAGACCCAGAACATCACCACACATCGGTAGACTAGTCCCTGAACCTCCCTGAGGCTACCTGGATATGATCTGAGGTCAAAAACCTCCGACCTATGTCTTGTTACGGCGGTAGACCCATCGCCCGTAACTTCCGGGACTCTACAGAAGACCTAGAACATCACCACATATCGGTAGACTAGTCCCTGAACCTCCCTGAGGCTATCTGGATATGATCTGAGGTCAAAAACCTCCGACCTCTATCTTGTTACGGCGGTAGACCCATTGGTCGTAACTCCCGGGACTCTACAGAAGACCCAGAACATCACCACATATCGGTAGACTAGTCCCTGAACCTCCCTGAGGCTATCTGGATATAATCTGAGGTCAAAAACCTTCGACCTCTATCTTGTTACGGCGGTAGACCCATTGGTCGTAACTCCCGGGACTCTTCAGAAGACCCAGAACATCACCACACATCGGTAGACTAGTCCCTGAACTTCCCTGAGCCTACATGGATATGATCTGAGGGCAAAAACCACAGTCACAATCGCTACCTCATACTTGTTCGGCGGTGAACACATTGGCCTTAACTTGAGGAAGTTTCGCATGACCTAGAACATCGTAAACCTTGTAAATTTGGTGTAGCTGTATAGCTGACTTCATAACGATTCCAAAACACTATAAATTTGCATAGTTAAGATGATTTTTTATAACAATATAGGCCATGTCTCCCATATAGCCAAAATCCCATAAGCCATGTACCTCGCATATGCGTGCTTCGCATAAGAAACCCCCATATGAGTTGCATATGCGAGGTTTAACTGTAAAACCCATTTTTTGGATTTTGATATTCATAAATTTCACGCGTCACGCGTGTGATTCATATTCGAATACTCTGAAAGATGCTCTACAACTTTCTCGAAGAGAGTATGGTGCTAACTTGCTCCTATAAAAAGATACAGTGTGTTCAAAACTCGTCTGAAACGTGTTTTTTGCTTGAAAATCACATTTTAGACGAGTTTTGAGGACGCTGTATCTTCTTTCAGGAGCAAGTTAGCACCATACTCTCTTCGGGAAAGTTGTAGAGCACCTTCCAGAGCATCCGAATATGAATCTGGTTTTAGTACAGCGTGAAACTTGGATTTTTTTAATATTAAAATTCAAAAAAATGATTTTCCCATACAAATTTATATTGAAAATTGAAAAGCTTTGCGCAAAGTGTGGACTAAACCAATCATTACCAAACTTTGGGGAGTTGTTTAGGACACCAAACGGAACTGAAAAAATGCTGTGCTGGAAAATCGATTTTGATATTACACTCTACTGTGTTACGCTTCATACATATTTTTTTTTAAATTCGTATGAAAAGTGGAGGGGGTGGGGCGACCCAAGATTTTTTTTTGCGCTACGTAATAAAAGAACGCTCCCAAAGTTTAACTTTTCAGTAGGGCATGGAGCTGGAGCGGAAATCGTTGGAGTCGGGTCATTTTGAGGACCCATAGTCGGAATCAGCAAATTCTGAAAAGCTGGAGTCGGAGTCTGGCTATTAACCAGTAACTTTGCGTGGCAGTTGTTATGTTGGAGGCGGGTTATTTTGGAGGGCTGGAGTTGGATTCGCTAAAGCGTCAGAGGCTTGAGTCGGAGTTGCTTCGTATTCGACTTTGAGCCTGCTTTTCAGCACACAAATCGATGCTAGATAGTACTTTTGAGTACAACAATTGGAGCCTAACATTTCAAAAGGGCCCATAACTTTTGTAAACAATTGTGTATCCCTTTCCCTCAAATGACTGTTTACATAAGGTGTGAAAGGGACAACCACATTTGGGGGGGGGGGGGGGGAGGTTTGGCGATTGTCCACGATGGGGGTGGGGGGATGGTCCCGAATGATAGTAGGTGAATAAATTTCCAAAATATAGTTTTTGGTCATTTAAATTAGGTAATTTATTTTATTTAGAAATAAGGTCGGCCCTAGCCATGTCACATTTTATCGGATTGCTCCATGTGCCTGTCGCTTGTCAAATTTGTATTTTTTTAAAAGGTCCTGTAAACATATAAAACACAATAGCTTCTAGGACCTTTTTTTTAAAAAAAACTCTAATATTCTTTTCGAGCGAGAAAAATAAAAATATCCAAAATATATGCCTTTCCGTTTGTAGCCATAGTAGCCAATGTTTTTATGCTAAAATTCGTCATTTTTTGTTCACAAAAATGCAAATATGTTGTCCGTCAAGAGAGAGTTGTGGCGCTATAACCACGGCAAATAAGTCCAAGGTATTCGTCGATATAGGTACAATGTCCCATCCCAAAGGGTCCGGAGTACCAAACCTTAGCATTGTGCTCACAACGAATACAACCAAATCTCGGAGCGTATGGTGGTGTGTCCCCACGCTTCTTCTTCCCCTGTCGATTCAGAATTGTATTGTTGTTCGAACACTCTCAAACTCAACCCACTTAAACGAATCATGTCTCTGCGATAAAACTTTACGCAGTAGGCCTGGCCTGACATCCATCATAATCTATCAGTTTATAGAGGTAAGCACCATGGTTTTGACCACCTTTCATTTTTTTTAGACGCGTTAGTGAATATACTTTAATTGAAAATGATTCACCGGATTGCAGTAAATTTGTCAAATTTAAAGCACCATGCGGCTCTAGCAAAATGTACTGCGAACATATTTCTGTAGAAAAGCATGGCATTTTAAGTTCGATGGACATACTCAATTCCTATTATGAAAATGATTTTTTCCCGGAATTCTGTAAATAAACACAGTAAAGACTCGATTATCCGAAGGTTTGTATGGGACTTCGGATAATCGAATCACGATAAAAAATAATTGTTTTTCGTTTTGCCTTCCTCACCTCAATGAGGAAAGGCTATAAAATCACTCGAAAAATGAACTTCTTTATTCGACCCCTTAGACCCACCTTCACGTATACCTATCGACTCAGAATCAAATTCTGAACAAATGTCTGTGCGTGTGTCTGGATGTGAGTCCGTGCACCGAAAAATATGCACACGATTATCTCCGGACTTGCTGAACCGATTTGGACCGTTTTGGTCTCATTCGATCCGTCTTGGGGTCCCACAAGACCCTAGTTAATATTATGAAGTTTAGAAAAGTACTTCAAAAGTTATGCTAAAAAACGATTTGGCTGGAGTTTGAAATATTGTAAAAAAGGGTGGTTTTTGTAAGAAAACCCGGCATGTTATATATTGTTAGAAAGGTATTTGAAAGACCTTTCCAACGCATTCAAAAGATTGAAGATCTGACAATCCCATCAAAAGTTATGAGCACTTAAGTGTTTTTTATACACTTTTTTGAGGCCGGATCTCAAATATTTTAATGAAAAAGTTGTCCGGATCTGTCATGCGACCCATCGTTGGATAGGTAATCGAAAGACCTTTCCAACAAGCCCAAGTGATTGAAGATCTGACAACCCTATCAAAAGTTATAAGTACTTTAGTGTTTTTATAAACTTTTTTTGATGCCGGATTTCAGATATTTTGATAAAAATAAGTATTATTTATACACTTTTTTTAGGCTGTGTGGTGTATTCACTTTATGAATGCGAGGAAGGCACCAACCACCTAAAGGTGGATTAAGTAACGTTTTTTTTATTTTCTTACTTACATTTCATTCGAGTTCTGCGACCCCATTATTGTCAAATTTGAATGGTTGATTGCCAGCAAAATTAAAAAAAATGCATTTTTTTTCAATATTTCATCATCGCCATTTTGGCAGCCACCTTGGATTTAAAAATTCTAAATCACTTTAGAGTAGTTTAAGGATCATACTTATGCTCAAGAATCTAAAATAAGACAACGAAAATTTTCTTTTTGTGATTTGATTATCCGAAGTGAAATTTTGCCAAGGCATTCGGATAATCGAGTCTGGACTGTATTCATATTTTTTGCATAATTTACATAGATAATGCTGAACTTTTAAGAAAAAACATATCAGTTATTGCCTCTTCTGTCCCGAAACTTCAAATTGGCAAATAAATTTTCATTTGCTATGAAAAAATTATATAATTTTTTGAACCGTCTTTACTCGGCTGGAACCATACTAAATCAACAATCAAAAAAGACGAGAATAATTTTTTTTTACCAAGCAAACCCAAACAAAATTAGATTCAAAACGGAACACTTTTGATTTGAATCCTACTGGTTTGACGTGGAATCGCTTAGAATTTTGGCTCGAGCCTCGACTCGATTCAGGCTCGATCTTGAGGTTGGTGCCGAAATTCGATAATCTGAACTTAATAAAGGGCCTTTAAAGGTGATGATCAGATTTCTTTCAGTGTGATTGACGGCTTCACCTTAAAAATTGTTAATTGATAATTGGCAATGAACAAAAATTTAGTCATATAACATTTAACTTAAGCCGTTTCTATAATTATAACAAAAGCAATATCTGTTGATTGTATTATGTTTTCCCCGTCACATTTCCTTTAATAAATAATCTCCTTGTCTGAACTTTTTTCTTTCTTCTCCACATCTTGACACTTTTGCGTAATAAGTGTGAAAGAGGGAAAAAACAGAGTCAAGGCAGATGAAAAAGGGAGCTACTAGTCGCAGTGTTGATAACATTGTGCACCTCCACCGGGACACAATAATATCCCGCTTTGGTAGCAGCCGACAGCGTCATCGTCGTCAGGATCTTCGTTGTCTCAGCAGCGGAAACACTTGAGTGCAGCAGAAGAATCACCGCAAGGCTGTTAGTTTGCACTATTCTTTTCTTAGCGCGACACACATCTACAAGTTGTGTGTTTAAAAGGAAGGTCCTTCATAAGCTTATCTCTAAGGCATCTACTCTGAACTCACACAGGGCCGGTGGTAAGGTCAGTGTGGCACTCCAGAATGATGTCAACAGGAGTGGCACCGGGCGCAATCTTCTCCAGGAGCAGAAACATCAACCAGCCAGCCAGCCAGCCAGTCAGCCATGTGCAGGAAGAAGAAGGTCGAGACGGGATGCTTCGTGCCTGAAATTAATTACGAAACAGCGAACAGCCTGGCGATGAAACAGGATGACATGGCAGGAAAAAAGGAAGAAATGAAACACTTCACAAATATAGCGACAGGATGTGGGAATTATCGCAGGATCTCGTTTTGTTGCACGCGATACAAAACGCTACAGTTGACGTAAATGTAAATGAAGGGAAAATTGAATTTCCGGGACAGAATGTCATGTATTGCTCAGCATTTTGCAGCAATGTAAGTAATTGAAATTGAAGGCTCATGTGACCATTGAAAACTTATTAAAATAAGTGATGTTAAAAAGTCATTTTTTGTTGGATTCAACTGTGAATGCTTATGAATTTCTCGTTGCTCCATACACTTCGTGAAGTGATGGGAGCAAGGGCGTCTATGCAAAGTGGAGAGAATTTAACAACATACCAGCTCGGCGCTCTTTTGGCCTGCATTACCACACTGCCCATAATTGAAAATTCGGCTATTATACCAAATCAAGTATTCCGAGAAAAACGCGTTTAAGTGTTTGTCACCAAATCTCCGTCAAGGTAATTTCCCATAAGAGTGGCATATTAGCCGTTTGGTTTTTCGCATCGGCAGCCAAATCTAAACACTATTTTAGTAAAATTCAAGCATCAGAAGATGCGTTGGAACATCCTCTACCACCTGGTACTAATAACTCGTTTTTGCCAAAAGCGGATATTAGCCGTTTTTTCAATGGTGGGCAGCACAGTTTGCCGTAAATTTGTATTTGGCATGATGGGAATTGCTTGTAAATGTGTCTTTGATGTCGTGTTATCAACAAAATTGCAAAACATTTTTGATAACATAGATTTTAAGCAGTTTAATAACTGAGTAAAACAAAGCCGATCGCAAACTATTTCGACTCAGCGACTGAGCGACATAATAGGGGGATGGCGTCGATATTTTTAGACCACGTTTTCCACTTTTTCTCATCGAAACCGACTACTTTATCGACTTCATTTTGCTAGGCGAGATAGGACGCCGTCTATTTTTAGACGATGACTCAGCACTTTTCCACTCTTGCACTTAAAAAAACCAGAAGGCAGCACGATGTAACGCCACGTCCCTATGCAATCGGTCTCTCTGAACCATTCGCTGTACTACCCGATTGAAGTGAGAGGGAGAGGAAAGAGAGAGTATTCTGTAACGATTGGTGTGTAAGCAACAAACGGTAGGAAACGGTCAGAGCAGTTTTTTCTCGCTTTCAATTTGTGGTCGCGAGTGAATGAGTAATTTTGGAGCAATCATGAAAAAAAATGATTTTCATACAAAAATGACTTTTTTAAATCGCTAATAACTTTTCAGGATCGAGTTTTACAGCTTTGGCATGTTCTGCAAAGTTGTAGAGCATGAAATCTCCAAAAAGAATCTCACTTTTGAGAATATATATATATTTTTTAATACTTCATCATCCCGGTACTAGAATCGAACTCACGACCTCTGGATTGGGAATCCAGCACGCCGCTAGTCGAAATCCGTTCCCTACCGGTCAGGATTCCCAGTGAGCAGATTTACTCTTTGAAGGGATCTGACTTTGCCGAGCCAGACAGGAATCGAACCCATCACCTTCCGCTTGCAAGGCGAAACCCGTAACCTTACAGCCACGGTAGCTCGGCAAATATTTGGATTGAAGTAGTGCGCCCTGCAGACAAAACAGTAAGAAAATTGTGTTTTCATACATTTTTTAGATTTTTCCCATGCAAACTTCCTCTTCGAGTATCGATGGGTAAATGTTGACCGATTTTGCTCATATTTGGCCCAGAGTCCTAAAATAGCTCAAGGAACAATATTCAGCTTGTGGACCGAGGTTTTGAAAAAAAGTTCCATATTCTGGGCATCCTAGTGTACAGATTACGGAGTAGAAGTTGATCGATTTGTTCACCTAGCACTCACATCTGTTTCAGACACATACATACATTAGCCACTTTTGCGATTCATTCCAACATGATATGCGTGATGGTTGGGAAAGTTTTCACTCAGCATCGTTTTCGCCAAATTTAAAATTTTCTTTCCTTGAAATATCCAATTAATTACGTTACTAAATAATTACAAAAATTCAATCAACTAAAATCCGTAATGCTTTATTTTTTATTTTTCTATGTTTTAGGGGACAAAAAACCGCAACTCTAGCCATAGAGAAATTTTTTGTGTTTTGCAATTCTTACAAAAGAGAGGTTTAAGGTTTGCTCCGTAGGTTTGATTTTTTTTCCAAAAATGAAGAGTACAAATTCAATAGGTATGGAACAGTATTGAATCATACTTATCGTCGTAGAGAATCGTTCAAAGTACTTCAAAAAATCATAATATTTTGGAAAGTTTTAAAAAGTTAGTATATTATAAATACAAAATGTTGATTAATAAGGCATACTCGCAAAGTGTTATGATTTTCTTATTTAATCTTTAATTGGGTATATCTTGAAAACAGTACACATTATCAAAAAAGTAAAGTACTTTTCGATTGCAAATTTGATTTTACAATATTTTGGACTAAAATTTCATTTTTTGTTTTCAAAAATCAAATTTGCAATCGAAAAGTATTTTACTTTATTGATAATGTGTACCGTTTTCAAGATATACCCAATTAAAGGTTAATTAAGAAAATCATAACACTTTGAGAATATACCTTATTAATCAACATTTCGTATTTATATTATACTAACTTTTTAAAACTATCCAAAATATAATGATTTTGTGAAGTACTTTGAACGATTCTCTACGACGATAAGTATGATTCAATACCGTTCCATACCTATTGAATTTGTACTCTTCATTTTTGGAAAAAAAAATCAAACCTCCCAAAGTCACCCCGGCTATCAATGTCACCCCGGTTTACGATAAGTTAGATTCCAAGTGATTTTAAGTGATTTAGTATTTGCCCACATATACCCTTACTGCCACGTGCGGTTACAAAAATCTAGCTGCGTCACGTTTCCGAATGAGATCCGTGATTGTTGCTGCCGGTTGCACGTTGTAAGTCAGAAGTGCCATTCCCTATCGGTAAACATAGTCCGCAGCATCCCAAGGCTGCTGCTTCATCTAAGCAGCTTTTCCCACCCATCCTCCCTATGCCATGTCAGGAAGTGAAATATTATTGCACCATCAACCCTAGCCAAAGGCTGCTGATGCTGTGAGAAAGCTTCGAAATGTTGTTCATCATGCACTTTTTACCTCCCAGTCGTTTCATCTCCGACTCGGAACATGATTCTCATTCTTAGGTATGGCAGATGTTCCTATTTTTGATCAAACACTGATTTCGACATTTTTCTCAATCGAGCTGCGAAAGCTTAGGTCGAAAATGGGGACAGACCAAACCTAGGGACATCTGCGCGATGATGAAGTAACATCAGTGGGTGGAAAGTGGCATAATACAATGGGAGGAAAAGTGTGATGGCTCAGTCCCTCTTGAATGGGGCTTTCCCTCCATTGATTTGAAGCATGGTTGAATCAACGAAGGGATTGTTTTTCCTTTCCTTGCTGTTAGTGCAGTGCAATAGAGCTACTTGTGCTCATCAAGAGAAAAACCTTGATTTTTTTTCATTATACGCTAAACTTGCCTCGAGCTTTTAAAGCAAGGACTCGCGAGGAAGTGTTTATTTTGTGAAGCCAGCGACAACAGCAGGGGGAAAACATCTTTGGAAAACAACTTGGTCCACAACCTTGGCTCGTAATTTTCCATCATTCTGCTGAAAAAGCCTTCACGTCACTGCACGTCGTCGTAGCTTCCGGTGTAAAAACAAGGATGCATGAGGGATGACATACCAAGAGTCACTTCCCCCCTTTCATGCAGCAGCCACCAGGAAAAAAAGGGGTTGTTTACCACATTAAAGTATTCTGCAGTTAAAAGCTTTTAAGAGTGGGGAGCTTGGAAAAGCTAGCGGTAGAAAAGATGGCAAAATTTATTCAATTTGTTCCTCGGCAAGTCGATGCAAGTGCTTTGCACCTCAGTCGGGAACACGAAGAAGCACCGAGAAACAGAAGGAGGGTTGAGTGAGAGATGAGGGTTTCCACAAACATAAAAGGATTTTTCCTTATCAGAGATGCAATGTGACCTACATTGCACTTGTACCTGGGAGCAATGTGACTTACTGGAGTTATTTCCATTGAGTGTTTTGACAAGGTGAAAGGTTCGTTTGAAGCTCTTTAAATCATTGAAGGAAGTCGGGTTTGAAAACTTGGGAAGCTTTCATCGATGTTCTTTATGATTATTCACCTGAGTCATTAAAATGTTTAAGATGGTACATAATTTTCAAACTATTTAAACAATTGAGACAATAAAAAATAAAATAAAATTTTTAAATTTAAACAAAAGGCCATGGTTTCTAAATTTGGATGAATAAATTGATAAAAATGCAATTTATGCAAGTCTAGTTGATTTGCAATAATTGATTTTCAAGATATAAAAGTTTTGACGAAACAATATCACGATTTACTCAATGTTTTATGATTCTTTTTGATATCTTCACATCTAACAAACGAATCTCTATGCATTCAAGATTCTCGTTAAAAATGATCCTATTTCATTTAGTAGAACAATACCATTAAACATTTCTGAGAAATTATTCAAACAGGGGTATGGGTAATTCTAGGGAATCAGTAATTCAGAGAAACGAGATTCTGCGAATATGTTTCTTGGGAATGGAATCTTGAGGAACTGAATTCTAAGAAAATTAATAGAATCGAAATTTGCTGTTAACATTGTTTGTTGATATGCGTGTGAGACGTTTACTCGCAAGCCAATCCAGACTATCCTCTCATTTCAATTTGTTTGTTTTTCACGTGCGGTGTGCTTTTGTGCGTGCTTATGTTCGTTTGAGTGTGGATGTTGGTTTTGGTTTCAGTTTTTAGTTTTTTAGTTTTTAGTTTTTAGTTTTTAGTTTTTAGTTTTTAGTTTTTAGTTTTTAGTTTTTAGTTTTTAGTTTTTAGTTTTTAGTTTTTAGTTTTTAGTTTTTAGTTTTTAGTTTTTAGTTTTTAGTTTTTAGTTTTTAGTTTTTAGTTTTTAGTTTTTAGTTTTTAGCTTTTAGTTTTTAGTTTTTAGTTATTAGTTTTTAGTTTTTAGTTTTTAGTTTTTAGTTTTTAGTTTTTAGTTTTTAGTTTTTAGTTTTTAGGTTTTAGTTTTTAGTTTTTAGTTTTTAGTTTTTAGTTTTTAGTTTTTAGTTTTTAGTTTTTAGTTTTTAGTTTTTAGTTTTTAGTTTTTAGTTTTTAGTTTTTAGTTTTTAGTTTTTAGTTTTTAGTTTTTAGTTTTTAGTTTTTAGTTTTTAGTTTTTAGTTTTTAGTTTTTAGTTTTTAGTTTTTAGTTTTTAGTTTTTAGTTTTTAGTTTTTAGTTTTTAGTTTTTAGTTTTTAGTTTTTAGTTTTTAGTTTTTAGTTTTTAGTTTTTAGTTTTTAGTTTTAGTTTTAGTTTTTAGTTTTTAGTTTTTAGTTTTTAGTTTTTAGTTTTTAGTTTTTAGTTTTTAGTTTTTAGTTTTTAGTTTTTAGTTTTTAGTTTTTAGTTTTTAGTTTTTAGTTTTTAGTTTTTAGTTTTTAGTTTTAGTTTTTAGTTTTTAGTTTTTAGTTTTTAGTTTTTAGTTTTTAGTTTTTAGTTTTTAGTTTTTAGTTTTTAGTTTTTAGTTTTTAGTTTTAGTTTTTAGTTTTTAGTTTTTAGTTTTTAGTTTTTAGTTTTTAGTTTTTAGTTTTTAGTTTTTAGTTTTTAGTTTTTAGTTTTTAGTTTTTAGTTTTTAGTTTTTAGTTTTTAGTTTTTAGTTTTTAGTTTTTAGTTTTTAGTTTTTAGTTTTTAGTTTTTAGTTTTTAGTTTTTAGTTTTTAGTTTTTAGTTTTTAGTTTTTAGTTTTTAGTTTTTAGTTTTTAGTTTTTAGTTTTTAGTTTTTAGTTTTTAGTTTTTAGTTTTTAGTTTTTAGTTTTTAGTTTTTAGTTTTTAGTTTTTAGTTTTTAGTTTTTAGTTTTTAGTTTTTAGCTTTTAGTTTTTAGTTTTTAGTTTTTAGTTTTTAGTTTTTAGTTTTTAGTTTTTAGTTTTTAGTTTTTAGTTTTAAGTTTTTAGTTTTTAGTTTTTAGTTTTTAGTTTTTAGTTTTTAGTTTTTAGTATTTAGTTTTTAGTTTTTAGTTTTTAGTTTTTAGTTTTTAGTTTTTAGTTTTTAGTTTTTAGTTTTTAGTTTTTAACTTTTAGTTTTTAGTTTTTAGTTTTTAGTTTTTAGTTTTTAGTTTTTAGTTTTTAGTTTTTAGTTTTTAGTTTTTAGTTTTTAGTTTTTAGTTTTTAGTTTTTAGTTTTTAGTTTTTAGTTTTTAGTTTTTAGTTTTTAGTTTTTAGTTTTTAGTTTTTAGTTTTTAGTTTTTAGTTTTTAGTTTTTAGTTTTTAGTTTTTAGTTTTTAGTTTTTAGTTTTTAGTTTTTAGTTTTTAGTTTTTAGTTTTTAGTTTTTAGTTTTTAGTTTTTAGTTTTGAGTTTTTAGTTTTTAGTTTTTAGTTTTTAGTTTTTAGTTTTTAGTTTTTAGTTTTTAGTTTTTAGTTTTTAGTTTTTAGTTTTTAGTTTTTAGTTTTTAGTTTTTAGTTTTTAGTTTTTAGTTTTTAGTTTTTAGTTTTTAGTTTTTAGTTTTTAGTTTTTAGTTTTTAGTTTTTAGTTTGTAGTTTGTAGTTTTTAGTTTTTAGTTTTTAGTTTTTAGTTTTTAGTTTTTAGTTTTTAGTTTTTAGTTTTTAGTTTTTAGTTTTTAGTTTTTAGTTTTTAGTTTTTAGTTTTTAGTTTTTAGTTTTTAGTTTTTAGTTTTTAGTTTTTTAGTTTTTAGTTTTTAGTTTTTAGTTTTTAGTTTTTAGTTTTTAGTTTTTAGTTTTTAGTTTTTAGTTTTTAGTTTTTAGTTTTTAGTTTTTAGTTTTTAGTTTTTAGTTTTTAGTTTGTAGTTTTTAGTTTGTAGTTTTTAGTTTGTAGTTTTTAGTTTTTAGTTTTTAGTTTTTAGTTTTTAGTTTTTAGTTTTTAGTTTTTAGTTTTTAGTTTTTAGTTTTTAGTTTTTAGTTTTTAGTTTTTAGTTTTTAGTTTTTAGTTTTTAGTTTTTAGTTTTTAGTTTTTAGTTTTTAGTTTTTAGTTTTTAGTTTTTAGTTTTTAGTTTTTAGTTTTTAGTTTTTAGTTTTTAGTTTTTAGTTTTTAGTTTTTAGTTTTTAGTTTTTAGTTTTTAGTTTTTAGTTTTTAGTTTTTAGTTTTTAGTTTTTGGTTTTGAGTTTTTAGTTTTTAGTTTTTAGTTTTTAGTTTTTAGTTTTTAGTTTTTAGTTTTTAGTTTTTAGTTTTTAGTTTTTGGTTTTTAGTTTTTAGTTTTTAGTTTTTAGTTTTTAGTTTTTAGTTTTTAGTTTTTAGTTTTTAGTTTTTAGTTTTTAGTTTTTAGTTTTTAGTTTTTAGTTTTTAGTTTTTAGTTTTTAGTTTTTAGTTTTTAGTTTTTAGTTTTTAGTTTTTAGTTTTTAGTTTTTAGTTTTTAGTTTTTAGTTTTTAGTTTTTAGTTTTTAGTTTTTAGTTTTTAGTTTTTAGTTTTTAGTTTTTAGTTTTTAGTTTTTAGTTTTTAGTTTTTAGTTTTTAGTTTTTTGTTTTTAGTTTTTTGTTTTTTGTTTTTTGTTTTTAGTTTTTAGTTTTTAGTTTTTAGTTTTTAGTTTTTAGTTTTTAGTTTTTAGTTTTTAGTTTTTAGTTTTTAGTTTTTAGTTTTTAGTTTTTAGTTTTTAGTTTTTAGTTTTTAGTTTTTAGTTTTTAGTTTTTAGTTTTTAGTTTTAAGTTTTTAGTTTTTAGTTTTTAGTTTTTAGTTTTTAGCTTTTAGTTTTTAGTTTTTAGTTTTTAGTTTTTAGTTTTTAGTTTTTAGTTTTTAGTTTTTAGTTTTTAGTTTTTAGTTTTTAGTTTTTAGTTTTTAGTTTTTAGTTTTTAGTTTTTAGTTTTTAGTTTTTAGTTTTTAGTATTTAGTTTTTAGTTTTTAGTTTTTAGTTTTTAGTTTTTAGTTTTTAGTTTTTAGTTTTTAGTTTTTAGTTTTTAGTTTTTAACTTTTAGTTTTTAGTTTTTAGTTTTTAGTTTTTAGTTTTTAGTTTTTAGTTTTTAGTTTTTAGTTTTTAGTTTTTAGTTTTTAGTTTTTAGTTTTTAGTTTTTAGTTTTTAGTTTTTAGTTTTTAGTTTTTAGTTTTTAGTTTTTAGTTTTTAGTTTTTAGTTTTTAGTTTTTAGTTTTTAGTTTTTAGTTTTTAGTTTTTAGTTTTTAGTTTTTAGTTTTTAGTTTTTAGTTTTTAGTTTTTAGTTTTTAGTTTTTAGTTTTTAGTTTTTAGTTTTTAGTTTTTAGTTTTTAGTTTTTAGTTTTTAGTTTTTAGTTTTTAGTTTTTAGTTTTTAGTTTTTAGTTTTTAGTTTTTAGTTTTTAGTTTTTAGTTTATAGTTTTTAGTTTTTAGTTTTTAGTTTTTAGTTTTTAGTTTTTTAGTTTTTAGTTTTTAGTTTTTAGTTTTTAGTTTTTAGTTTTTAGTTTTTAGTTTTTAGTTTTTAGTTTTTAGTTTTTAGTTTTTAGTTTTTAGTTTTTAGTTTTTAGTGTTTAGTTTTTAGTTTTTAGTTTTTAGTTTTTAGTTTTAGTTTTTAGTTTTTAGTTTTTAGTTTTTAGTTTTTAGTTTTAGTTTTTAGTTTTTAGTTTTTAGTTTTTAGTTTTTAGTTTTTAGTTTTTAGTTTTTAGTTTTTAGTTTTTAGTTTTTAGTTTTTAGTTTTTAGTTTTTAGTTTTTAGTTTTTAGTTTTTAGTTTTTAGTTTTTAGTTTTTAGTTTTTAGTTTTTAGTTTTTAGTTTTTAGTTTTTAGTTTTTAGTTTTTAGTTTTTAGTTTTTAGTTTTTAGTTTTTAGTTTTTAGTTTTTAGTTTTTTAGTTTTTAGTTTTTAGTTTTTAGTTTTTAGTTTTTAGTTTTTAGTTTTTAGTTTTTAGTTTTTAGTTTTTAGTTTTTAGTTTTTAGTTTTTAGTTTTTAGTTTTTAGTTTTTAGTTTTTAGTTTTTAGTTTTTAGTTTTTAGTTTTTAGTTTTTAGTTTTTAGTTTTAGTTTTTAGTTTTTAGTTTTTAGTTTTTAGTTTTAGTTTTAGTTTTTAGTTTTTAGTTTTTAGTTTTTAGTTTTTAGTTTTTAGTTTTTAGTTTTTAGTTTTTAGTTTTTAGTTTTTAGTTTTTAGTTTTTAGTTTTTAGTTTTTAGTTTTTAGTTTTTAGTTTTTAGTTTTTAGTTTTTAGTTTTTAGTTTTTAGTTTTTAGTTTTTAGTTTTTAGTTTTTAGTTTTTAGTTTTTAGTTTTTAGTTTTTAGTTTTTAGTTTTTAGTTTTTAGTTTTTAGTTTTTAGTTTTTAGTTTTTAGTTTTTAGTTTTTAGTTTTTAGTTTTTAGTTTTTAGTTTTTAGTTTTTAGTTTTTAGTTTTTAGTTTTTAGTTTTTAGTTTTTAGTTTTTAGTTTTTAGTTTTTAGTTTTTAGTTTTTAGTTTTTAGGTTTTAGTTTTTAGTTTTTAGTTTTTAGTTTTTAGTTTTTAGTTTTTAGTTTTTAGTTTTTAGTTTTTAGTTTTTAGTTTTTAGTTTTTAGTTTTTAGTTTTTAGTTTTTAGTTTTTAGTTTTTAGGTTTTAGTTTTTAGTTTTTAGTTTTTAGTTTTTAGTTTTTAGTTTTTAGTTTTTAGTTTTTAGTTTTTAGTTTTTAGTTTTTAGTTTTTAGTTTTTAGTTTTTAGTTTTTAGTTTTTAGTTTTTAGTTTTTAGTTTTTAGTTTTTAGTTTTTAGTTTTTAGTTTTTAGTTTTTAGTTTTTAGTTTTTAGTTTTTAGTTTTTAGTTTTTAGTTTTTAGTTTTTAGTTTTTAGTTTTAGTTTTTAGTTTTTAGTTTTTAGTTTTTAGTTTTTAGTTTTTAGTTTTTAGTTTTTAGTTTTTAGTTTTTAGTTTTTAGTTTTTAGTTTTTAGTTTTTAGTTTTTAGTTTTTAGTTTTTAGTTTTTAGTTTTTAGTTTTTAGTTTCCTTTTCATACCATTTTAGCTCTATAAACATCGTAACTCGTCGTTTGCTTCGTTAATCCGTACCTCACTAAACATCAATCATTTGAAACTCGTGAAAACATCTTAATTTAAAAGGTACACTGTTTAATTCTTGATTCTTTAATTACAAATGATTTTGGTTCTATCTTTCCACAGCCGGCTGTCTTAGATTAAACCATTTCATTTAAAATTTAACAACCGATAAACGGGAAATGTCTCATCCGCAGCATCCGATTGCTCATGCTTTAGTTTTTAGTTTTTAGAGAATAATTTAGTATTATATAAATGCTTTAAATTTTTTTCGAACATTTCAAGAATTCTTTTATCAAGGCTGTAAAATTGCTACGTGCATCGAATACTACTTTCAATAAAATTTAGATGATTGGCATCCTGCATCTTCTTCAAATCCGTTCCGATACGGCTGCAATACGCATCGAAAAATAGCCTGTTGGTCCCAGCAAGGAAGTAATCTCCCGTTGGATAATGTTGGCACAGTTTAATAGACTTCCTGCCCTTTCAGACTGACAGCAATCGTTCGGTCTAAGATGCTGCTTAAGAGTCTTTCGTTGGGTTTTATTCGGTATGCTTTCCGGGAAAGTGAGTGAAAATGATTTTCATTCATAAATATTTGCCCGGAACTCGGACTCTGAACGTTACTTGGCTCCAGAATGGTGGATTGGTTTTCGTCTAATTTAATCTCAGCTCAGGTGTGAGTTGCTTTGGAGAATTTGAACGGTGCGGGTCGCGGTCAACACGCCGGATTTTCGTTGCCGATTCCGTCATTGTTTTCCCCCCGATTGTGTGTGTATTTCGACCCGGACGATTTCGCGATATTTGCCAGTTGCCTTGGAGAATTTGAACGGTGCGGGTCGCGGTCAACACGCCGGATTTTCGTTGCCGATTCCGTCATTGTTTTCCCCCCGATTGTGTGTGTATTTCGACCCGGACGATTTCGCGATGTTTGCCAGTTGCCTTGGAGAATTTGAACGGTGCGGGTCGCGGTCAACACGCCGGATTTTCGTTGCCGATTCCGTCATTGTTTTCCCCCCGATTGTGTGTGTATTTCGACCCGGACGATTTCGCGATATTTGCCAGTTGCCTTGGAGAATTTGAACGGTGCGGGTCGCGGTCAACACGCCGGATTTTCGTTGCCGATTCCGTCATTGTTTTCCCCCCGATTGTGTGTGTATTTCGACCCGGACGATTTCGCGATGTTTGACAGTTGCTTTGGAGAATTTGAACGGTGCGGGTCGCGGTCAACACGCCGGATTTTCGTTGCCGATTCCGTCATTGTTTTCCCCCCGATTGTGTGTGTATTTCGACCCGGACGATTTCGCGATATTTGCCAGTTGCCTTGGAGAATTTGAACGGTGCGGGTCGCGGTCAACACGCCGGATTTTCGTTGCCGATTCCGTCATTGTTTTCCCCCGATTGTGTGTGTATTTCGACCCGGACGATTTCGCGATATTTGCCAGTTGCCTTGGAGAATTTGAACGGTGCGGGTCGCGGTCAACACGCCGGATTTTCGTTGCCGATTCCGTCATTGTTTTCCCCCCGATTGTGTGTGTATTTCGACCCGGACGATTTCGCGATGTTTGCCAGTTGCCTTGGAGAATTTGAACGGTGCGGGTCGCGGTCAACACGCCGGATTTTCGTTGCCGATTCCGTCATTGTTTTCCCCCCGATTGTGTGTGTATTTCGACCCGGACGATTTCGCGATATTTGCCAGTTGCCTTGGAGAATTTGAACGGTGCGGGTCGCGGTCAACACGCCGGATTTTCGTTGCCGATTCCGTCATTGTTTTCCCCCCGATTGTGTGTGTATTTCGACCCGGACGATTTCGCGATGTTTGCCAGTTGCCTTGGAGAATTTGAACGGTGCGGGTCGCGGTCAACACGCCGGATTTTCGTTGCCGATTCCGTCATTGTTTTCCCCCCGATTGTGTGTGTATTTCGACCCGGACGATTTCGCGATGTTTGCCAGTTGCTTTGGAGAATTTGAACGGTGCGGGTCGCGGTCAACACGCCGGATTTTCGTTGCCGATTCCGTCATTGTTTTCCCCCCGATTGTGTGTGTATTTCGACCCGGACGATTTCGCGATATTTGCCAGTTGCGTTAGAGAATTTGAACGGTGCGGGTCGCGGTCAATACGCCGGATTTTCGTTGCCGATTCCGTCATTGTTTTCCCCCCGATTGTGTGTGTTTTTCGGTCCGGGCGGTTTCGCGTTTTCGCATTTTATTTGGTTTTGTCTTTCCACAGCCGGCTGTCTAAGATTGAATCATTTATGCTAAACTCAACACCAAATAACCGGGAATAATCTCATCCGCAACCTCCGACTGTTTGCCTTGAGAATGCATAATACATCACATCATTAAACAAAATTTATTGATTATTGGGTCGCATCATCATCCTCTATGTTGAATCCTGGCCATTACCCTTTCCCACTAACAAAATCCCAAGTAGAAGTAGTTTTCCGGCACACGTGGGGGTGTGGATATCGTATAGAACCCACCCTTTGTAGCAACCTGTGCTAACTAACATTCCCGTCCCAATCCCCCCGAGATCTACAAACTGACATGGCGGGCGCCGTTGGTGGCCAATGACTGTTACCTATTTGCTTCAGATCTAGTTTTAATGATCTTGATGTTTTATCTTTTCAACGCATTCATACATGCTGTTGATAAGGGAAACACCATTAGATCGTTTAAGCGTATGGTCAGTTGTATTGTTAGGTGATTACGGTCCTGTTCAGCAACGGAGAGGGACAACCATGGGTGGTCTCTCATGCTCATGCTCATGCTCATGCTCAATTTAATCTCAGCTCAGGTGTATTTATTTTTCAATCAAGTCCGATCAGATTTCTGAAGAACGAAATTAGATTCTGCGATGGTTGAAGTGAAATTATATTCTGAAGCTGGGGAAAATCCTGGAATTGGCTGCGTGATTTGAATAATGTTGTGCGCCAGTGATTGGCATTTGCATTTAAATTATTTTTGTACTCTCGACCGGAACCACTAAATGACTGAGATTCAATTGGATTTTTCGCATTTTTTTTGCACCGGTTGTTGTCATAATTGCGTTATTGATTATAATGAGACCGGCTCCGGCGAGCGGTGGTTTTTCTCGGATAATCGGCCTAGAGTTGGAAATAAATAAACACACCACTTTGACCGCAATATGCAAACCATAAATTATCCAATTAACACACTGTTTGGTGGCTCGCGCTCCTTTTTGGTGGCTTAATTTCGTTTCGTTTTTTTCCGCAGCCGTGGACCACTCCCACGATAAAAAAAACATCGCCCACCTACCCCAGTAACCCCAAATTGCTCAAAGTTGGAAATGAGGGAGGGAGGGAGATGGACCACCCTCATCATCACCGCGGCTGACCCGCCAAATTAAACACGATTAAACGGAGGACGACGTGATTATGTTGTTGACCTCTGCGGTTTAATTTTTCGACACGGATAACACCTTAACGGTCCACTGGGTCACTACAAAGGCTGGCAGAACCGGGGAGTGAGAGTTGAAACAAAAACGAGTGGACATCATTTGGCGTTTTTTTTTTGACAAGGTTGCGTTGGGCGATGTGGTCCTCCCCTGGTTCAATTAAAATTTCCATTAGGCTCGTCGCGTCGAACATGGGAACGCTTTTTTAACGGTCCGGCACACACAATTCTCAATTTGTTTTTCTGTACCGGAAAATGGGTTCGACATTGCGACCTCACGTGGGCGTTAATGGGGTTTGATTGTACTGTTGCCGGATTTTAAAGGTTATCAACTACAATGTTGCAGGTTGATTAATTTAATAAATTTTGAGTTCTTTTTCAAGACATAGATTTTTTAATATTTCCATGATGATGTGTCATCCTAATGAAAAACACACAAAAATTACATCCAATAAATTTGTTCATTATTGGGAGAACAGCTTTGTGAATGTGTTATAAATTATGTTATGAATTAAATACATTATGTAGAGGTGATAAGTTTAGATCAGTTCTCAGGGACGTATTAGACTAAGCCAAACAAACAAACACACCAACTTTCTGACAGTTGGGCAGTTTGCCTGCATTTGTTTGCAGAAACGTCAGCCTGTATACATTTGGCAAACTGTTTGTTTGCCATAGTCTAATACCTCCTTCACGAACATCTTCATTTATATCTCGCATAGGGAAACCCATGTTATATAAGTGGAAATACTTGAATAAAACCAGAAAAGCGATTTGTCAGTGATTTAGGTTACCAAACAAATATAAAATAGAAAGATTATTATTAGTCTGTTATATAATGCTGCCATTACAGCATTACTCGGAAAAGAAAAGAGAGACTAGACTTCACAGTGAAATTGAATTTCAAATAGTTGCATTTGAATAGCCTGCTCTTTGATAGCTGACTATATACTGGTAGAATTTGTAAAAACTCAAAAGACTTTGATTCGGACTTTCTTTTGATTTGCAAAACAGGAAATCTGAAAAGGGCAAGATAAAAACAGTTTATGCATAGCTATGATTCGTAAAAAAAGCAAAGCAATCCACTTTAACGACCTCCGGGTCTTTTGTGATCTCTGTTGCAAGTTTCTGCTCATTTCTAGGCGTCCGAAGGTTATGTGTGGTGAGTCACCCAAAACCTCCTTTACGCAAATGGACCGACGTTTTACTTCCCCATCCGATAGAAGGTCAGGAGGATAAAGCGGGAATCGAACCCGCGCCCCATAGCAACTTAGGGATCGGCAACCGAAGCCGCTAACCACCGCGCCACGAGGCCCTCGTGCTATGAAACTAGGGAAATTAGAGTTTATTTTCAAAAATTAAAAATAAAATATTTTTAGCAGATTAATCTATCTTAAAACTAACTCCTAATCATTCAACTATAGCTTTAACTTAAATCATCAACCAAAAAGCAACATCACATAAAGTTATCCGTAGTGATCTTTCCTGAAATATTAAACAAGTAACAACATCATACAAAGAGCAATTCCAGCCCAAACCAGGAATTTTATAGGTACTTTTTCGCAACCCTCTCCGATTTCAATGAAACTTTGTAGACGTGTTATCCTAGGCATATATAAGCAATTTTTGTGTATATGGAGCCAGTTACACTCGACAATGACATTTGAGAAGGGCGTGAGTGTTAATTACATTGCTCATAACTGAAAACATAATATTTTTTCAGTGTAGTATAGTAATCTGGATAGTAAATAAGCTTATATCTGTAAGCCCATACATCCAATTGAAATGTGGTCAAAGACAAACTTATGGGAAATTGGACGAGCTTACCAAGTCTGTCATATAGAAATTGCCAAAAACCATCAAAAAACCTATTTTTATCAACATTTTTATTTTTAAAACCGCTGTAACTTCCCTAGGATTGGACTTAGGACAATGGTCAATATGAAGACTTTTATGTAAAATTGTCTGGAGAATCGACTCTCGTGTTCGGTTTTTGAAAATTTTGATGTTTAGAGCACTTTTGAAAAAAACAGTTTTAGTAAATGATTTTTGTATTTTTTAGGTGAGTTGCTCCATCCTGCATTTTTCGTGAGTCTTTTTGTAACATCTTAGGCTATTTTCACAAAAAATTTGAACGAAAAAAAATCGTGGGCTCACCTTCAAATTTGATTTTTAAACTTAAAAATCAAAAAATCTCATAAAAGTGGAGTGTTTTTTTCTTTCTGTTTATTTTTTTCGGAAAGCCTGTCAAATTTCCTACAAGTTTGTCTTTGACCACTTTTTGATACGATGCAATTACGAAATACAAAAATATTTAAAACACTTACGCCCTTCTCAAATGTCTTGTCGAGTGTAACTGGCTCCATATACACAAAAATGGCTTATATATGCCTAGGATAACACGTCTACAAAGTTTCATTGAAATCGGAGAGGGTCGGGTACAACCGATTCCCCATTTGACATGGAATTGGTCCAAACCAAACAACCGGCAACAGAGCGTAACCTTTTTTTCCTGCAGCAAAATATTGGTGGAAAGCGATACATTTCGTGTCGTTCCGCATCCAACTCTTGCTTTCTTTGCACACAAGAGGCAACTCTGTTTTTTTTCTTTCGTTTTTACTCAAATATATTTCAACGAAGCGAAGGTTGTTAATATCAATTGCATTACAAAACTTAATTTAATTCAAGAAATAACATTTTAATAACGTAAAAATAAGTTCAAAAAGTGAAAAAACACAAACCAATCTGCAAATTTACCGTTGGTAACCAACGAGAATAAAAACAATTTCGAAGCTCGTTAATTTAAGAGCGCTGATGATGCTGTTGCTGTGAAAGAGGAAAATTAAAAAGGAGCACATTCAATTTCCCCCGACTGGCACGAACAATATTGAGTTTTTTGTGCGCTGGCAGAGCGAAATCTTTTCACATAAAAGTTGATTTCGTTGGTCTGCTGTCGATAATTTAATTAAAAACAAATTTTCATCTCCGATGGCATTTTATGGTATCTTTGTTGAGAGCGTCACAAAAATATCCGGCACCGTTCATATTTTTAAACCTAATTAAACAACTTATTAACTCGTAAACATTCGACGACTTTGGGTGGGCTGCAAATTAGACCTATTCCCGGAAGCTCCAAAGCGAGTGGTTGGGGTCAGTTTACGAGGAAACCTTGCTCGTGCAGGACCGTACAGGATGGTGGTAAGTAATTTTCTCTAGGACATCAATTAAATGGTGCTTTCATGCTGAGGCCAAAGCGTTAAGCTGAGAAAGCTCGTTTGCTCTCTTGGCACGCTTCCGTTTCACACCCACTTGCCGAGGGAAGTGTATGTGGACTTTTCTTTTATTATATGATTAAAGAGAAACGAGTAGTGGCAGCCGTACGTTATAGGTGTCATTAAGTTGTCACTCAGGGGGACATACAAAGTTGTTTGTTTAAGGACGTAGTTCAAAATATATTAAGCACGACGCTAGGCACGACATCTAGCCCTTAATTACAACCGAAGTGAATTCAACCGGAAGGTATTAGTTTTGAGAGTTTGAGGAAGTTTGGGAAGCAGTTTTGCTACTTTGCTAAAAGTTATTTTCCAATCAATGATAATTGATACTTCGTCAACATACTTGAAACTTGTAGATTAACACTGAAACAACCTGGTTTCAAAATCAAAACATAAATTTGACTCGTTGACATTTTGCTATGGATTGCAACGAGCTGTCAAATAAAAAACTTTTTGTCGAGGCCATAATCCAAATTTTCACACACATTTATATTGAAAAAAGGAATTCCTGACTGGGCAAATTTACACCCAAAAATAAGATAACAAAAATGGCATATGTTTCAATAAATAAAAATAAGCCTTAATTTATGACTTTTAGACACGTTCGACTAAATAAAAAAAGATACATTTAACATTATTTCTTTCCACAACCGTACCTTAAAATTTTAACACTTTGTTCGTGGTTCCCAATTTCATGAACGCTTGTTCACGATTTTGGGAACTCTTTTTTCTCCGTGTACGGGTAGATTCAAATGCAATGCATTTTTTTTTTTCAGATTGTCTGCTTCCCTTTAGAATTTGTCGGATTCCTTCTTCAAAAACGTAGATTTTTTTGTTCATTATTAACGTTATATTTATCTCAAGATAACAATCGACGAAATCGAAACGTATATTTACAGGAAATCAGAATTCCAAGCACAATGCACCCTCGTCAAGTCGGACCCCGTTCAGCTGCCACTACAATATCTCCCAAGCATGTCATCTTTCGGGGATGAGTCTCGAACTCGAAGCAAAGTGTTTGATTTTCGGATTTGTTTGACCCGTCATGATTTAACCCGTTTGACCAACCGCTTATAGGTTCACCGAGGTGAACGTGACTTTTGAAGTGGGCATGAAATTTTCCGGGAAGTCCTACAAACAAGAATATCCCACAGTCCCTTAGCAGGTTGGGCAAAGCGACCGGACAGACAGTGTGAAATCTCCGAATTTCCACCTGTTGATATTATTTCACTTGGTGCTGTAGCGATTACCAGTCCCTTTGATCTCCCGCGGGGATGCTTGCTGGTGTTACATCGTCAGAAACACCACATGAGAGGTATCCTACATGCCGGAAAAAAAGCTACATTTTGCTTTGATGTTTGCGCCAAAAAGTAAAACGTGCGAGATTATGTAAATTTGGCATTTTATTTCCCTTTGCTATTTTCCTGGATTTTTATACAGTGAAAAAGCACTTTTTTTAGATTTGGACAAACGATGTGATTGCTGTATGCTGATGCTGCATTTGAATCACAAAGTCATGCATATTCGGGACCACAGTGAGTGGATTGCGATTTCAGTTTGATAAACCAAATTTAAAGTTGTGTAACTTTTTTGGAGAAGACGCAGAGTTCTCCATCTTTATCATTTTAAGACCGTAACGGCAGAGTGACAGCTCGCAAGACAGATTTAACCCAAATATCCCGGGAGGACGTCAAAAAGGATGCGACTCTCCGGAACAGACATCTGAGTGTGAACGCAGGAGTTTCGCCACAGTAAAGGCTAAAGGGATCATTTTCCGCCAATCTTCCTGATGGAAGTGAAAACGGAAACCTGAGAAATTAACTTGTCAATCAAGGGCCCTTTTCTGACCTCGGCGATTCATCGAGGACAAGATTAAATCGTCTTTGTGGCAGGGATTTTTTTCCCAGGTCAAATCAGCATCTTGCGAGATGTCTGGTAAAGCAGGGTTGACGTGGGATCTAAACGATGGGACCTTGTCCGGAGCTGGATTTCATCCAATCAGTGAGAAATATTTGGTAGATAAGTTTTTGTTTTTGCTAAGCGATTCTAATAAAAGAGTTCCTTTTTTCGATATTATTTACTAGAGGTATCACAAATACTCGCTCATGTTTCACAAACTACGTAGAGGAAACAAATGAACTTTTATTGACCGCGTAGATTGGCATACATTTTTACAGGACAACGGCTAATTTGAACTTTCCTCGGCTCATTAAAATTTTGCACCACTTTTTTTTCCCTCAACTAGTGGCGATGCAATGTGCATTTTTTCTCAGAACAAAATTATCTTTGAGCCAAAGGATAGCGGGGCAAAAAAACTAACAGGATAAGAAACTAACTTTCATTTTAGTTTTTTCCGCTGCTTCCCATGGGATATCCGGTGCAAGTTGTCACAAACTGGCACAGTTATGTGAAACTTTTCTCGTTTGCCGGAAGTAGATCCATGTTCTTATTTTGTGTCAAACTTTACGCTCTGTGCTAGAACTCGCTTTATTGAACATGCAGTCGACATAAGTAGTACACCTCCTGTTGCTAGTGCTGCGAATGAATAGGTTTTGTACAGCGAACAATGGAACAATATTCCTTCATTTAAACTTTGCCGTGCACAGTACTCGCAGGTTTCACAATATTTGAACAGATTCAGGAGCAGAACATTTTAATCGCACTGACAAGTTTCACCTAAGACGAAAATGCTTCTCGGTAAATTTAAGATAAAACAGTATTTAAAATTCCTCACATGGAAGAATATCCATTCGAATTTTATCTTGAAAGGAGACAAGGATTTTCTGTGGTACTAGTGGTTTCCCATTCAATATTGGCTTTCTCTTATTACTTTGTCATGTACGTCCAACTATCGTCTATCTGTACAAGCCCGGAATAGTTCCGAGGCACATGAGAAAATCCGACAAAATCTTCCTATTCACTGGGAAATGTATTTATCAGGTTTTCATGCAATGGATAGATTTCTGTGTATGGGAGAGGATACTAACCAAGAACATATCCAATAGAAAGATTGCATAAGTTGAGGTGAACAATAACCGGTTTGGTTTAGTGGTAATGTTCTTGAGGATAAGTTAGCTACCAACGCTACCAACAACTGCAAGTTATCTGCATCATACAGGGATCTGTAGCAGTGGGAATTTTTGGATCAATATTGTACAGATTATTAAATCCCCAGTTTGTCAAATTAATCTTCATCGTAAGAACGAAGGTTGCTTAATCAACTCCCGATGATAAAAAAAACCCAATATCGTAAAATCCACTTCATTACAGAAAAAGTCAACCATGTTTACTATACTAAGCCCCACATTGGCGTGCAAAATTTGCCAAGGGATCAACAGGACCAATCACAGGATAGCAATCTGGGACCTGAACGACCTGACTTACTGCCGGAGCCTCCCTGGGCGTGGGTCTGTTGTTTCCGTTGATGGTCCGCCCAAACAGGAACAGCCGCGTCTAGCCGGGACCGGCTCCTAGAGGGATTACATCCAATTTCACGCTCACAGGCAAACGATTAATCATTGGCGAGAAGAATCTCGTTTTTTATCGGTTCGAGTTCATCCTCCCGGCGGCAGCGAATGCAAGAAAACCGGAGACAGGAAATTAACGAGCGAAACAATCATAATAATGGCGATAAAGAGACCCGTTATCAGAGCTAGCGAAGTAAAGTATCGATGAAATTTAAGACTTTCTGCAAAAAGTTGGGTATCATTTTTCAAATGCATAAAATAAAATCAGATCCGAATCCGTAAAATTTATTCATGTCATAAAATCGACGTTTCGTCAGATTTGGCAAGTGTCCTCAGGGGTGTCCTGATAGAGGAACGTGTGGTTTTTGATACTGGACATGAAAATTGATATTCCGACAAAATTGACTACAAGCTGGAAATCGCGGTTATGTTTGTAGCAAACTTGGACTTACAAAAAAAAAATATGAAAATTCAAGAAATAGATTTAATACAGGTCTCTGCTAAGGCTACCATCTTAATGAAACCAAAACATTACCAACACTACTAAACTCAAGAAAATGTTGACAGGAGTTTCCAACCCCCCCCCCTCCCCTCTCCCACCCCCTGTCACGTTCATTTTGAGCCAAATTAGGTTAAGAACGCCATTTTGTGCAGCTCACAATGACCTACACAGTTCCAATCTTTTCGGACTATCTTGACACACCCTGAAATTTGATGTGAGTGCGACAACTGGGCGAAGGGATTTCAGGTCAAAACGCGTTTGACACACGTACATGGCCGACGAGCGTGAACATTTCGACGTCGTCGTGCTATCTTGTCGCACCCGCCATTCCGTTCCGATAAAAACGCGTTTTAATGTTTGACCTTGAATAAACAAAAACAAAAGCACGCAATGTAAACAATAACAAACACGTTTTGTTTGGCTGACCATTATGTGCATTGTCCGGAAGTTTGGTTGAAGTTGGTTGCTGGAGTCCCTAGTTATAATTACAAATATTTATGGTAGTCTAACTTGTACGTGCGACAAACGCGTTCTGACCTGAAATCCCTTTGGCCAGTTGTCGCACTTACATCAATTTTCAGGGAGTGACAAGATAGCATGACAAGATAGAAACTTCTTTCATATGTAAAGTGACAAAAATGCACGGAGTTTTTTTTTCGGATTTCGTTGAATATCTCAGGATTCTGTGAAGGTCAAAAGGTGAGGCATTGTGAGCTGCACAAATGGCGTTCTTAACTCAATTTGGCCCAAAATGCACGTACGACAAGTTAGCACGACGGCGACGATTTGTAAAAATAATTCGGGACTCCGGTAACCAAACTCAACCAAACTTCGGGACGATGCACAAATTGGTCAGCCAAACAAAACGTGTTTGATATTGTTTACATTGCGTGCTCTATTTTTCGTTTATTCAAGGTCAAAAATTAAAACGCGTTTTTCTCGGAACGTCAAAAAGCTTTATTTTTTTCTTTAAAATCCTTTAACTTTTGGTAAAATTGCCCAGATTGGATGCTTCTTGTTGCAAAAGATCCAGATTTGTCTATATTTTTAAGTGTCAGATGAAGTTTTGTACCATTTCCTGCATTGTTCTGTGGAATAGATTTTGTAATATTGACCAAAAAATCAAAGAGGAGGGCCGAGGTACCCCAACGGAATCCGTAATATCTCCGGTAAAAATGAACCATATTTGTCCCCCATATGACAGTTCAAAATATAGACAAATCTGGATCTTTTGCAACAGTAAGCATCGAATTTGGTGAATTCTATTAAAATGCTACAGATTTTTAAACACAAACACAATGTATATTAAAAGTTTGATTTTTGGAAAGATCATTTTCGGTACCTCGACTTAAGACAGCTGCCAAAATGACAGGATTTTTGATTTTTTCAGCAAAGGTTTCTTAAGATGTTCCCTACACAACCCTTTAACACCCCTTTACACTTTTTTCTCGAGCTTGGGAGTTTAGGTGTTAAACAGCATTAAGTTTCATTGAGAAGAACCTGAGAATTTGCAAAATCCGTAAAAATAACTTTGGCCCAATTTCACCCCCCAACCCCAAGGTCACCCCCACCCATTCACAAAATATTCTAGCAGAACTGGTTCTGCCAGAATCCTGCTAGAACGGTGGAACATTTCTGCTAGAATGCTTTAAGAATATCCAGCTCTGTAAGAACTCTGCTAGAATCCTGCTAGAATGTGGTGACAAACGGGAAAAACGAGATCAAAGCATACTTAGAGTGTTTTTCTTCAGGCAATCATATTCGCTAGAAGAGATTTTCTTTCAACCTTGGCACTGACGGTAAATTAAAGTATTTTTAGGCTTTTTGACATATTTTTGTTTGTAAAATTTTTGACCACAGATCGGAAAATACGTAAAAATTGAAATCTTTAAATAATTAAATCAAATATACTCAAACCTTCAAATGATCAACATGATTCATGTGAACAGTTCTTTATAAGGTCTCTTCATATGAGTAGGACTAGCAGATTCAATCTGCCTAATTTACGGCTGCAATAAAAAGGACCGTGTGCCATCTGTAAATAACTGCCTAATTTGCCATATCAAATCATCATCGATCAACCCCCTTTTCCCAGGTTAGTAGAATGTCTCCAGTTTGAAAAATCATCCTCCACTCAACTCGTGTAGCCTCCGATGATACTGTCTTCAAGAATGCGTGCGTTCGCACACGCAGCCAGATGTCATTCCGTCTAGGCCGACATTTTCGTGGAAAATCTGCTCTCTTGCCGACTTTGTCTGCCGACGAAACAAATTGAGATTTATTGGTTTGTGCAATCGAAAGTAAAAGCCATTATCGTGGATTCCGCCTGCGAGGCTTTGCAAAACGCACACGCACGCACATCCGATTATACTTGGAAGAGCCCATTGAGTGTGCTCATACCCGGAGTAGGTTACCCGGAACGACCGCACGTTTTCCCCTTCCCCTGCTTGCCGGAAAGTGAGAACTTGAAGATTTTCTAATAAAGACATTCCCCATCGTAAGCGGATCAAGCCGTTTGATGGCCGTGGTGAAATTTACTCGACGCACTCAGGTTTTCATCCTCTGCTGATGGGGGTGGTAATCTTATTATCATAATTCGAAGAGGCATTAGATGAAAAGGTAATACCGGTAATCAAATTACTATGAGATGATTTTAAGAAACCTACTGATGTTTGGTTTTAATGGAGTTTTGAATTTCTGTTGTGAAACTAATTACTTTTCATGTCATTCTTGAATTATGAAACGGCCAAATTTCTTCGACAATTATAACAGTACTAGAAAGTACTTTTCAACGTCAATTTGAGTGCTGAAAAGTTCAACTTTTCAGCATTTGTATCAAAAAGTTATACTTATCAAAACTGTTTTAGAGTTTGACATTTATGTTGACGGCAAATAACATTCAATTGGAGCAACAAGCGTTTCGCTGAAAAATTCAGGTTTTTCGGAATTGCAAAAACAAATCGATCGTGCTGAAAAAATGTTCTCTGTACAACTTGTTGCCTAATTCACTCTTGAATGTAAAAATTAACTCCACAGATAAATAACTAAACCAATTTTCAGCATCCACGCCAATCAAGATTCATTAGATCAGCCATAATTGAAGATTCACCTTTGGTAATGTGATACACTTCCCGGCACCTAATTACCTGTCAACGTCAAGGTCTGACTTGACACAACCGAACCGTGCACCGACCGACCGTTGATTAACTGGAGGTGACACCGGCAAAATTATCTCCAGTGTGTCCCGTAATAGCCAAATTGGCGTGAATGAAATTTAAGTATCTTCGTATGGTGGTCGTGGCGGTTGGCAACGGATGGCTCACGGAAGGACGCTGACGTGGCCTCCTCCTAAGTTAATTTGCTGCTTCCGTCTCCCATCTGGGTGGTGGTGGCGAGCTGTTCTGAACTTTGTCGTTGTAATACTTTCTTGTCACGTGGACATTTTGAACATTTTCAAATACCTTCAGATGATTCCAAGTCGAAGGCGCAGGCACCGCCGAGAAATTGAGAAATAAGAGCTCGATGCCCGTGTGCTCGTTTGTACTATCTAGATAGGAATCCCAGCAAGCTTAGTACAAAAGAGCACACCGGCATCGAGCTATAAAACGAAAAATCGAAGTGTGCTGATTGAAAACATTGAAGAATCTATCAAAGTGGGATGGAATTTCGAGAAATCAGAATCAACTTTATTACAATAAACATGGTTGGGCAAATGCTTTATTACTTGAAATATATTACAATGGTCAAATTAAATGTGTTAGAAAAATAATGAATCTTACTTCAAGAACTTTGCATGATTCTTCAAGTTTTTGTCAAAGCAAGTAGCAAAGTTGTGCAAGATGGCTTCTAACTTAATTAGTTCTGAAATTGACATGTGTAAAGATAGCACAATGGCGACGACTTGAACTTGCTTTGGTAAACACACGAGCGAGCCGTGCGGGAAAACTCCCGCCCTGGTAATCAATTAATTTATTTACAAACACCCATATCTAACTACAGAGGAAGAAGCTCAGGTGGATCCACGTGGGCGGCACTTGAGCTCATATTGGTGTATGCTCTCGATAGATATTTCATTATCGTCGCCGAAGGGGGGCAAGCGTCAAGGTAGCGACAACGGAAACACCTCGGCATACTTAATCCTGACGTAACAACGCCACCACCACAGATGAGCAGGGATAACAGAGCTGAGCTCACACATATAAGAACGTATAGATAGCATTGGAGTGTTATGTGATCATCAGCAAGCAGGAAACAAGCAGCTCCGGGCAAGAAAACGCAATTCTAGGCTACGTTACAAGTGGGTGGGTTGGGTGTGAGAATGGGTGTTGTGTGCACGTAAGGCGTCATCCATAAGGTATGTCACGCAAAAATCGGCCAAAACTAACCCCCCTTTCCCCTATGTCACACTTTGTCACACAAGGTTGAACCCCCCCTCAAAAAGTACGTCACATTTTGCCAGACCCCCCTCCCCCTTGTTTTCGATGGGATTTTTTATTGTTTTTATATCTTTAAACTCTCTGTAGCGACCCTAAGTCGCTCACCATAAACACTAAACATAGACTACAGTTATTGTTTTGTCACAAGCAAAGTCAAGTTCACGACAACGGTAAATGGTCTGGCGCACGCGTTGTGTTATACAAAACATCCAGGTAGCGGTAACGCTTGATACCTGATGTTTTGAATAACATTTTTCGCTCGCGACCTAGAGCTTGCTCAGTCAGTTGCTCAGTCGGGTGTTCTTTTGCCAGTTAGTAATCAGTTGTATTCAATTGATGTTAGATCTAAGTGATGGCGTTGTTTTAAATAAATGTAAATTAAGTCAAAGTGCAAATGTTTTCAAATCAGTGAAAAAATATCACAGTTTTCTACCCCGCTCGGCTACATCAAGAAGAGGTCTTGTACATCTCAAAATCTTTTTTTTTTTTTAGAATAAACATTGCGATATAAAAAAAATGTTTTGTATCTTTTAAAAATTAGAAGACCTGGTATAACATTCAAGTATTAACAAATCTTGAAAACTGTTTTTCACAACTTTGTTTCTAATAAGTTCAAACCATATACACTCAAACCCCGATGGTTTGACACCAACTGTTGTCAAACGAACGGGGTCACGTTTTAGTTTGACACCCCTTTTACACGGAGTTCACACACACTACCAAACGTTTGTTTTGATAGTGTGCGCGAGCGCCGTGTAAAAAGTGACATTTCGTCACTTTTTAGTTTGACTTTGACCAACCAACGGGGTACAAACTAAAAAAGTGTCAAACGAAAAAGTGACCAACCACCGGGGGTTGAGTGTATAGCAGTTTTCTTATGAACACCCTGCTTTCAAAGCATTTGTTTTTATCAAGCAAGAATTTGCAAAATATTGAAGTTCCAGCTGAAAAAAAATGTGACTATGTAATAAATTATAATGTGATACCGTCATCAGGGGTGACATTGGGTATGGGGGGTGAGTTTGGGTCGTACAAAAATGCAGAAATTTGTATGACCCAATCTCACCCCCCACACCCAATGTCACCCCTGATGACGGTATTACTAAATAAAAAAAAAATCAAATTATTCGCTCTGCAGCATTGCCTTGGCGTTCTCGATTGCGAGATTCCTACTCGAAACTAGGTGTCCGAAGGCTTGATTGTTGAGGCAATTGCAAACCTCTTTTTACACCTAAGCTTCCATCCACCCCGGGATTCGAACTGACGACATTTGGATTGTTAGTCCAACTGCCCACCAGCGACTCTCCACCGAGACAGGACCCAGGGAGACGACTCCTACACCTGGACTGAGCTAACGACCTAACCTTTTTTTAGGTTAGTCCGGGGCCAACATTTACTTCCCGTCCGACGGAAGACGTGATCAGACAAATCTCGTCTCGAAAAATGCCACCGGGACCGTCTGGGAACGAACCCACCGACTGGGTGAGAGGCAATCACGCTTACCCCTACACCACGGTCCCGGCTCATACTAAATAATAGTGAGCAAAATTTTTTAGAAAAACATTACTTAATCCACCTTCAGGTGGTTGGTGCCTTCCTCAGGGCAGTTTTTGATAAAATTTTATAAAAAGTCTGCAGATTTTTTAATCAAAGTCTTTAAAATCCAATTGTGCCCTTACACAATATTAGGGGAGTGTGGGGTAATTTGGACACCCTAAGGAAATTGCTCTGCCACGGGCTGTATGGATCAAGGGGCTGGAAAATCTAATATTACTTAAGAATATTGAGTATACTAACGATATTCCAGTATACTTGTTAGTATACTAACCGAAAAGAAATAATCTGTTAGTATATTAAGATACTCTCAGTATATTGGTTAGTATACTGGCGATATGTAAAGAAAATAATAAGTATACTAACATATATTTTGATGTACTGGTTAACATAATAATTATAGCTCTAAGAGATTCCAACCCCTTGGTATGGATATTTTAAAGGAATGTGGATGACACCAGAGGATAATAGAGACCATGTTTTATGGAAAAATGTCATTTATTTCGATAAATTTTGATGAATACCTCATTTTTATCGCAAAAATTAAAAGGTGTCCAAATTACCCCCACATTTTTGTGTGGGGGTAATATGATAATAAAAATTGTCCACTTTTTTGCCATATAATCCCTGCAAAACCTTATTTCCCAACCCTCATAAATTATAACTTAAGGCAGTGCCAAACTGCCTTTGGAAACTTTTACATATTATACCAAAACTACTTAACCTATTCCGACTTTTTTGGTCCATACTCCTAGGCCATTACTAGTACTAGCCTTATCACTTAAATTGCCGTTTTCACTTTATATCCGAAGAAAAATCGATTTTTAAAGGGGTGTCCAAATTACCCCCACTGTCCATATTACCCCAAACTCCCCTACCCTTTATTTTTTTCTTATCTGTCAAACAACAACAACAGAATCCACCTCCTTCACTTTTATCATCCGCTGTCACAAAGTCAGCTTAATTATCAGAATTTGCGGCTGCTCGAAGTTTCACCCAAATAAGAAAAACATCCCCCCAAAATGGTCAACCATTTCCAACGACCACGAGCCCACGGACAAGAAGTGCAGGAAGACAACCTCGGTGACGGAACCGTCCCCGACGAAGCTCCAAGGAAGAAATATACACGGTGAGTTTCGAAAAAAGAAAATCAAGAGGTTTGTTTACACTCAAGTCTTCCAGCAGAACACGCTCGCGTTTGAGGAGCAGGAAGCGGCCAAGCGCAGTCCAGAAGCGGACTCAAAACTGTTTCATGCGACCTGCGATTAGCTGCGCAAGTTGTTTGACGAGAATGCGACGCTGAATAAGGAGGGAGCGGCGTCGGAGGAGGTTAAGAGGAAGATTCCGGAGAAGCGAATTAAGGGGTTCTTTGGCGTTTGTGGCGCTGAAGAAGCTGAACTGGCTGGACAAGGGTCGGATTAGGGATGAAAAGGAGAAGCTGCGGGTCGATAGTAATCGGCTGCAGTTGCAGAATCTGCTGTACGAGGCGGATCAGTGGTGGTTTAGCGGTGCTATTTGTTCAAGAGTCAGGACGAGGAGATTGACCTGGGCCGATAGAGCAATTTTACGAGAGCAGCCGAAGACGATTTCACGCCCGGAGAAGACGAAGGAGAATTAACCAGCGTGGTGGATTGCGAGCGGATTGTGAATAAAAAGAAAGAGAAAGTTATGTTTTAAGATTTCATTTCAAAATAAAGTAAACAAATGCACGCTGGTTTCCGTTTGAAGGAACTTATTTGATTGAGTTTCATTATGAATGACAGAAAAACTTATATGTACATAAAAAAACCGTTATTATGTATTATTTACTTTAAAAAAAATAAGTTTCCTGCCATTGAAAATACATGATTTGCGGAATATCAAAACCATGAGTAATATTGGGAAAGCTGTTTTACTGTATGGCTTAACGAATAATTACTTTTAATAGAGTTATTAGGTCTTCAATTTTATAGCCTCTTTAGAAAGGTATTTGAATTATTCATCTAACGATTGGTCGCACGATGGATCATGACATCATTTTCATCAAAATATCTGAGATCTGGCCTCCAAAAAGTGTATAAATAACACTTAAGTGCTAATAACTTTTGATAGGGTTATCAGATCTTCAATGTTTTGGACTCGTTGGAAAGGTCTTTCAAATACCTTTCTAAAAATGTATAGCATGACGGCTTTTCTTACAAAAACCACCCTTTTTACAATCTTGCGAACTTTAGTCAAAATCGTTTTTTTAACATAACTTTTGAAGTACTTTACTAAACATAATGGTATGAAAATATGACCTATGGGACCTGTACACGGATCTAAAAACACATATCCGGACAAAATCGGTAAAGCCAGTTCCGAGAAAAGTGAGTGAGAAAAAAAATCTACGTCCATCCACACACACAGACATTTGATTCTGAGTCGATATGTATACGTGAAGGTGGGTCTACGAGGCCTGTTTAAGAAGTTCATTTTTCGAGTGATTTTATAGCCTTTCCTCAGTGAGGTGAGGAAGGCAAAAAGGATTTAATTTAATTGTGTATAGGTATTTCGAATTAATATTATGCAATCATAAAAAAACCTAGCGTGACGTCACAGTCTCGCAAACCCCCCTCCCCCCTTCGCCACATCTTGTCACACCTACGGTAACCCCCCCTCCCCCCCTAAGAGCGTACGTACTTTATGGATGACGCCTAACTCTGCTGCCAGGTTGTTATTCCAGACCACGCGTGCGAAAGTCTTGATTTTGATGAAACAGCTTGGCGCCCTGATTGTAGACGCAAACTTTGAATTGAGAGGGGTTTGGGTTACAGGAAACGAATGTTTACTACGGTGTCCAGAAAAGCAACCACTTGACAAGCGAAACATTTTTGTTTGTTTATTTTAGGCAGCTTTGCCAATTTTATAAGCGAATTGATACCCGATGCTGAAGCTGGCGAAAATTTATTTTCAAGATCAAATTGTACAGCTTAGGGTTGGGGACCATCCACAAACCATACAAATAAAATCTTTTTTGTATGGAGCGTGAACAATAGCCAAACCCCCCCCCCCCACCCCTAGGGTATCCACGTGGGTTCTATCCCGTTCCCCAGAATTACATTCCCCAGAAATCCATTCCCCAGAATGACCCATTCCCCAGAATCCCATTCCCCAGAATGATCCATTCCCCAGAAACTCATTCCCCAGACCTTTTCCACATATAAATTTTATTTTCATTATGAATGTACTTTATATCAATAAGTGAACAGTTTTAAAGTGTGAAGTGTTCGGATTTCGCCTTTATTGTGATAACTGCTGACAAAAGTTGAATGTTTCCTTCTTTAAAGAGAGGAAAACTCTTTTGACTTATGATAATTGCTGACAAAAGTTGAATATAAAGTTGCGTTTTTTTCTTTAAAGAAGGGAAAACTCTCTTGTCTGTCTTGTCTTCTTAAAGAATGAAAAAATATCAATTAGTGTCAGCAGTTATCACAAGTCATGATGCCTTCGTTAAAGCGATTCTAATATTGAATTAATGTTGACATTTTACCATTATGCCTAATTATGTTATGCCACACAGCGTTATGCTAAATGGCATTATACCAAATGGGAAACATAACATGTTTTTCAAGGTTCTAAATATTTCTGGGGAATGGGTCATTCTGGGGAATGGATCATTCTGGAGAAGGGGCCATTGTGGGGAGTGGGATTCTGGGGAATGGGTCATTCTGGGAAATGGAATTCTGGATAATGGGATTCTGGGGAATGGTATAGAACCATCCACGTGGTTTATGGATGGTCCCGTTGTTCCACGAAGTTATGGAGCATTAAAGTTCCTATAAGACTCTCTTTTTATAGAATATCAACAATATTCAGCATGTAGAGTGCGAATTTGAACAATAATCTCATATAATAGGCACCCTGTTGTTACTGAAAAAGATTAAATGGATTTAGGTTTTGTCTGCTTATTTTTATTTATTTTTAAATGTCCTATCAGCGATTCCTCGCAAATCATGCGTCTCCAGGAAATTGTACTGGGAACTCTTTTCTATGGAGAAGCATAGTACCTACTTTGCAATCGACTGGTTGAAATCCGTTTTAAATCTTATCTCAGAATTCTGTTGATGGATATTCACCATTTTCGGATAAGTTACGTAATAAAATCGATCAAAACATAAGACCATCCATAAACCACGTGGATATTTTTTAAGGAAATCTCAACCCCTTCCCTCTCGTCTATTTCAAAATCGCATTTTTTATAGAGTTACTATATACAGTAGCTTCTGTAAATAAAAAAACATGGATGTGAAATGTACTTAAGGTCTTCATTAAAATTAAGTTTTAATTGAAAAAAAACCCAGAGAAGCTCACACACTCAATTTGCTGCTAGTTCGAGGAACAACTCCAAGTGCAAGATTTAATAAATCCCTTTTTTCCCTTCAGAAGCCCCACATTACTTGAGAGATGATGCCCTTTCTCTGCCAGCGCACATCTCACAGCAACAATTTAACTTTTACATTTTTCCTCTTTCTTTTCCACTTTTTCTCCCTTATCCCTGCTGGGAGTGTAATTACATTTTGCAACCCAAGATAAAGCTCGACAACTACAAACCCGCAAGGATGAGCGAAGCGACGGAGAAATAAACTTTCCGAAACTGTGTGCTTCTTTTCCCCCCACACAAACAGACGCACACACACCTACGGCATCGGATAATAAAGTTTTCACTCCACCCTCAACTTCCACCACCTCGCAGATAAATACGTCACCCCGGTGTAAATCGTACTGGTGCAGCGCCTGGATGCAGACAATGCATCCGGTTTGCAGACTGGGAGGAAACCGCAAATAAAAACAATGCAAAAAAACTGAACACAAAACAAATTCTTCGCAATTTTCACAGTTGGAGCTGGGGTATTTGCTGCTTCTTTTTGTTTGTTCTCTATTGCAGTTATTTGGTGGGTGTTGCTCGCTGAAAGTGGATAAGGAAAAGAAGATTAAGAAATATCAGCGAAAAATAAATGTCAGCGGGAATCTGGAAGCGATTCCAGCTTTCTTTACATTTTTTGTCCTTCCGTTTAAAGTTCTGCGATTTTTGCAGCAACGCAATCACATGATGTAATGTTTATTGGAACTTAACTGCATTTTCAAAAGATTTGTAATGTTGAAGATGGGTCATTCTGCACCAACTCATACAGCTGTGCGTCGTGCTATCTTGTCACACGTGCATTTTCGGCAAATACGAGTTAAGAACGTAATTTTGTGCAGCTCTCAATGCCTTACCTTTTGACCTTCACAGATCCCCAAAAATCAATTTCAATCCTGAGATATACAACAAATAACGAAAAAAAAACTCCGCGCATTGTTGTCACTCTTCATATGAATGAAGTTTCGATCTGATCGTGCTTTCTTGATACGCCCTAAAAATTGCTGCAAGTGCGACAACTGGCCAAAGATAATTCAGTTAGAGGACGTTTTGTCACACGTGCATGGCCGTTTACTGTACACATTTTAAATATAACTCGGGAGTCCCGTAAACAAATTCAACTAAACGTCTGGAAAATTGACATAATGGTAGAATGATGTTTATACGGATTTTTTTAGGAACTGTGAAGGTCAAAAGTTGAGGCATTGATAGCTGCACAAAATGGCGTTCTTAACTCAATTTGGCCCAAAATGCACGTGCGACAAGATTGCTCGAGCACGACGAAACACTAAAAAAACGCAGAATATATTGGCGGTTACAGTTAAGAACTAGTGAATACTCATTTGGGAATTTCAGAAAAATCTGGATCCTTGTAAATTATCATCAATAAAACTGCAACAACTAGAACGTGTTTAATTAATTTCGAGCTCATTCCCTGTGGGGTGTGAACAATTACTGTGTTCGATGCAATAAAATTAGACTGTTGACTACATCGCTTCCACCATTCGTATCTGACGTTTACTAACGGATGGTGAGAGCAGAACATTAATCCAGGAGATAAAGTGTGGGAGTGCAGGAAAGTGGGTACTGACGGTGAATGCCATATGCGTGCGGTATCCTAGCTCATCTGAATCCCGCAAATAATCAATATTCAGTTCAGGTCCGTACAAAATCCATCGTATCTATCCTATCCTTCATCGAAGCCGAAGAAGCTTTCCTTCTAGGCTCTTTCATTGGTAAGACCCGTAATCGAGTTTCGATGTCGGTTATGGTGGGCAGCTTACTGGTAGAAATAATAATGAAAAACAACCACAAAAATCCACCCACATGGAACCCTTTTATGGGTCATCAATATGGAATGACGTGTTTGGTTTGTTTGACGAAGTGCTTCTAGTTCTGAAATAATAAAATAAAATCCAACTATTTTCCTTCAGTGTATTTCTTTATCTTGTGCTCTCGACTGGAATCGACAATAAGGGACTCTATTAAAATATTCATCCATCCCATCTTCGGAACATCATTGAGCTGAAAGCAGTACTCGACTATGGGACCACTCCCGATATGCCGTTTGACTACCCGGGGAGAAAAATGCCACAGAGTGTGGAACCGACAGACGGAAGATGAAGAGAAAAATATAGCTCCGGGATCGAGCAGTCTAGTCAAATTTTTGACATCCACTAGAAAGACCGGGAGGTACGCGGGGGGAGGTTGCGACCAAGATGCCAAAGGGCAGCGGCAGCAGCTTATTGCTTTTCGAAAATGACGCTCCGTACAAATTGATGGTAAACTGGAAAACGTGCTGAAGTTACCAACTTGGCAATCGAGACGGATTTTGATAGACATTTTCATCTCCGGCACCCAGAGCGGCCTCTGGAACCATAATCTGCAAATCATTGTACGGTTCGGAGGAACGGATGGCTGAGCTTTGTTTAAAATGCTAAATTAATTTAATTAAACAGATTAGACAACAGATGGTCCCCAGAAACCGGGCTGAGGCAGGAATACTGAACTTAATTACAGCTTTAACCTTTTGTTTTAAAATTTAAACAATACCAAGTTGTTCAAACTTAGAGTAATTGAATTTGTAAAACATAAATAATGAAAACGTAACCGTTTCGAAACTGTTAATGAAATACTCAAATTCGAATCAAACGATTGAGACTTAAATTACTCATATGTTTGTGTGGAGCCATCCAAATTTCTTGATGTTTTTATTGCAATTTAGTATTTCTGAAAAGTTGATACATTTTTAATAATCGAATCTAATCTAGTCTAATCTAATCAAACCCTAGCGCAGTCAATCTTTTGATGGGATCCTGGAGAAAGCCTTATGTTCATTAATTTTTAATAGTATATAGATATAGTGGGTCTCGTGGCGCAGGGGTAGCGGCTTCGGCTGCCGATCCCGATGATGCTATGAGACGCGGGTTCGATTCCCGCCTTATCCACTGAGCTTCTATCGGATGGTGAAGTAAAACGTCGGTCCCGGTTTCTCCTGTCTCGTCAGAGGCGCTGGAGCAGAAATCCCACGTTAGAGGAAGGCCATGCCCCGGGGGGCGTAGTGCCAATAGTTTCGTTTTTTTTAGATATATTTTCAAAAAGTTTAAGGTTCTGTTCAGACATATCAATACTTCTAATGGGACGGGTACACATTAAATAATGAAAAAGAAATAAAGCACTTTCTTTCAATTTGAATGATTTTGGAAATGGTCCAGAAGCAGATTTTGAATTTGAAATCAGGGAAAACGATCGAACAACAAGATACCAATTCGTTTCTGAATAGTCTTACTGATTACCTACAACTTTGCCGAAGACACCAAATCGATTAGAAGATTGCTTCAAATCATACTGATTTTCGAATATTAACGCAGGGGAGAGTGGGGAGACTTGATTCCCTTTTTTTGTATCGCATATAACTCTGTCAATTATTCATAAAACTATGCACTTTTTGCATGAATTGAAAGCTTAAACATACAACTTTGTTTGGCTGATAAGGGTATTTCATCAGATAAACTCTTCGCATCATGCCAAGCGTTTTAAAAAAAATATTTTAAACCGGCATTTTCAAAACGTTAGGGATAACTTCATACCCCTTTCAACATTTTGAAGAAACCTTAAGCAAAATGTTTCTTATTCATCCAAACTTTTAATTTTCTATTAGTAACAGCAATTTCATATAAAACTTATACGTTTGTGTTCAAAATATAACAAGTTTAGTATTTAAAATGTTTGAAAACTTAAAATATTCTTTTTTAGATCAAAATTGAGCATGTTTATAAAAGCTGGTAATTTTTGTTTATAAAACTTTGGAAAAATTGTTCAAACTGCAGTAAGTTATGTACAACTATACTAAAGGAAACTATGTACGAAAACCCAGCCCAATTAATGAATCTTTAGGCTGATCCAGTGACTGTAAAAATGCAGGGATCAAGTCTCCATAAACGCACTTTTTTAAATAATTGGGTCCTAAAATGAAGCTTAGATTGCTGATATTATTGTTTACAGCGATAAAGCTTATTTTTCTGAGTACAATGACCCTTTGTACGACCACAAAGAGTTTAAAATGGATTTTAAATAAATTTTGAAAAAATAACCTCCCTGTCCTTCTTGACAGAAAAGCTCCTACTTGACAGCTCGTTCCAAGGGGGCCATAGTTGATCTATCGAAAAAATGTTGTCTCGTTGATTAGAAATGGTTTTTAATCGTGTTTTTTACCGTTGTACATAAAAATTGACATAGGGCTTTAGTACCCAATTGATTGTAAAAATAGTATGACAATAAATTCAACGTTAAATGCGTAAGGGCTTCCTAGTTGATAAGTTTATCAAACAATTCATGTATAAAACAAATGGATAAATTTTTAGTGTATTCTATACATATCAAAATAAAGAAAAAAGATCTCTTGGAGTTTTTTGCAGCACTTTTTAGAAAAATGTGTGTAACTCAATATTAACATTTTTTTAATTTTTTTCTCTGTTTTCTACAATGAGTTTAAGTCAATTTCGCACAATTTTCTAGAACCAAGCTAATTGTTTTACCCACATGCTGACGAGATACAGGCTTGGGATCAAGTATCCCCGGGATCTCCCCTACCATTTTTGTATGGACAGCTGCCAAAATTGTATGGAGCCAATGAGACAAAATGACTTGTTTGGTAATAGGGAAGGCTACCATAAAATTTGAGCAAATTCAGAAAATGTAAATAAAATCGGTTTCCGGCTTTGGTGGAGAATTGCTCAGATGGTTCGCCGCTGCTGCATACTAGTCATGAATTAAATGCAATATAAATTTGGAGTGATCCGCACTAGTTCTTCATACACAATTTTGAGAAAATCTATCCGTTTTTTTACAAAGAACGGATTCGCTGACATATTTTAACCAATAGTTGGCAACAACAAGACGTGCCATTCATTTTTATCCTGATTATTGATTGATCAAATAAATTACTAAGTAAAAATAAATCTAATAAATTCATCTAGTCTAATCTATTCTAACCCTATCGTAGCCAGTCTTTCGAGGGCATCATGGAAAATGCCTTAGGTTAAATTGCTTTGAAACATCACAAACGTTAAAACGGCAAGGCCAACTGCGTAAAGTTAACCGCAAAGATGATTCGTTGAATTGGATTGAGTTTGAACACGAATGTTCAAACAGTAATACAGTTCTGAATCGACTGGGGAGGAAGAAACGTGGGGGAGCGGGGGATCCGTTCCTGTTTTTTTTGGGCAATTAATCGTTGGGAGCACCATGCTAAGAAGTTTTGGTGCTCCGGGACCCTTTTTTTTGTTCATAACTTATTTTTATTAGGTCCATTTAGGTGCTATGACCAGGTAAGGACCGAGAAAAGAAAAAAAAACCGTAACTCTCCGGGACCCTCTGGGATGGGACATTGTATTTCCACAAATTCCCTGGACACTATTTGCCGTGGGTATAGCGCCACAACTCGCTTTCTGTGGAGAATAAATCTAATAAATTCATTAAGATAAATTCAACTTGCGAAAAGGCCTGCTCTTGAAGAGTCAATTCCCTACCTTTTGTCTTAAATCTGTCATTTCCCTGGTTGACGCTATAATTGTACTCCAATATTCCAAAAAAACAGTGATTTAACGAGTTGTCCCAGAGTCTTTTAGACGTTCAACAGCGCGTCAATCATCGAAAATGGGCACTCGCGCGCGCTGTGTTGCTAAACTGGGACTGAAGGTGAGTACGAAGTCATGCCAATATTCAAATGACTCCCCGAAAAGGGCCCGAAGGCACCGGCGTACTGACTTATCACGACCGAGAAAACGTCAATAGCATCTCAGCGTCAAGCGATGTGACGGCTCGAGTCGGAGCGCGCGCCCTGATGGTGATGACAACAATTTGTAATCACGACCCAATCGATATCGACATCAAACTCCCACTTCCCTTGCGTTGACTCGGAGTCCCTCACTGTTTATTAACCCTCGTGGTCCGTTTATTTTTTCAGTTCTTCAAAATTTTAAACTTGATTTGTATGATTTCCATTACATTTGTGTGATTTTTCATTCCTTACCCTATTTTGACCGTACAGGGTTATAAATCGTGTTTTCTGCCAATTCGGGGTTTCTCAGCAGTGGAAAGCCACAAACTAGGGTTCCTCCCCTTGTGCCACCCACTGCAGAGGAAACCCGTCACGGGATGCAAATTTAGCGCCACAGGGCTCAGGAAGGATCAACTTCGGCTGGGCTCGGTCGGTGGAAGCCAGCAACTCGAGCCGTAAAGAAAGGCTTTAATGTCGAAGACAAAAGGGATTAGCGAATTGAATAATTAATCGTAGCTCGGCTTTGCTGGGACGTCGTCGGGTTGCGATTCAAATTAGGTCGTGGGAATTGGTAGATGAATTACTGAGAGAAATACCGATGAAGACGAATCAATACTGGATTGGAAAATATTCATGACAGTTCAAAATAATTGTAGTTGAATATAAACTGAAATCTTAACGATTCAAAACCTTGCATTAACTGTATTCCATTCCCAGTAAAACCTAATAATAAGGGGCGTTATGAAGCCAAGTTCCATTAGCGGTGCCTTTTTTCAAAATTTGAACCATTAAATCGGAAGAAAGGAGGATCCAAAACGAAATGTCTTCTCGATGCCAGAGCTGCCACCCTCCGATAATAGGAAAATCCGATAATGGCAATTGAACAGCGAGGGCACGCGAAGATAAAAGCACACCACAAAGTGCCAAGGCCACGAAAAAAACGAAACTATTGGCACTACGCCCCCCGGGGCATGGCCTTCCTCTAACGTGGGATTTCTGCTCCAGCGCCTCTGACGAGACAGGAGAAACCGGGGCCGACGTTTTACTTCACCATCCGATAGAAGCTCAGTGGATAAGGCGGGAATCGAACCCGCGTCTCATAGCATCATCGGGATCGGCAGCCGAAGCCGCTACCCCTGCGCCACGAGACCCACCCAAGGCCACAGTCGTCATAATGGCTCTCCAAGCGCTTCAGCAGTGATTTCATTTCCAAAACATTTAAAAGAAAATGAAATCGAAGGCGTTTGAACTTTTTTTTGTCAGTGTGTGTGTGCCCCACAAAAAGGTTAGTTTCCAATCGGAAAATGATTAGCAATTTTTGGCGAATTCCCTACTCGCACTCTCAGAGCACTAAATCGTTCGATTTGGCTCGTTCGTTCGTTAAGGGAGGGACCATAATGATAGGAAAATGTTGTAGCCGACAGGCAATTCTGCGGGGACACGGAAAAGGAGAGTGTTCTCGTTCAAGTGTAAATAAAAAAAAATCGTGGGGAAATGGAAAAGTTTAACGAGGGCGCTCCTTTTTTCATTTATTCTGCCTTCTTCAGCCGGTGTCGATCCGGATTCGACACCCTGGGACATGCCAATATTGTTATGATTGTACAGCTTTCCAAACAAGTAGAAAAATATAATAATTCACTGTTTGCCAAAAGGATTTCGAAAAGGGGGATGGCTCAAGGGATACACAATCACACCTGCCGTGCTGAGATTCGGATGAACGGAGAGATTGTTTTTCGAATAAATTCGGCGCCTGTTTTTCGGGACGTTTTCCGGTGAAAAACGTCCTAACGAAATCATCACGTATGAACTGATTCATGGTTTGAAAGAGAAAATGGTTGGTTTGATTTCCATTCATGCGGGCCATCCATTATTAAGGAAGGGTTATTTGAGCAGTTTAGTCGGTGTGCTATAATCGTTTTCTAAATTGTGCTGTCAATGTATGATCAATTTTATGCAGACCGTTATGTTGGAAATCAATGTGTTACTACAAAGAAAATATGGATGGATGGCTTCATGTTTTGGAGAAACAGCAAAATAATTTCTGTTAAAAGTTCCAGCATCCAAGCATCCAAATTAGTCAATTCTACCAAAAGTTGACTTAAAAACGCAATTTTGTGCAGCTCTCAAAGCCTCAAACCTTCACAGATCCCTAAAATTCGATTTCGTTCCTAAGATATTCAATACAAAACTCCGTGCATTGCTGTCACTATACATATAAAAGACGTTTCAATCTTGTCTTGATATCTTGACATATCCTGAAAATTGATGTAAGTGCGACAACTGGCCAAAGGGATTTCAGATCAGAACGCGTTTGACACAAGTACACACTCGACTACCGTAAACATTTTTGATTATAACTCGGGACTCTGGCAACCAAATTCTACCAAACATCGGGACAATGCACAGAATGGTAAACCAAACAAAACATGTTTGTTATTGTTTACATTGCGTGCATTTATTGGGCCCTTTGCAAATGTTTTTCCAAGTATTTGGGCTTCTTACCTCCTTCAAATACGGCAAAAAATCATTGCATAAAAATGTATATCCAGGTTTTTAAGCGAAAATGGCGTTCGAAAGGTGAACGCCCGAAATGTCAAAATCACGCAGTGGTACCAACATCACGAAAAAAGGGTGCCATGGCATGACAGCCACATTTTTTTTTCTAATGTTGGTGCTACTGCGCGATTTTGACATTTCGAACGTTCATCATTTCAACGCCATCTTCGCTTAAAAACCTGGATAGATTTGCAATGATCTGCAATGATTTTCAATGTATGTACCTGGTTTGATAATATTTTTTTTGCATATTTGAGCTTATTTTAAAATATTTTGAATTTTTGTGAAAATCCGATGCTCAGTATGTACCGCAAAAAGTTGTTTATGGTGAAAAATAACTACATAAAAAATGTCGTCAATACAGTCCTGAGTCGATTATCCAAAGCCTGTATCTTCCGAATTTTTCTATTACACAACTTGACATTTTTGAAGTACACCCAAAGGAAAAATATATCTCAAAATCTGCAACAGTGGATTTGCTGCAGAAAATGTCACATTTTATAACTTTTTTTGCAGCAAGCCAGCGTGTAAACATTTCAGCGACCTGCAGTTCTCACTAACACATATAATGCTGGCCCGTCCCCGAACAACACTCCAAAGAGAAGTATATGTTGGTGCTCTTTCACTCACATTTTATCAAGCGTCCATGGCGTGTTGGTAGCGTGTTGGATCAATAACCAAGAAGTTGGTGGTTCAATTCTCGTTCTGTTAAGGTTTTTTTTTTGTGAAATACAACCAAAAAGCCGTCGGTAATGTCGATAATTGTCGGTAACGGGCAAAAATGTCATACCCCTATATCGCAAAAAATGCATGAGGACAGTTTTCATGCAGATTCTGATATACTTTCATGCCGTCATGCATCACAATCATGCGACCGCCGTTTGGGTGTAGATATCAGTAAACACTTCAGTTTCGTTTAGGTATGATAGAATTGAGCTCCCTGAAGAGGCTATCATCGGCAAAAATGATTTTTAGTTAATTTCCTTGTTAATAAATAAAAATGTAAATTCGGGTGTAAATGGTATGGAATCATCAAGCAACCATGCGCACTAGGATGTAACAAAAATGAGTAAGCTTTAACGTGAACAGAGTTCATGCCAACGGGAACCAGTAAGAAAACTGTTCAACTTTCATGGTGCAATTTTGAATTTTGCACCATGAAAGTTGAACAGTTTCTTCCTGGTTCCCGTTGGCATGAACTCTGTTCACGTTTTCGCGAACTCTTTTTTTGCGTGCGGGCTTACAGGGACTTGTTCCCGTGGGCGCCCAAAACCCAAATATGAGCTTGATTGGACGTAACAGAAGCTGGCGCTTTGCATTTGAATTTTAAATGAGAATTACCCCGTTATTTTTTTTAATAAAATTTTTGGTGCATTTTGGTCACTAAATCGTATATTTACAACAACATTGGCGTGTACGCCAGATCCTTGCGCATGTACGAAATACATATAACATTGAAATTTTGAGCATTCTTTGACTTACATTTTTGACATTTTTTTGACTCCAGTCATACCAAATTTGAGCTAGATCCGAGATTGTCGATTTTAAATGTCAATAAAATTGAAGTAGAATAGTTCATATATTTCTTGTTTGCCTAATGGTAAAATATTTAATTACATTTTATATATATGAGATTTTTTTGAATTCTTATCAATTTATGAATATTATTTTTTCGAAGCGTTTAGAAAATGGTCCGCATTCTATTTAGAACTTAGATTAATGTAGCAACAATTGGTCAAATAACATTCTTCAAATTACATTCCACATCGATATCTCACAGTATTTTTTGAGACTCACTCACAAATTGAAGTCCCCCACCTACACCATTCGAGGTCACCCACGGTTGGCGCGCAAACCGTGTCGAACCCTTGGCGTCCAAAATGACAGCCAAGGAACAGTCGTGTTCCCGCACACGGCAACGCACATCAGCAGAGGCCACCAGCTGTTGACCCAGATCGGCTGCTCTCGGCTGCTGCGGGAGATTTGAGCTACCAGCAATTTCTCTCGCCATCATCTCCGATCTCCGAGCTGCTTGGCTGTTATCACTGCGCGATTTGCTCAATTGAGTGTGTTGTGCTCTCACGTGTAACATTACTGCCCGCGTGGTGGAATGTTATGCTCTGGGACAGAGTTCTGGCTGAAGCCACCCCTTCACCAACCTCGGATGCCGTGTGGTCTGGCCGCACCATCGAGGGTCGTCGGATGGTTATTATCGCGCCCCGGGAGAAAGTTGCCAGGAAGAACTAAAAATGAGACGAAATACACACATTTTTTCCCAGATTTTTTTTTGTTCTGTTCGTCGCTGTCGTGCTAACTTGTCGAATGTCGATTTTGGGTTGAATTGAGTTAAGAACGCCATTATATGCAGCTCACAATGCATCACCTTTTGACCTTCACAGATCCCTAAAATTCGATTTCAATCCTGAGATATTCAATAAAAACCGAAAAAACTCAATTTTTGTCACTTTTCTTATGAAAGAAGTTTCAATCTTGTCGTGCTATCTTGTCACTCCCTGAAAATTGAAAAATAAACATTTTCAGTTATAACTCGGGACTCCAGAAACCAAATTCAACCAAACTTCAGGACTATGCACAGAATGATCAACCACACAAAACGTGTTTGTTATTGTTAACATTGCGTGCTCTCGCTTTTGTTTATTCACGGTCAAACATTAAAACGCGTTTTTCTCGGAACGTCAAAAAGCGACGTACGACAAGATAGCACGACGGCGTCGTGTTCCGGGCAAGGCTGTAGGGGTCGATAGGGGTGTACGCCATAGTGTTAACCTTTTATGGGCCAATAATTCATTTCCCAAAAATGCAGTTTAGTAATATTTAAAAAAAAAAAAGTTCGGTTTTCTATGCTTTTTCTGAATTAATTTAAGGTTGGGTTTATATTTTTTTACGAACAGGGTTGAATATAACGCAGGCCACCAGATGGAGGATTGTGGGTGGTTCGGAACACAGATGGGCCGCCGGTGGCAGTCATGCCGTGTAACCCATTTGCTGAGCCAGTGATTTCGTGAGAGATGGCATGTGGAATGGATTCGAGAGGCTGACGGTTTCCTGCGAGCGAATCCGGGTAAGAACGGTGATAATGACAGTCTGGGAGGGTGCAGAAAGAGTGGGCGCAGGGTTGAGGGATGACCTGCTGGGTTGGGACATCAGTGGGTGGTGTGAGATAACCCATTGAATGATGATTACGATATGTGTGTGTGCACTGATGGAGAAATTTGCCTTCCGGATCGTGAGTGCGGTGTTGGAGGTTGATTTGGGTTTTTTTTAGGTTCACACGCGTTACGGGCACATGTGTGTGAACGAGAATTGGTGATGATGTGGGACTGTTGTACACCTGCTCGATTGGTACTGAGAATGGAACCACTGTAGGGATAAGAGAGGAGAGGTGTGCCCTGGAGTCATGTGGTTTCGTTACCTTACCGTGAAATTGAAGTTAATTCTGATGTTAATTTTCCAATTTTCAGTAAATGCAGTTTAATGTTTGACCTTTATTACTTAGAAACTTGATTTAAAACTAATGGCAGCATAGGTGACTTTAAAAATAATAATTTCATTTGGACGCATGGTGTAAAATCATAGCACATTTTTTTAACAGCAACAAGATGTTTTAGTTTCATAAATGTTGAAGCATGGTAAAAAGATACATACCAGCAATTCCATAAATAATTGATTCATTCTGTTTGTGCTGATTGTTTGCTTATCAATTTGTTGTCAAAGTATACGGGCTTAGGAGGGGTAGCTTATTTCGAGCAACCCACCTAGCAAACAACCGGGAATTGCTAATCAAATTTCGATATTTTGTCCACCGCCAAAAAAACGCTACTTTCCTGGCAGGATCCAATTAAAACTTTCTCCCTGGCAAAGCCTCACTGTTGGTACAAAATCAAGAGACACCACCTTCGCCACGTGCTCGTAATAAGCTGCGGAAGCGATTTTCCATTGGGGCTGCCTCAACTCCTTGACCATGGGAAATCTCTGGCGGTACAAGCTGGTCTACATAGCAATCCCATCTCACGGTCGCGTCGCTCCTAAGAACGAGATTGGTTCGTGGCAAAGTTCTGCCTCCCACTCGCCCCTTCTTATTTCTTCGGTGTATAGTCAGCAAATATTAATTAAGCATCCCTCCTGCGAGCTCTTTTTACATCGAACTTTGTCCTCGCCCGGGAGTCCTGTTGCACATTTTTCTGTCCACGTGGTCGTTGGTCACGATCAGGACGCCAGCACTGACGGCGACGAATGATAGAAAATTTAAGCTGATTAAAATAAATTATATAAATTGTTACGGAACAGTTTGCGCAGCGAAAACAAATCAAAACTTTGATTTTACCCCATCTCTGGATTTCAAGGTTTATCCTGGTCGATTCTCGGGAAACCCGCAAAATCTGTTACATATAGTTCAAGTCGTGTTTTTGAAAACAAAATTTGTTTGTTCTAGTGGATTTTTACCGCTAAATTCGAGTCTGCGTTCAGTTTTGTCCCAAAAGGCCACATTTTTTGCCACGCAGGGATACACAATTCAACATTTCTGAAATTGATGGCAGTAAACGCTTCTGTTAGATTTGGGCTCCCTGAACACGCTCTTATCGACAGAATGGAGTTTTAGTGAAATTCCTTCAAATAAAAAAATGTACTTTTCAGGTATGAATCGTGTGGAATTATCTTAAGCAACCATGCGCACCCACGTATATTATAGAAAAAAAAAGCTCGATGTATATTAATCAAATTGTTTTTTGCAAGAATTGCGAGTTTTTTTCTTCTCAAGAGAACTGCTCTCCATCGAAAATTTGAGCCAACCAGAGACAACTCGAGTTTCATTTCCTGAAAGCAAAAAATCCTGAGAGTGAGTGGAAAATTTCAAAGATTTTTTTTTGTGTTTCAAGGCTCTGTTACTGGTTGCCACAAATCGCTTTGGCGTGTCCTTGAAGTATAATTAATTCCCTGTTTGTAGTCGATGGCGTAGCCGCGTGTTTGTCTGACTCCACAGTGAGACGCGATTTAAAATTTGAGCATTGCGCTTCAGCGGACCGGAAATTTGATGGTGCGTGGTGTGTGGTGGGTGGCACCGCAAAGCTTCGCAGTGTTTTGAAGGGAGGAGATGGGGGTCGTAATTTTGTTTGCCACGCTCGGTTGAGCCCTCAAGAGGCACGTAAATCAAGTTTGCCACGGCGAGCGGGCTTCGTGGTGAGATTAACGTAAATTTGCGGATAAATTTCGAATGAGAGCTCAGCATGGGAATTGTTGAGATTTGAAATGGGCACGGAAAGGAGTTCCATCTAAAATTTAACAATTCAAATTAGCTGGCTTCAAATTGGTGAAACAGTGATTTTTTCGGTTGAATCAGCTAAAATTTCAGCTAAATTTACCAATCTGGGAATGGTGAAATAGCTAACCCTGATTGCTGATTTGCTTTCCAAAACTGACAGCCCAAACCAAAATGACAGAAGAGATTTTACCAAAAATAATGGTGTTTCAGCACAATTTTGCGTACAATTACCGAAAAAACTAGCTGGAACCGGCAGCATGGATTTTTGACAGATCATCAGTTCGAAAACAAAACAAAGCAACGTCCTGTGTCGTGTTCGATCCTGTTTGAGCCGCTCAGTTCGCGAAGTATTTTTTGATGATTATGTGTGTTGTTTGAGTGCAAGTGCAAGTGCAAGTGCAAAAGGCGATAGAATGTGTTGTGTGAGTGAATAAATTAAAAGCCAGGAAGATTTTCTGCGGATCGGCACCTGAAGGAATGCTTCAGTTGATAAGGTGAGAAGTTTTTTGTGTTGAGGGAAAGTGGTTAGAAGTTGAGCCTCTCGTTACTGTTTGGAGGATGCGTAGGTAAAAACATGTACTTAACATAAAGTGGGGGCATCCCTAAACCACGTGAACACTTTGGCAGGGGAAAGGTGAGACTGGCGATTGTCCACACTCTACTTTTTTGTATGGACATCTGTCCACCTGGAGGGGCGGCTGGTACAGAATGTCTAGACATAGATTGGCCGATGTTTGACAAATCCGAACAAATAGGGCACCTAACGCCTTTTAAGCACATCATAAAATAGTGTTAAATATTGTTAGAAATGAAGTTAAATGAAGTTCAGTTAAGTTAAATTAAGTGAAATTGAGTTTAATCATTTTAAGTTTTATTAAATTAGTTAATATTAGTTAAATTAAGAAGAGTTTATAAAAATTAGTTAAATTAAGCAAAATTTAGTTGAATTCAGATAAATTTAGTTGAAAATAGTTACTTTTAGTGTAATTTAGTTGAATTTGCCCAAATTTAGTTAAATTAAGTTGTGTTAAGTTAAATTTAGTAAAATAAATAAAATTAGGCAAAAATAAGTAAAATTAATCAAAATTAAGTAAAATCAAGCAAAATAAAGTAAATTTAAGCAAAATTATGTAAAATTAAGTGAAATTAACTAAAATTAAGTAAAATTAATTAAATTAAGTAAAATTAAGTAAAATTAAGAAAAATTAAGAAAAATTAAGAAAAAATAAGAAAAATTAAGAAAAATTAAGTTTAATTTAGTTGAATTTGCCCAAATTTGGTTAAATTAAGATGTGTTAAGCTAAATTTTGTAAAAAAAAAATTAAGTTAAATTAATAAATTAAAGTAAAATTAAGTAAAATTAAGTAAAATTAAGTAAAATTAAGTAAAATTAAGTAAAATTAAGTAAAATTAATTAAAATTAAGTAAAATTAAGTAAAATTAAGTAATATTGAGTAAAATTAAGTAAAATTGGGTTAAATTAAGTAAAATTAAGTAAAATTAAGTAAAATTAAGTAAAATCAAGTAAAATTAAGTAAAATTAAGTAAAATTAAGTAAAATTAAGTAAAATTAGGTAAAATTTAGTAAAATTAAGTAAAATTAAGTAAAATTAGGTAAAATTTAGTAAAATTAAGTAAAATTAAGTAAAATTAAATAAAATTAAGTAAAATTAAGTAAAATTAAGTAAAATTAAGTAAAATTTAGTAAAATTTAGTAAAATTTAGTAAAATTAAGTAAAATTAAGTAAAATTAAGTAAAATTGAGTAAAATTAAGTAAAATTTAGTTAAATTCAGTAAAATTAATTAAAATTAAGTAAAATTAAGTAAAATTAAGTAAAATTAAGAAAAATTAAGTAAAATTAAGTAGAATTAAGTAAAATTAAGTAAAATTAAGTAAAATTTAGTAAAATTAAGAAAAATTAAGTAAAATTAAGTAAAATCAAGTAAAATTAAGTAAAATTTAGTAAAATTTAGTAAAATTAAGAAAAATTAAGTAAAATCAAGTGAAATTAAGTAAAATTAAGTAAAATTAAGTAAAATTAAGTAAAATTAAGTAAAATTAAGTAAAATTAAGTAAAATTAAGTAAAATTAAGTAAAATTAAGTAAAATCAAGTAAAATAAAGTGAAATCAAGTAAAATAAAGTAAAAATGTGTAAAATTCAGTAAATATAAGAAAAAAAAGTAAAATTAAATTAAATAAGTTAAATTGAGCTTAAATTAGTTGAAAATGGTTATATTTAGAAAAATGTAGTTGAATTTAGGTTAATGTAGTTGAATATAGGTAATATGTACATTTATTTAAATGTTATTTCATTTGGTAGAATTCAGTTGAATTAAATGTAATTTGGTAGAATTTGGTTAAATTTAAAATTATTTGATAAAATTCAATTGAAATTAAGTTAAATTTAGTTAAATTAAGTTTAATTAGGTTAAATTAAGTTAAATTAAGTTAAATTAAGTTAAATTATGTTAAATTAAGTTAAATTAAGTTAAATTAAGTAAAATTAAGTTAAATTAAGTTAAATTAAGTTAAATTAAGTTAAATTAAGTTAAATTAAGTTAAATTAAGTTAAATTAAGTTAAATTAAGTTAAATTAAGTTAAATTAAGTTAAATTAAGTTAAATTAAGTTAAATTAAGTTAAATTAAGTTAAATTAAGTTGAATAAAGTTAAATTAAGTTAAATTAAGTTAAATTAAGTTAAATTAAGTTAAATAAAGTTAAATTAAGTTAAATTTAGTTAAATTAAGTTAAATTAAGTTAAATTTAGTTAAATTAAGTTGAAATAAGTTAAATTAAGTTTAAATTAAAGTAATTTGATGTTATATTCAAACTTTGTTAAATGCAAAACGTAGTTTAAATATAACTTCAATTTACTATAATTTTAGCCAAAATATCTTTTTGTATTTTTTTTTGTATTTTTATATTTTTGTATTTTTGTATTTTTGTATTTTTGTATTTTTGTATTTTTGTATTTTTGTATTTTTGTATTTTTGTATTTTTGTATTTTTGTATTTTTGTATTTTTGTATTTTTGTATTTTTGTATTTTTGTATTTTTGTATTTTTTGGTATTTTTTGGTATTTTTGTATTTTTTGGTATTTTTTTGTATTTTTGTATTTTTGTATTTTTGTATTTTTGTATTTTTGTATTTTTGTATTTTTGTATTTTTGTATTTTTGTATTTTTGTATTTTTGTATTTTTGTATTTTTGTATTTTTGTATTTTTGTATTTTTGTATTTTTGTATTTTTGTATTTTTGTATTTTTGTATTTTTGTATTTTTGTATTTTTGTATTTTTGTATTTTTGTATTTTTGTATTTTTGTATTTTTGTATTTTTGTATTTTTGTATTTTTGTATTTTTGTATTTTTGTATTTTTGTATTTTTGTATTTTTGTATTTTTGTATTTTTGTATTTTTGTATTTTTGTATTTTTGTATTTTTGTATTTTTGTATTTTTGTATTTTTGTATTTTTGTATTTTTGTATTTTTGTATTTTTGTATTTTTGTATTTTTGTATTTTTGTATTTTTGTATTTTTGTATTTTTGTATTTTTGTATTTTTGTATTTTTGTATTTTTGTATTTTTGTATTTTTGTATTTTTGTATTTTTGTATTTTTGTATTTTTGTATTTTTGTATTTTTGTATTTTTGTATTTTTGTATTTTTGTATTTTTGTATTTTTGTATTTTTGTATTTTTGTATTTTTGTATTTTTGTATTTTTGTATTTTTGTATTTTTGTATTTTTGTATTTTTGTATTTTTATATTTTTGTATTTTTGTATTTTCGTATTTTTGTATTTTTGTATTTTTGTATTTTTGTATTTTTGTATTTTTGTATTTTTGTATTTTTGTATTTTTGTATTTTTGTATTTTTGTATTTTTGTATTTTTGTATTTTTGTATTTTTGTATTTTTGTATTTTTGTATTTTGGTATTTTGGTATTTTTGTATTTTTGTATTTTTGTATTTTTGTATTTTTGTATTTTTGTATTTTTGTAATTTTGTATTTTTGTATTTTTATACATACAATAGAATATCGCAACTAAGCCGTACAATTAGGATGATCAATTATAATATAGTTTAAAAAGCCTGGAAACTATTGAATCATCCAAGAATAGCGGAAAATCATGCTACACCAGCAAAAAGTCTTTTTGAAAATAAAAAACAGCTTTAGGCAGTAAGGGATTTTTTTAAATGATTTCGAAATTACTAGTTAAAACAGTCGAAAAATTAGCTGGACTTACCGAAAAACGTAGCAAGAACAAAAAAGAAACGAGCTAAATCAGCCAAAAGGCTGGGTAAATAAAGCGTGCTTTGCAGGCAGCAATGGAGGCTTTCGAAAGAAAACTTGTAGAAATAGTGAAAAAATTTGCTATTTCAACCAAAACACCTACCAAGAATAGCGGCAAAGTTAGTTAAACTAGCTAAAAAGATGTGTGAAAATACCTGGCTTCGCAGCCATCAATGGAAAATTTTGAGAATGATTCCAAAAAAAAACTAGTTGAAACAGTCTAAAAACTCGCTGGACTAACCATAAAACTTCCTAGAATACCACAAAAACTAGCTGAAATAGCTTTCAGACCTTCTGAAAACATACAGCTTTTGAGACTGACAGCATTTTTTCAGCTTGCAAATTAGTAAAATTTACTAAAAATTTAGCTGGATTTATCATTTTTAGGACCTGGATCCAGCTGTCAAATCCAGGATTTTTTTTAGGATTTCCAGCTAAAAAAAATCGTGGTTAGAAAAACAACCAATTTTTTTAGGGTTTTTAACCGAAATTTAGTAAGATTCACGATAAACCTTCTTTCCGTGGGGATGAAATTCAAATTTTAAATTAGTTCATTGCAAAAAATACAGTTTTAGTCGCCGCGATCCCAAAAATCTTCAAATGTGCTTAACAAAAATAACAAACTTTTTGTTCTTTATACGATAATATATCTATTGAAATATACAAAAAAGTTCAAAATGTCAATGGAAGTTGCAGTGGAATCAACTTAAATCTATGTTAAATGCATTCTCCAGCATTTATAATAATTTTCAGCGTAAATTTTTTCGTCAGATCTCACATTTAAAAAAATTAATCAAGAGTTGCATATCAACTGTTCGGGTGAATAATGCATTTTCTAATGATTTTTCATGAAATGAAATTTTAAATCCCCCCCCCCCCCCCCCTTTCGACTTCGGCCTTAGTCGAAGGACAAAAACGTTGAAAATTTTTTGCATCGGCCTAAAAAAAATTTGATTTGATAATCTGCATTCCTATCTAGAGTCCCATACAAACCTTCGGATAATTGAACTTCGGATAATCAAAACTTCGAATAATCGAGTCTGGTTTGTTGTCGGAACCTAAGAAGCCTTTTGTTATATGCTTTTATTGGATGCATAAAGGCGGAATAAAATACAAACAGGAAACTTTTGTTATTGGATTGAATTGCAGGATAAATTTTGTACGAGAAAATTTAAGAAGTATACGTTCGAGCAGAAACTTTCAATAAAGACCACAGAAGACTTCTGGGTCGTTAAAGTGGATAGTTTGTTGTACGTGACGGTAGGTCTAGTAGCAGTTTTAAAGAAGTTCATTTTTCGTTTGATTTTGTAGCCTTCCTTCACTGAGAAAAACTTAAATATGTTCATGAATTCTTAGGAGTCAAAACTCGATATCAAATTTGTAATTGCCTTATTTGTTTTTAAAATATGTAAGTTGTAACTACAAATGTAATTATAAAAATTATGCGGTTCAGTACACCATAATTTGAGCAATATTCGAATTTTTGTCTTATAAGTCCAAGTAGTACAATCAGAGTATCGCGTGAGCAGCAGTGCCGGGAAGCTGGATTTTTGTGGTGTTCTTTTTGTGCTGTATTCGTGATCGTGTTCATGTTCATATCATGCATGCGGTGAGGGAGGGGGGTCATAGTGCTAATGAATATTGTTGCGTGTCAGTCGAAGTCGTGATTATTCATGTTAATTTTTTTGTGTGTGCTTTTGTGTCGCTGTTCGTATGGGGTGAGGGATTGTGGTAATTTTACTGTCTGCATGTAAATTTATCAACTCACTATATGATTTATATAAATGTTTATATTATTCCTTATCCTTTTCCTTTCCTGTAACATACCATCTCCTCATACCATATATGATCAAATTGTTTAAATTAACAAAACTTCCTGGAACAGCATGAGAACCATCTGGAGCATTTATATTTTAAATTGCTGCTTTTTTTTACAGCTTCCTGTAATCATCTTGATTTTATTTATTATATTTATTATATATATTATATTTGTTTCATTTATTATTTTTACAAAACTACATGCTTAGTATATAATACACTAAAGACTCACACTTACACGTACAAACTTCCAAATCATTTAATACATTACGCATTCAACAATTTTCATCGGCCCGATGAAATTCCCCTAACCCCCATTCCAAACCTCCCAAAAAAATTCCGTTCACTTTTAAAAGTCGCATGGGTTCCCTGCACTTTTGCCACTAGTGAACAACAAAAACATCCCCTCCCAAATCCCCACGGGACTGTATGGGCGTAGCCTTGGAGCACAGTGTGGAAATTTACGTTCTTAGATATTTTTGGATGTACCGGGCAGCAATCAAATTGTCTAAGAATATTGAATTGACCATTGTGGCACCCCCTACAGCGTGGTGCAGACCCGTTATGCTATGATTTGAAGAAATAGTGATCAGGATTCGACAGTTTATCCACCATTCAGGTTGAACGGTAAAAATAAATCAACGGTATCCCATCAAACTTAGATAAACTACTCGTCCCGCACACTCATTCTGCCTCAATGCTCAAATCAAACATATTCATTTTACCCTTTTCGATCACAAAATACCCCAATTTTATGCTTATTTGCGACATCTCCATCACACAAGCAGACAAACACACACACACACACACACACACACACACACACACACACACACACACACGCATCGAATGCTACTTTATCACTTTGCTGTTGTGGCGAAAGCGTTGAAGGGTTTAGTCACCGAATCAGAGTCGGTAGTTGCGAATATGTTTGTCCAGGGTGATGATGATGATGATGATGATGATAACGGTAACGACGGTGATGCTCTTCTGGAACTGGCAGCCAGTGGAGCGCTCTAAAGTGGACCACTCGAAGCGTGTGGGAAGAAGATACTATTTTGTTCACTTTTTGACATTGATGGCACCGAGTGCGATAAGTGGGTTGATGGTCAACGGTCACAATGCGCTGAGTCACCTGCGATATCGCTTGTGACTAGTGAGAGTTGAAAACTGACAGTGATTTCTTGTGTAATTTTCGAACATGAGCTCAAGCATTCTCCCAGTAAGATAGGATAAAAAATGACTTATGGACAGGCCAGCAGAGACGCCCGCCATGTCAAAAAGTAGATCGCGGATGTTGGTTTCATTCCACAAGTAACAGTAGAGTAAACAAACTATACATAGGCGAACTTTGTGCATTGCACCAAACAAAATGATTCGAATGATCGAATGATCGAATGATTCATCATTATCACAAATTATGAACTGACTATAGCTTATTTTAATATTCATTTTAAGATGTCGAGTTTTAAACTTGAACACAGCAACCAATTGCTAATTTCGTGAAGACATGTGGCACACGTACACCAAACAGAGAAACTTCCGCCGTGGATAATGAAGTGTCCCCAATCAATCAATCCACTTAGTAGCAAGCACTCTTCCCACTCACTCTCTGGTGGGCGAATGATTGGAAGACGCCGCACAAACACACGTTACACAATGACTAAAAAGGTTTTGAATTATGAATGGGACCGACACTACTTGTACAAGGGAGCTTTCAAGGAGAGCACTCGTCCATCTAGGAAAGAAGAGGTGCCATCGCAGCATAAATATTTGATTCTGAAGCTGCTGCTGCTGCGGATGGTGATGTTGGGATTGCTCTGCGGGTACCAGCATTCATACTGGCAACAACAACACCTTCTTCCATCATCATCTATTCGTGCCCCGGAGTGAAGTTATTTTGGGAAGTGTAACCTCGGGACCACCACCACCTCCGCACTTCGAATAATGTGACAAGTCCTTAGCGTTGTGGGTAGGGAAAAATTAGTGATTCTAGGATTTTGTCCTCCAACTGTTTTGCGATGTTTGTTTGCCCCTTTCTTTTGGCAAAAATTAAAAAAAAAATGTGCAACGTCCTTAGTAGGGAAAATTCTCGTATGTTTGGCTGGTTAAGCACCCGTTCCTAACTCCATCCAATTTGCTGATATTCACTATAAAAACAACTTATTTTGCAAAACTATTGATAGAAACTTGCTTGCTCACTTCTTATTGAGCTATTTATCACTCGATTTCCGTTGAAAACGCTGTTAATGAGATGTAATTGAATGTCAAAGTGCTGATATGGCAACATTAGAGGCACGCTGGAATTAGATGCTGTTCCCCTAGGTACTTTTTGGGCCGAATAGAGGAGAAAAGCAACTCGCGACAAAATTTTGAGGCTCGGAATTTTGACAGGTATGATTTTCATAAAGTATTCGCCTCCTTTTCTCTCTCACAGAAAACTGGGGACAATCTAGCTGTCAAACTAGGCCAAAATGTTAAAGTCACTCACAAAATGAACTTTGAGTGATTTGAGTTCATTTCTGACGTCACGATTTTCTCCCCTATTGCCAATTGACAATAGAGGAGAAAATCGTGACGTCAGAAATGAACTCAAATCACTCAAAGTTCATTTTATGAGTCACATTAACATTTTGGCCTAGTTTGACAGCTACCTTGTCCCCAGTATTTTTGTGGGAGAGAAAAGGAGGCGAATACTTTATGAAAAACTAACTTAATCCACCTATGTGGTTGGTGCCTTCCTCACTTTTTACCAACATTTGGTGATATGATGGGTTTGGACACAAATTCCATCTATTTCTCAATAAAAAAAATATACAAATGTCACTTAAGCAGTCAAAACTTGAAACTGAGCGTTGCCAGATCTTCAATGTTTTGGACTCATGGGAAAAACTCATTACATAACCAACGATGAGTCGGATGATGTCCCCGGAGATAGCATAGGCATTAAAAAAAGTACATAAATATCAATGATGGGGTCATATTTCGAGATAGGGTTGCCAGATCTTCAATGTTTTGGACTCATTGGAAAGGTCTTTCGATTACCTAAACTACGATGGGTCGGATAATGGATCCGGACATAGTTTACATACATTTAAGTGAGATCCGGCTTCAAAAATGTACATAAATATCACTTAAGTGGTCATATCTCGAGACAAGGTTGCCAGATCTTCAATGTTTTGGACTCATTGGAAAGGTCTTTCGTTTACCTAACCAACGATGGGTCGGATGATGGATCCGGACATAGTTTACATACATTTAAGTGAGATCCGGCTTCAAAAAAGATCATAATTATCACTTAAGTGGTCATATCTCGAGACAGGGTTGCCAGATCTTCAATGTTTTGTACTCATTTGAAAGGTCTTTTGATAACCAATCCAACGATGGGTCGGATGATGGATCCGGACATAGTTTACATACATTTAAGTGAGATCCGGCTTCAAAAAAGATCATAATTATCACTTAAGTGGTCTTATCTCGAGACAGGGTTGCCAGATCTTCAATGTTTTGGACTCATTGGAAAGGTCTTTCGTTTACCTAACCAACGATGGGTCGGCTGATGGATCCGGACATAGTTTACATACATTTAAGTGAGATCCGGCTTCAAAAAAGATCATAATTATCACTTAAGTGGTCATAACTTGAGACAGGGTTGCCAGATCTTCAATGTTTTGTACTCATTTGAAAGGTCTTTTGATTACCTAACCAACGATGGGTCGGATAATGGATCCGGACATAGTTTACATACATTTAAGTGAGATCCGGCTTCAAAAATGTACATAAATATCACTTAAGTGGTCATATCTCGAGACAGGGTTGCCAGATCTTCAATGTTTTGGACTCATTAGAAAGGTCTTTCGTTTACCTAACCAACGATGGGTCGGATGATGGATCCGGACATAGTTTACATACATTTAAGTGAGACCCGGCTTCAAAAAAGATCATAATTATCACTTAAGTGGTCATAATTTGAGAAAGGGTTGCCAGATCTTCAATGTTTTGTACTCATTTGAAAGGTCTTTTGATAACTTATCCAACGATGGGTCGGATAATGGATCCGGACATAGTTTACATACATTTAACCCTTACAGTCCGAACGTCTGATGCGAGATACCGAAAAAACCTTTAAAATGCTGTATCTTTGGCCTGTTTCGACCAAATAATCCCGTTTACCCCTCAAAAGAACCGGACAAATCTCTATTTTCAGAATCTATAAAGACATCCGGAATTGGTCACTTGGCCACGGAGATATTCCGGAACCTACTGGGGTAGGTTTTTGTCTGGGTATTCAACCCAATCTACAAGTGATGGTTATAATCATACATTCTTTATAAAAACAATCCAAATTTGCTCCAAGACCTATTCGGGACATATTTCGCATATTCCTTTGGTCCCGGACCACTGGATTTGAATTGGCCACCCTTCCGGAACCGACCACAGAGGAACTGATGGCGAACTCTAAATCAAGTCTAATACGGCTACCGACATGTCAAACAACACTGATTTTGACTCAGCAGTTCAGAATTGACATCCAAAGTATGATTTGGGTCCATTTGGCCATTTTGGAATCGACCGGGAACATCCGTAACATGGTTCCGGTGGACCGTTTTTGGAAACATCTCAAGTATGCCTTTCGACATGTCAAACAACACTGATTTTGACTCAGCAGTTCAGAATTGACATCCAAAGTATGATTTGGGTCGATTTGGCCATTTTGGAATCGACCGGGAACATCCGTAACATGGTTCCGGTGGACCGTTTTTGGAAACATCCCAAGTATGCCTTCCGACATGTCAAACAACACTGATTTTGACTCAGCAGTTCAGAATTGACATCCAAAGTATGATTTGGGTCCATTTGGCCATTTTGGAATCGACCGGGAACATCCGTAACATGGTTCCGGTGGACTGTTTTTGGAAACATCCCAAGTATGCCTTCCGACATGTCAAACAACACTGATTTTGACTCAGCAGTTCAGAATTGACATCCAAAGTATGATTTGGGTCCATTTGGCCATTTTGGAATTACTTCTCAACATTTGTTATAACATTCATATGGTTTAATTTTTTTAGTTTTTTATTACCGTTCATCCGCTCTTTGGTTTTGGAGAAGCTTCCGTGGAGCAGGTTCCACAAAGCTTCAGGTGCACAACAGTTTTCTTGTGCAGGGCACACATGTAGTCACCACAATTATGACAATAAACCGGAGTTTTTTTGTCAAGGTGTCGCTGACAACGATTACAACGCTGAATGCCACTTTTGAGTTTTACCTCTCCTTCTGTTACATCGCAACAATCAGCACATCGGTAGAACTTTTTCTCCAAATAATGAGTCGTACAGAATACGGCAGATTTGCACCTGGCGCACACAAGCAAATTTGTGCGCACACTGCACACATTGCAAGAAGCAGTTGGACGCGTAGTTGGACCATATTTTTGCGAGAAATTCAGCAAAAAGTTATCCATCAGGTTGACAACATCCGTGTGTAGACCAACGACGGTTTTTCTGCGAGTTTCGACGTGCGCAATCGCCATCTGTTTAGCCAGCCATTCGATGAACTCCCTCTTCGTGATTTTCGCCATCGGATTTGCCCACGTGAACATGACATGAGCGTTGTGTATCGCAATGTCAACCAAATTCTCAAAAAGAGCTTTTGACCATCGCCGAGTAGCACGCTGGCAGCTGAACTTCTTCGTCACCTGGTCCGTCAAATCCACGCCTCCTTTGTACTTGTTGTACATTTCTACAACTGCTGGCTGTAAACATTATCTCATGAGAATACGATTATAACACATGTGGCGATTGTACCTTTTCTGCTCCGGTTCCAACTTCCGCTATCGACTCGGATGGAATCACTGTGGGGTCCGTCGACAGCATGATCACGTGCTTGTTCTTTTTAGATATGTATGACGTCATCATAAGTTCACTATGGTACACATGGAGTCGAGATCCAACCTCACGAGCCGTGTCCTTCAATGCATCCTGGACGACCACCGGTATTTCCCGCTTATTTTTGCGGAGCGTACCAATACAGGGTAAATTCCTCTCCACCAGCTCCTCGCACAGTGGGATCGATGTGAAGAAATTATCAAACACCACGCGACGACCTGAACCGATATAAGGCTCCGTCAGCTGCAGCACTACGCGTTTACCTTGGCCAACTTCGGCGGTATTTCCAACCTTGCCTAAATAGGACAAAAATCATGAGTAGAACACAAGTAGGACGTAACCGATGGAATAAATTACTTACCGGTGTAAACATCAAATGTCGAAAAATACGCGCTGTCCGCATCGGATAATCCGAACACTTTTATGCCGTACGGATCAGGCTTTCCCTTACTGTAGACGCGAAACTCTACTCTTCCTCTAAAACTAACAATTCGTTCATCCACTGCAACATTTTCACCGGGTGAATATTTGTCCCGAAAGTTCTTTCGGAAAAGTTCCAGAATCGGCCGGATCGGCGCAAGACGGTCTGCGGATTTCGTGTATGTGGGCTTTGCCTGATCGCCATATTGTCGCGGAGTCCTCCGGGCGACCGAGTCGTCAAATCGTACATATTTGCATATTGCCTGATAGCGCTCCAAACTCATCACCGACCGGAAAAATCCTGATCCATACACAGTGTCGGTTGTCCATAACGCTCGTGCACCCGTGTGGTTGGCTCCCATCAAACCTGCCGCCACAGAGCAGGACATCCAGGCCAAGAACTCATCGCTGGATACGGGTTTGAACTTGGAGTCACCAGCCGCAACAGCCTCAGCATTCGTGTATTTTGTGATAGATTCAAGCATTTCTGCGTCCACAAACTCAACGAATGCGTCCTTGGGAGTGCGAATCTTCATGGGATCGACATTGAAGCTGCCCTCAGATTCCGAGAACTTTTGGCGGTTCTTGTCCCAGCCTGTCTCGTGGAACTTCGATGTCCACTCCATATCTTGTGCCTTGTTGAGGTAAATCCGTTCTGCTTCTTCTTCTTCTTCTTCATTGTTGTCTTCTTGATCGGATTCTAAATCCCACGGAAATGGTTCGTCAATTTCGTCGTCGATGTCGTAGTCTGGAATTTCCCCGTCCGAATCGCTGCCGTAATCCATATCCACTAGCCGGATGTCGCCTTCAATAAAACTCTAAATTCAGATTGACACTTCTCATTTTGGCGCTAAAAACCAAGCATTGATTTGAATTACACTAATACACGTAAACACGGTTGAACTATTGAATACGGTTTTACAACTACATGTTCAATACACTCTGAGCAAGTTTTCAATGAAAGTTTTACGAATGCGCCAAACAATAAATTCGGTGGGTTGATTCGTACATATTCTTTTGATACCATTCATAGAGGAAAAACTGTGCTCTTTTTTTTCTTATTCGCAGTTTTTGTTCGTGCTGACACTTTTTCAAAGAAATCAGACGTTACATGTACCCCAGTTGATTCCGTTTCTTTCAGAAATGAACCATGTTACGGATGTTCCCGGTCGATTCCAAAATGGCCAAATCGACCCAAATCATACTTTGGATGTCAATTCTGAACTGCTGAGTCAAAATCAGTGTTGTTTGACATGTCGAAAGGCATACTTGAGATGTTTCCAAAAACGGTCCACCGGAACCATGTTACGGATGTTCCCGGTCGATTCCAAAATGGCCAAATCGACCCAAATCATACTTTGGATGTCAATTCTGAACTGCTGAGTCAAAATCAGTGTTGTTTGACATGTCGAAAGGCATACTTGAGATGTTTCCAAAAACGGTCCACCGGAACCATGTTACGGATGTTCCCGGTCGATTCCAAAATGGCCAAATCGACCCAAATCATACTTTGGATGTCAATTCTGAACTGCTGAGTCAAAATCAGTGTTGTTTGACATGTCGGAAGGCATACTTGGGATGTTTCCAAAAACGGTCCACCGGAACCATGTTACGGATGTTCCCGGTCGATTCCAAAATGGCCAAATGGACCCAAATCATACTTTGGATGTCAATTCTGAACTGCTGAGTCAAAATCAGTGTTGTTTGACATGTCGGAAGGCATACTTGGGATGTTTCCAAAAACGGTCCACCGGAACCATGTTACGGATGTTCCCGGTCGATTCCAAAATGGCCAAATGGACCCAAATCATACTTTGGATGTCAATTCTGAACTGCTGAGTCAAAATCAGTGTTGTTTGACATGTCGGAAGGCATACTTGGGATGTTTCCAAAAACAGTCCACCGGAACCATGTTACGGATGTTCCCGGTCGATTCCAAAATGGCCAAATGGACCCAAATCATACTTTGGATGTCAATTCTGAACTGCTGAGTCAAAATCAGTGTTGTTTGACATGTCGGAAGGCATACTTGGGATGTTTCCAAAAACGGTCCACCGGAACCATGTTACGGATGTTCCCGGTCGATTCCAAAATGGCCAAATGGACCCAAATCATACTTTGGATGTCAATTCTGAACTGCTGAGTCAAAATCAGTGTTGTTTGACATGTCGGAAGGCATACTTGGGATGTTTCCAAAAACAGTCCACCGGAACCATGTTACGGATGTTCCCGGTCGATTCCAAAATGGCCAAATGGACCCAAATCATACTTTGGATGTCAATTCTGAACTGCTGAGTCAAAATCAGTGTTGTTTGACATGTCGGAAGGCATACTTGGGATGTTTCCAAAAACGGTCCACCGGAACCATGTTACGGATGTTCCCGGTCGATTCCAAAATGGCCAAATCGACCCAAATCATACTTTGGATGTCAATTCTGAACTGCTGAGTCAAAATCAGTGTTGTTTGACATGTCGAAAGGCATACTTGAGATGTTTCCAAAAACGGTCCACCGGAACCATGTTACGGATGTTCCCGGTCGATTCCAAAATGGCCAAATGGACCCAAATCATACTTTGGATGTCAATTCTGAACTGCTGAGTCAAAATCAGTGTTGTTTGACATGTCGGTAGCCGTATTAGACTTGATTTAGAGTTCGCCATCAGTTCCTCTGTGGTCGGTTCCGGAAGGGTGGCCAATTCAAATCCAGTGGTCCGGGACCAAAGGAATATGCGAAATATGTCCCGAATAGGTCTTGGAGCAAATTTGGATTGTTTTTATAAAGAATGTATGATTATAACCATCACTTGTAGATTGGGTTGAATACCCAGACAAAAACCTACCCCAGTAGGTTCCGGAATATCTCCGTGGCCAAGTGACCAATTCCGGATGTCTTTATAGATTCTGAAAATAGAGATTTGTCCGGTTCTTTTGAGGGGTAAACGGGATTATTTGGTCGAAACAGGCCAAAGATACAGCATTTTAAAGGTTTTTTCGGTATCTCGCATCAGACGTTCGGACTGTAAGGGTTAAGTGAGATCCGGCTTCAAAAATGTACATAAATATCACTTAAGTGTTCATATCTCGAGACGGGGTTGCCAGATCTTCAATGTTTTGGACTCATTGGAAAGGTCTTTCGATAACCTAACCAACGATGGGTCGGATGATGGATCCGGACATAGTTTACATACATTTAAGTGAGATCCGGCTTCAAAAAAGATAATAATTATCACTTAAGTGGTCATAACATGAGACAGGGTTGCCAGATCTTCAATGTTTTGTACTCATTTGAAAGGTCTTTTGATTACCTATCCAACGATGGGTCGGGTGATGAATCCGGACATAGTTTTCATATAGATAAGTGAGATCCGGCATCAAAATTCCAGCACCCGATTCGCAACTCTGACACTTTTTTATACGTAACTTTTGAACTACTTATCGGATCTTCAAACAATTCAATAGTGCAGTATGGGGCACCAAACCGGATCGAATGCAACTTGTTTGACTCAAATCGGATCAGCCAGTGCCGAGAAAACTTGGCAAGAATTTTGAGTACCAAGGGGAATACGCACACACATACACACACACACACACACAGAGACATTTGTTCAGTTTTCGATTCTGAGTCGATAGGTATACATGAATATAGGTCTACGAACTGTTTTTCAAAAGTTCTTTTTTCGAGCAGGATTATAGCCTTACCTCAGTGAGGAAGGCAAATCATACCTGTCAAAATTCTTAGCCTCAAAATGTTGTCGCGAGTTGCTTTTCTCCTCTATTGACATTCTACTTTCGTTCGTTTCACACTCAAACGAATGAGTGCCACGCAAAGTAGCTCACACAGTCATTGACTTCCCTCTAGAAAAACATTCACTCAGAGAACGGTCGTTAGACATTCTACCGAGATTCCGATCATCTCTCCAACGATCGCAATCATATGACTTCTGTCACCACGCAGCAAACACAAGGAAGAGAGAGAGAGAGAGAGAGCGAGAGAGAGAGCGAGAGAGAGAGAGACAAAAACGAGAGAAAGAAAAAGAGCACGTTGTCTCGTTCGGGCGGCTGACCACAACTCAGGTGGTCATTTTTCGTTCGTTTCGTCTTTGTGTTTACGTTCACCGACCGTCGCCAAGCAATGGCAATCATGATAGGCGCTGTGTGTCAGCGATCAAATTTCGTTTTCAGAAATGATCGCTGACAGAAAGTTCTTTCAAATATCCCTTTTAAAGCATTGATTCGACGTGATTATGTCTAACTCCGTTATAATTTAAATGTTCGATTATGTATTATAAAAAAAAAAGTGATTTATCCCTTACCCGATTTACTGATTTTCAGCTGAGCATTTAATTCAATTTTCCTGGTTTTGAATTTTCACCTTTTCATCTTCTCCCATGTGGGACTTCCAATAAAGCCTCCCCAAGTTATTGCCTATAACTTTCGAGTTCAACTGTAAACGGTTGGCGCCTTGCTTGCTCTCTTTCCATTAAACATAATTGCGAGGTAGGGATGTGCTCTTTATCGTCTCACCTGGGTGGCTTTTGTTCGATTCCTTACCGTTCTCTCCTCCTGATGGCGGTGGCTCCAGAGTAAAGAAAGCATCTTCTTTTTATGTCGATCCAGGTTTAATTCCCCGCTGTGAATTTCAAGAACGTGACAAGCCAGAGCTCCCACCCTCCCTCGCTCTTTTCGAGGGTCTAGTTCTAGCGAGGAGAAGAGGTCACGATGGGGTGAGAAATGAAGCCATAAATAACTCAATAAATACCTTCTTCAATAGCTGAAGAAGACCAAACCATCCAATATTGCGTTCAATCCGCACTAGTTTGTTCTATGAATGTGTGTGTGTGTGAGAGTGATTTTTGTGTGGGAGCAGAAAAAAGCCAAACCAAAGGGAAGGGAAAAGCTCTTCAAACATCCTGGAAGGAACATAAACGGAAAAATCACCTCCAGCTTTGGCTTTCCCACAGAACCAGCCAACCGACACGATGAATCCCCAATTCTATGCTCGGCGATAATGAGGTTCCGTCAAACGGCTAACGTAGGTCGAGGTGGCGAAGTTGGTGCGCTGGCATTGATTAAAGCTTTGCTTTCCCGGTCGATAACGAGGAGAGATAGAGATGGAGAGAGTGAGAGTTTTTGTTTTCCCTTCGTCTTAACTTCGGAAATGAGGCTTTCGATGGCTTCGAGCGTACTTTTTCGCACTTATCGACTCAAGTGAGCAGAAATCGATTTTGCTCTCGAAGGTGAGGGATTGTTTTTCTTGGGATGAGCTTTTTATGGTAATTCCTGGAGTGCCCACTAGAATTGTGAATTCATTTGAACTGAACCTGGGAGAGCCATGAGAGGAAAATTGAAAATTATTCATAGTCAATTGACTTTTGAGCGTTAATTGAATCTTTGAGTTAGTTTATCTTATGGTTTTGCCTTCCTCAACTTCAGTGATATTTGTGTACTTTTTTATTCCGTATCTGAAAAAAAAGATGAAATTTGTGTTCAAATGTGTGTGTCCCATCATGTCACCCACTGTTTGTAAAGAGTGAGGGAGGCACCAACCACATAGGTGGATTAAGTTAGTTTTTGCCTTCCTCACTTTACTGAGGAAAGGCTATAAAATCATTCGAAAAACGAACTTTTTAGTAAGACCTCCTAGACCTACCTTCATTTGTACATATCGACTCAGAATCACCAGCTGAGCAAATGTCTGTGTGTTTGGCTGTATGTAGACATGTGTACCAAATCAATGTCACTGGAATATCTTGTCACAGGCTCAACCGATTTTGGCCGGAATGATTTTAATCGATTCGTCTTAACGTCCCCTAAGTTGCTATTTAAATTCATGCAGTTTTATCATGTATTTAAAAAGTTATGTTAAAAAAACTGTTTCATATTAAATTAAAATTATGGTAAAAAGGGTGGTTTTTTCATGAAACCCTCACATGTTACATATTTTTAAAAAGCATATGAGAAGACCTTTCTTGTGGATTAAGAATTTTAAAGATCTGACTTACCTATCTAAAATTACAAGCAGTTTAAAAAATGGTCTGAATTTACATAACCTCAAATGGTCCCGTCTGATCGCCACGAAAAAAGCCTTGTAGAGGGATGCCATTTTCCTGAAAGGTGGTGTCTGTATAATCTTGACAAAAAATCTGTAGGAAGTTTGTTTTTTTAATCGTCACTTATTTTTATTAGGACCTCTTAGGTGCTGCGATCACGTTAGGGGAGATCCATAAACTATGTGGACACTTTAATCACTCTATAAATGAGAGGAAGGCACCAACCACCTAAAGGTGGATTAAGTTACGTTTTTTTTTTTTACAAAATGCACAAAATTTTAAAAAGAAATCTGGTCAAACATTTGAATTGCGGGAACCATTTTGGATCGATCGTAGTGTTTTGTTTAAATTCAATCCCGCCAATATTATTTTAAAGTGAGTGCGAATCATGAATACTCAGTTTTGAACAAGACACCAAATTTCCATATCTGGCCAGGGCACCTCTTTGCTCCCCCCTGGGAAAACATCCGAATGTCTTGTTCGGAGGGGTTAATGCGATTTAGCAGACAACAACCCCACCAAAAAAAAAAAAAAAAAAAGAAAATCGTTAAGACAACAGCAATGTGCTAATACCGACTTAATCTAGTACCGCATTTTTGGTGCGCGTCGTCGTCGTCGTCGGGAAAACACTTTTCTCTTCCCAACCTCCACCAGACAACCAACTCCGACCGTCTCCGTGTGACAATGTTTCCACTTTTCCGCACTTTTTCATGGATTTGGGGGGCCAGCCAACAGAACAAAACAACAGGAGACACAAGAGCGCGCAGTATTTTTAGCGATTTATTTTAAAGTCCAACCCGTGTGGCATAATAACGCGCTCAAATGTGCCATAACTAAGCCAAAAACACTTGCGCGCGCTCTAACGCAATAAATGGTTCGTTGTCTGCCACGTGGTGAGGTATAGAAGGGGTGTGAGTTAAGGGTGAAGTGTGGTATTTCGCACTTGCTGTTTCATAAATTTACATAAAATAATGATGTCTCGAGAGTTAGAAGATCCACGCGTTTTTTTAATAAGAGCACGGGAACAGGGATTTGCGTGCTCGAGAAAGTCTGCCGGTTCTTGCTTTTCATTAATGGCACACAGACAGCGGCAGCTGCTGCCGGCAAAACACACTTGCTAAATCCCGTTTGATCTCACGTGTGGGTTTGTTTGCGCTGAGCACGTGGATTTAGCATTCGGTGGTGTTTGCTTAATGGACGGTAATTAGATATGTGATGTGCGGGATTGTGAGTGCTTAAATTTAAAGAGATTTTGAAAGTATTTTGCATGTAATCTTGATAGACTGCGTTTTAAAAATATCAGGTGTATATGGGTTATTCCACTTCAATTGTGCACAAAAAAGCATAAAAAGGCAAATTGAACACACAGCTAACGAGTATATTTTAAAATTTACCTTAATAAATCTTAACGGATTAAATATCTGATAGATATTTAGAAGAGTTAAGTGCATTTGATAGAGAAATATGAAATTTCACGGGATTTCACGGAAAAACTCAAATTTCAAAGATGTCACCCGTTCAACGATTTGCTAAAAGACAACACGACACTCTGGAAGCACAAAGTGAGTGAGGCAAGACGACCATATGGGGCAAGAGGAAGAATCACTCGTACGATCGTTATTCTTACAATTTCCAATATTTTCAATATGAGGAATTGTTACTAGCAATGCAATTAGTTAATTCTACTACAGTGGACTCTCTCGTTGTCAATATTGAAAGGACCGTCGAGAGCGGGAGTTATCAAATTATAGAACGAAAAATCAAAGCAATCTATTTGAAGGGACTGAAAAATGTATTGACAGCTGGAGCAATATTGATATCGAGAAGATCGACAGCCAGAGAGTTCACTGTACCACAAAACCGCTAAAACGACGTAAAAGCCACGGGACACAAGATTGAATGGTGTTTTTTCATATCCTCTGTTTTCTTATAACATTTGGAAAGCCCAAAATAAGACTTTGGGTTCGTTTTTAAGTTGATTTTATCAAAATGCTATTTTTCCTAGATCAGTAGTGTCCCTACCAATGATTTGCACCTATTATAAAGTATGATTTATCATTTGATTATTTTTTTAGAGCTTTTAATAAATCTTGTTCAAATGGGGCAAGTGTGCCATTAGGGTGTAATATGGTTGTATGGAAAAAAAAGAAAGTTGTCAAAATTTAGCGAGCACAACAATTTTTCAGTTCCTTTTGGGGTCCTAAACAACTCCCCAAAGTTTGGGAACGATTGGTTTAGTCCTCGTTTTGCGCAAAGCGATTCAATTTTCCATATAAATTTGCATGGGATTTTTTTTTTTGGATTTTGATATTTTGTAAAATCTACGTTTCACGCTGTACTAAACCCGGATTCATATTCGGATGCTCTGAAAGGTGCTTTACAATTTCCCGAAGAGAGTATGGTGCTAACTTGCTCCTAAGAAAAAGATACAGCGTGTTCAAAACTCGTCTAAAACGTGTTTTTTGCTCGAAAATCACTATTTAGACGAGTTTTGAGGACGCTGTATCTTCTTTCAGGGACAAGCTAGCACCATACTCTCTTCGGGAAAGTTGTAGAGCACCTTCCAGAGCATCCGAATATGAATCCGGATTTAGTACGACGTGAAACGTGGATTTTATAAATATCCAAATCCAAAAAAAAATGGTTTTTCCCATACAATTTATAAGAAAAATTGAATCGCTTTGCGCAAAGTGAGGACTAAACCAATCGTTCCCAAACTTTGGGGAGTTGTTTAGGACCCCAAAAGGAACTGAAAAATTGCTGTGCTGGAAAATCGATTTTGATATTACACCCTAGTGTGCCATATGGATTTTAACTTTAAGTATGGAAAAAATTACGAAATAAAGCAACAACATATTGGAAAAAATATTGTCCATTAAAAGTATAGTGATATTATGAAAATTTAATATTTACCATCTAAGTATTTTTTTTATCGTCAAAGCGATCAAAATATTAGTAAAATATTACAGTGGACTCTCTCGTTGTCGATATTGAAGGGACCGTCGAGAGAGGGAGTTATCAAATTATAGAACGGAAAATCAAAGCAATCTTCTTGAAGGGACTGAATATTTTATTGACAGCTGGAGCAATATTGATATCGAGAAGATCGACAGCCAGAGAGTCCACTGTATTATTTCATTTAAAAATGAAAGAAACGTTTCAAATACATTCTAATCTGATGTGTCTTAGTGATAACAGTTCAATTGTTAGCAAAATAACATGTTGTTTCATTCATTGTTCTTTTTGCCCCAACGGATAGTTCATCTTGCCCACTAGTGGATGTAAAACGTACGGAAAATCAATAATTTTAAAATCATTTTTTTATATTACAAAAAGGGATTTTTTAGAAACTTGTTCTGTCAAAGTCTTAGTAAAGACCTGGAATAAGATGATTATCAAAAAATCCGACTGATTTATTTACGATTTAATGGGATTTTTCGAGCATTTCCTTAACTTGTTACACTTGCCTCATCTTCCCCTACACGTCAGCAAACACTTAGTCGGCAATCATCGGTGTTATGCTCAGTCAAACCAATCTCACTCAATCATATGCCCCATCGGGAGTGCCATCCATAAATCTGGTTTACGGAAACTTTGAGAGTGACAAGTTTCATGCACATCAGCCCCTACAACGCAGAACAGCTCAGCAAATACCTACCTCCCACGCATCCATCGAATATATCCAGAAGCATCTTGTGTGCCGATGAAACTATGATACATTAGGGTGTAATATGGTTGTATGGAAAAAAGTAAAGTTGTTCAAATTGAGTGAGCATAACAACTTTTCAGTTCCTTTTGGGGTCCTAAACAACTACCCAAAGTTTGAGATCGATTGGTTCAGTCCCCACTTTGCGCAAAGCGATTCAATTTTCCATACAAATTTGTATGGGGAAAACCATTTTTTTTATTTTTATATTTAAAAAATCCACGTTTCACGCTATATTAAAACCGGATTCATATTCGGTTGCTCTGGAATGTGCTCTACAACTTTCCCGAAGAGAGTATGGTGCTAACTTGCTCCTATAAAAAGATACAGCGTGTTCAAAACTCGTCTAAAACGTGTTTTTTGCTCGAAAATCACGTTTTAGACGCGTTTTGAGGACGCTGTATCTTCTTTCAGGAGCAAGTTAGCATCAAACTTTTTCGAAAAAGTTGTAGAGCACCTTCCAGAGCATCCGAATATGAATCTGGTTTTTATATCGCGTAAAACGTAGATTTTTAAAATTTCAAAATTCAAAAAAAAGGATTTTCCCATACAAATTTATAAGGAAAATTGAATCGCTTTGCGCAATGTGAGGACTTAACTAATCTTTCTCAAACTTTGGGGAGTTGTTTAGGACCCCAAAAGGAACTGAAAAATTGCTGTGCTGGAAAATCAATTTTGTTATTACACCCTAATGATACATGCCTTTCAGTAGACACGTGAAAACACACAAAGTCTCTGGATTGCAGGTTTAAGTAGGTCCACACGCCAAGGAATACATGGCGAGAAATCGTTCTTGTTGAAGCACCGAACGGAAATTGCGAATTGCAAGATACAGTCTCTGTTCTCTTCTCGACCAGATAGGGATCTATCACCATCAATCTTAATCTCAGAGTCCCGAATTCAGGGAGGCCAGGGCCAGGTGGTTGGTGGTGGGATGCTGGAAAGTTTCACACTTATCTCCCGGTTTACCCATTTTCCTCATAATGATCATTGTCAGCGAAGACGTTATCACTCGTTCATCACCGGAGCGGAACTGTTGTTGACTTGTGTGTGCCATGCCGATCATCACTGCGCTGGAGTGGAACCAGAAATATCTTTGAGTGCTATGTAGCAGAAGAGCCCCTCAAATCACCTTCCCGATTTTTCCGAAATCGTTTAAATAACCTATGCACTTAAAACCCAACAAACCTATAAACCGAATTTTGATATAATTTTCAGGATCAAATTATTTTAAAAAGTTGAGATCCTCAATTAAAGTATGTCATTCCATCTGAAGCGGAACAGCATTTGAAAATTACCCTCTCCGATCCTGCTCAAATTTGGCAGGGCTGTTGATACTATCAAAACATGCAAGAATCCCGAATTTCGTCCAAATCGGACCACCCCCTCAATTTTGGTACCTCCCCAAAAAATCGACTTTTTGGCGATTTTTGAGCAAAACCCCTATTTTCAAACGGCGATAGCTCAGGAACCACAAATCTTAGAAGGTCGGTCTTAAGCTCAATTTTGAAGGAAATTGGACGTAGAATCCATTTCCGTGATCAAAATTTCGATTAAGATGTTTTTTCTACCTGTATTGCGCAATTGAAAACTTTAAATGGCCGTATCTCAAAACAGCCCTATTTATTTTTTAAATTTGACCTCACCATCGCATTCCCCTGCCAATTTTACATAAGAAACATTCATTGACAGAAAGGAATATGTTTCGTTCCTGAGATATCGAATTTTAAAGTTTTGAGTTTTTGAGATTACCTAAATCAGCTTCATTCGCCGCATCTACTAGAAGCACACAGGCGCGCTGATCAATAAGTGCTACCTGGTGTTATTTAAGATGATTAATTTATTTTATTATTTTACACAATTTTGAATAACTAATACATTTAACAACCTATTTTTTCTTTAAGGAATATTTACTGGCTCATTTTTAATGCACTCTTTTTCCTTAATTGTTCTTATTGTAATTTAACCGTATTAGAGCTGGCCAGTTGAAATAATTTTAATGGACAATGAACTATCACTGACTGGCATGGCTTAATGGATTTGTGGATGGAATGGAATGAAATTGTTACCGCTGCTTTGTATCTTTCGTTGAACGCATTCCTTTCTTAGCACACTCTGTTTTTAAGAAAAATACTACATCAAGATTATACAACTAATTTGTGCCCAATTGTACAAATCTGTTGGTGTTTGAATTCTAGCTCCTTGTCAATTTACACGTGATACTAACCGTTTCAAAGTACCCACGAGGCAATCACTAGGGCCTTTGCCATGGACGGTAAAGAAATACAGTGGACTCTCTCGTTGTCGATATTGAAGGGACCGTCGAGAGCGGGAGTTATCAAATTATAGAACGGAAAATCAAAGCAATCTATTTGAAGGTACTGAAAAAATTATTGACAGCTGTAGCAATTTTGATGTCAAGAAGATCGACAGCCAAAGATTCCACTGTCCACTTCCATTCAGCAAACCCCCAAATTCAGCTTTATGCTTTAAAAGATTGATCATATAAAACCGATTTTTATACTGTGAGCCAGCTCCATCTGGTTTAAACATGATTTTGTTCACGCCTTGTACATTTAATTCAAAAACAAAACATAATACTTCTGATACGTGTGGACAGCAGCCGTATTGTGTTTCAAGAATTCGAAATGATTGAAAAGCAAAAAATCATCTACTAAATTTTGGGAATTGGCTACTTCGCAGTAATTAAATTTTGTGATTTTTTACATTTATCTGTTTTATACTTTCCAAAAATCCTCCTCCTACTCCTTGTTATCGTTTTTTTTAAACCTATAAACAAGTTTTATTAATTTTAATTCATAACTTCTTGTTCAGTGTTAGTTATAAGATCAATTACAATTCCTTGCTAGATCCGCCGAAATTAATTCTGCCCTGTACTGAGTATCGTTCTTGCCCTGTCTTGCCCCACAGAAATTCACCGTACAGTTTTCACCGATAGAATATTTTTAATCGAACATATTCTTAATTAGGGAGGTGAAACTCAACTTTCTACGTATAAATCATCCATGGTCTCAATTTATAATAATTTGCTAATGATTATTTGTGATCAAATCTTATTTCAATAAATAACCAGGTAGCAGTTATTGATCAGCGCACCTGTGTGCTTCAAGCAGATGCGGCGAGTGATGCTGATGTAGGTAATCTCAAAAACTCAAAACTTTAAAATTCGATATCTCTGGAACAAAACATATTCCTTTCTGTCAATAAGTGATTCTTATGTAAAATTGGCAGGAGAATGCGATGGTGAGGTCAAATTTAAAAAATAAATAGGGCTGTTTTGAGATACGGCCATTTAAGGTTTTCAATTGCGCAATACAGGTAGAAAAAACATCTTAATCGAAATTTTGATCACGGAAATGCATTCTACGTCCAATTTCCTTCAATCCTATCGCCGTTTGAAAATAGGGGTTTTGCTCAAAAATCGCCAAAAAGTCGATTTTTTGGGAAGGTACCAAAATTTAGGGGGCGGCCCGATTTGGAAAAAAATCGGGATTCTTGCATGTTTTGATAGTATCAACAGCCCTGCCAAATTTGAGCAGGATCGGAGAGGGTAATTTTCAAATTTGTATTTTTTCTTGCACACTTCAGGTGGCATCTGCCTGTGTGGATCAATCGGATCACGCACTGGACTCACAATCCAGAGGTCATCGGTTCGAATCCCAAGGCGGACGCAAAAAAATCTAAGTGTCAATAATTTCTTCGATTACTCTAAAACGAAATAATCCCAAGTAACATTTTTTCCAGGAGTTCTACAAGAGCTCTTCAAGATAGCTACAGCATAGCAGTTTGGACCGCGGTAGGATAAAATTCTCTTCAAAACTTCTTCAGGAGTTTGGAAGAGTACTTGAAGAGAGTTTCATCCTACCGCGGTCCAAACTGCTATGCTGTAGCTATCTTGAAGAGCTCCTGGAAAAAAATGTTACTTGGGAATATTTTTGCAAACTTTTTTAAGCTATTTGTAGATTGGAACATGACGAACAAGTTGCTTCAAAAAGATTGTAAAAATAAGGTTTAACTGTATCTGAAATTGAGTTGGCACTGGATTGAAAGCGATTTTCAGATTTGACGACATTTACTGAAAAAAGTCAAATTGTGTGTCCAAATGATTTTTTTGTAGTTTGAATTAAATTAACCAAGGCCTTTTTTATGGATTTCTTTTCTTCATATGAATAAAATCAAAGGGTTGTAACTTTTGAATCAAAGATTGATGACGAACATGATATTATGCTAGAAAACAAATTTTTAAATGGTTCTGATGATGAATTCATAAACGTAATGAAAAATTTAACTAAATCAATGCAAATTTGGCAAATCGTCCAAATATCGATTTTTGTACAACATAGCATGCCGTGTCAATCGGCGCTAACTTTATAATAAGCACTGCTAAAGTTGGCACTATTTCAGAAGTACACGGAGAAAAGTCAATTCTCGAAATCGTGAAATTTGTTCATGAATTTGAGAACCACGAAGGAATATATTCACGTTTATAGTGCAAATGCACCATACTCATGAATAAATTCATTCGTGGCTTTCAAATTCATGACACAATTCAAGATTCTGTTTTTTGCCTTCCTCACCTCCCTGAGGCAAGGCTATTAAATCACTCGAAAAATGAACTTCTTAAATACACCTCCTAGATATACCTTCACGTATACCTATCGACTCAGAATCAAATTCTGAACAAATGTCTGTGGGGATGTGTGTAGACATGATTTTTTTCCACACGATTATCTCAGAACTGGCTGAACCGATTTTGGCCGGATCCGTTTTATTCTGTTCGTTTTGGGGTCCCCTAAGACCCTATTAAATTTTATTCTGTTTAGTGAAGTACTTTTAAAGTTATGCCATGAAAAAGTTTTTTTGTAGCTGCAAAAAAGGGCGATTTTTGCATAACCTCAAAGACCGGGTCTTTTTGCATACGCGCGGGAGTCGCGCAGCATACGTATCGCCCGGTTGCCACATTGCTTAAGCAGTGTCTGCGTCTCTTCTGGAAAAAGTCTGTATTAATTATGTTGCTTAATGCCTCATTTTGTCTCGACAAAGTTTTACACGAACTTTTTACTGAAATATACAACTCATAAGACATTGTTTACTAAGACTAGGGGGAGAGCATGCAATTCCATCGAGCACCTAATGTTGGCATATCATCACTTTTAAATTCAATTACAGCCCCCCCCCCTTTCTCCTTTATTTTGGAGAGTTGGTAAAAAAAGAATTGAAAATTTCTGTTCTGGTATAAACAATAATTATTAAAAAAAATAAAATGAAAAAATAAATAAAAAAAACTCCTAGATTAATTTGTAAATACAACCTAAAATACAACATGAATGTGAGGAAGGCACCAACCGCCTTAAGGTGGATTAAGTAACGTTTTTTTAGTAGCACCGGTTTATCAATAAATAAATTAATAAATTTTATAAAATCTGCATAGCACATACTTTACAACGTGCTAAAATATCAGCTGACAGCTGCCAGTTTAGATAAATCGATGCCAAGAAAGTTCTATTTGCGGACCCTGCTTCCGAGCAAACAATCTCACAATTTCTTGACTGGGTGACAAAAGCTTCTTAAGTGAGTCTGACCTGACCATAAACACAGCTCAAGCTGCCAGCTGGAAGCGCCTTGATATTGGGAAACTTTTGGAATAAATTAATAAAGCACTTCTATGTCATTCAATGAACTTACCAGGCAGTGTACCGAAAGGCAGTCTTGCAAATAAAAGTCAACTTCCTGAGCAGCAGCAGCTTCTTGTGCCTTTTTTCCTGGAACTGTGCGGAAGCCCCGACAATAAAGCCAACCAGTTGGTAGTCTTGGTTGGGCGACTCCGACAAAAAAAGCCTATTATTGTTATTAAGGACGAATGAACCAACGGGGAGGACCTTCCCTCCCGTTTGTTTGCGTTTTTCGTGGAAAGAAGTATATTCCTGGTTTGGTTGGTAGGAAAACATTTTCCCCTACTTTGAGTCACTTTGGCGTGATTGTTGGCACGATTGAATGAACGAACAACACCATTGTGAAAACATACTATTGTGATTTTATTGTAATAGATTTTATTTATACTTATTAACAAATGGATCAAGCTAAACAATAAAAGACATTGTCTGTGATTGAATCCTAAAAAGTGTCTTGAATAAAGAAAAAAACATAAATTTTAAAGCTTTTTTCTTTATTCTAACCCATATACTGTGTTTTTCCAAATCACCTCTTTCGAAAAATAATTTTTTTATGTCAGGAACTTAACTTGTCATAAATAATAAAGGTTGTTTGTAATTTTTCCGTTAAACGTCTATGTAACAGCATGACATATTTTTCGATTTATAGAAATTGATATACCCTCGATTCCAAAGTTATCAATTGATTTTAAAAATAAAAAACATTTAACGGGAGCTAAATCTACTGAGGTGCCCATCTAAATCGTATCAATCCAGCACAGCACATGGGTTTAGGCTAACCTTAAACATGAAAACACTTAAAAACATCCGCACCGCACTCACATTCGCAAAATGCTTTTAAAAACTTCCCAGGTAAGCAAAGTTCGCAGATGGCAGAGCGAAAAGCTTTTATCGTATTATTGTAATGCCTGTTTTTTGTACCTTTTTCCCGCCCACACCCACCCTCCAAACACGGCATTTTCTGGGAAGTTGGCTTTTTAACATAGGACACAGCCCCCACAGACCTCTGATCGACAGCCACCTGTCCCCGCCGGAACGGCTGTTGTTAGTAGGATTGTAATAGCCGTAAGGTAGGTTCATCTGCGAGAACAAAATCGATAGTCGCAGGTTCAAGGTCACCGAGGATCCATTTCGACGGTTATCGTGAACTCACCAGAAGCCGGAATAAATAATTGAGTAAATGGTAATGCTAAACATTAGCATTTTCTCAATTCTTTGAAGATTAATGTTACACTGCCAATCTACAAGATTTTCTGTTGACTAGTTAAAATGAGATTTTAGTTTCTTGCAGATATTCTAAGCGAAAATCAAGGTCAAATATTGCTCCAAGACCTTAACTATGTGTTCATGAGGTGCAGAGAAACTTCTGCAAAAGTTTACAAATCATACACCTACGCTCTTCACAAACCCAAAAAGCAAGAAACCAACATAACACAACTTTTTGGTAAATAGCTTGAAGAAAATAAACTTTCCGACCGAGAATCATATCCGATGAAGAACCCGGAACAAGAATGATTCCCTCTGTGGCGTTGTGTTGGACTCTGCGGTTCATTTATGAACACATCACTTATTCCCATTCGGACGGATACAACTGGAAGAGGAAATGGAAGGAAAGACACAGAAATTATGATTAACGACTTTTGGGAGAGTCTGCTGGAATGTTTAATATTTGGAGATATTGTGGTATTATTTCGAAGTTTAGTTTGATTTGGAATTATTTGACAGACGAAATTTTTAAGTTGGTCGGAGAAAATTTTCTTACAACTACTACTGCTTTTGTTCTTTTCATCGTTTGTAATACTTGTAAATAATGTGTAAATAATTGTGTAAATCGAGGAAATCGTTAAACGGAAATTTTAGTCTTACATTTTTTTCGAATATTTGGATTGTTATCGACTGATATAAATTCTAAGGCTTTCTATGTCATGAACAACGATATCTTAAATTCTAATTGTTAAAAATCCAATGTTTTGGCTCGAAAAAAAAAGTCGGCTCAGGGATAAGGGTTTTTTGAAAACAATTGAAACATTTTTTTTTGTGCCGTAAATCGGGGTAACATTGATAGGATTTCAATTTATTTTTCAAATATTGGTTAACCGATATGACTTGTCTCTTAATGACTGATTTTGACCATTTTTTATTTTTTTATTTTTTTTTGTTTGGCTCAAACTTTATGGGATCACCCGTACATCCATACAATTTTGGCAGCTGTCCATACAAAAATGATACGCAAATATTCAAAAACCTGTAACTCTTGAAGAAATTTTCTGATCGGTTTGGTGCTCCGCCAAATTTGAGCATGATCAGAAAAAGTCAATTTAGAGTGGTGTGCTGCTTCATGTCAACTCCGTTTCTATACAATTTCTGAAGTAGAATCCTTGGTCTTGAACACTGGAATCTGTATTTTACAAGCAAAAAAAGCGCCACTAAAAGTTAATTCCCAAAATACGTATTTTTATTTTTAATTTTTTTAAGTGCGTCTTGGGCTAGAATTTGGGATGGTTAAAAATGTGATATGAATTACCTATGCGATGCTTAAAAAAATGTCCACAAATATTTAAAAATCATTTTCAAATGCAAAATTAAACTGTCAATATAACGTGACTTAACACATTATTTTTTTTAATAAAGTGCACAGTTTTCAAGTAATAAGACTTTCTAGTCGTACATTTAGATTACACTAAATACCCCAAGTGCGCTCTTTTTGGGGGGGCGCACACCAGGGGAGAGCGCAATTCAAGGGAGCGTTATTTCGGGGTTTGAGCGCAACTTGGAGGAGCGCTATTGCGGAGTTTTGTGGCGTAAAATGAGGTTTTTTTTTAAATTTACTTTATTTAGATATAAATGAAATATTTTTATAAGGGGTCCTAGAACTCCCGGAAGTCATGCCCTAGATATCTACCTGATAATCGGGGGTCTATATGGGTGAACTAAGAATCGGTAAGCTTCAGGTAGCTTCAGTGAACCAAGATGGATACCCTTCGCCATGTTGGATTGTTATGGGTCCTCCAGGAACTCCCGGGAGTTATAACCTGATGATCTACCTGATCAACGCGGGTCTATATGGGTATATTAACCATCGGTATAGCTTCCGGTAACTTCAGTGAACCACGATGAATATTCTGGGGTACGTTGGATTTTATGGGTCATCCAGGAACTCCCGGGAGTTATGACCTGATGATCTACCTGATCAACGGGGGTCTATATAGGTGTATTAACCATCGGTATAGCTTCAGGTAACTTCAGTGAACCACGATGGATACCCTGCGCCATGTTGAATTGTTCTAGGTCATCAAGGAACTCCCATAAGTCATGGTCTGGTTTAAGTAGACACCCTTGCCATGACTTCCTGAATTTCTGGAAAACCCTAAACATTCCAACAAGCTGCAGAGTATACATCGTTGTCCACTTAAGTTACCTTAAGCTATACTGCCCATGATCGCATAAATGTCCCATATGTAAAAACAGCAAGCTGAGAAAAACGCATTTGAAGTTTGTCCCATACATAAGGCTACGTGTTAAGTTTTCGCGAAAAAACTGGATTTCCTCCTGATTTTTAGAACAAAGTACTGGATGTTATAGGCTCTTTTGAAAGAGCACACAATTTTGAACCAAACTGTATCAATAACTCGAAATCGATGAAAATGCATATGGGACATTTATGCGATCAGGGGCACTATACCGATGGTAATACACCCATATAGACCCCCGTTGATCAGGTAGATCTTCAGGTCATAACTTCCGGGAGTTCCTGGAGGACCCATAACAATCAAACATGGCGAAGGGTATCCATCGTGATTCACTGAAGCTACCTGAAGCTATATCGATGGTTAATACACCCATATAAACCCCCGTTGATCAGGTAGATGATCAGGTCATTACTCCCGGGAGTTCCTGGAGGACCCATAACAATCCAACATGGCGAAGGGTATCCATCGTGGTTTACTGAAGCTACCTGAAGCTATACCGATGGCTAATACACCCATATAGACCCCCGATGATCAGGTAGATATCTAGGCCATGATTTCCGGGAGTTCTTGGATACCCAGATTTGTGGATGGCCCCTTATCCATGTTTTTTTGGATGTCCCCTTGTACAAATGTTTCATGTATATGTAAATTAAGTACATTAAAAATGAAAACCCCATTTTACGCCAAAACCATGCAATAACGCTCTCATGATTTGCGCCAATTAGAGCGTTATTTGGGGGTAGCGTTATTTCGGGGTTTGAGCGCAATTCGGGGGGCGCAAAACGAGGGAGGCACAATCGGGGGGAGCGTATTTAGGGGATTTAGTGTAGTACGGGGCATAAGTGCGCACGGTGCAAAGGTGCGCACCAGCCTTTTGCCTTCCTCACTGAGGTAAGGCTATAATCTTGCTCTAAAAATGAACTTTTTATTGAGAGCTCAGAGACACACCTTCATGTATACTTATCGACTCAGAATCCAAAACTGAACAAATGTCTGTGTGTGTGTATGTGTGTGGGTGTTTTTTTTTTTTTTTTTTTTTTTTTTTTTACAAGGTCGGAATCTGCTATCAGACACCTGAGAATTCATTTCTCAGGTAGTGTGGGGTTGGGAAAACAAAAAGAGTTTTCCCGACCCACTAAACCAGTCCTTGAACGCCGTGCCCTTTCCCCCCGGGACCACCTTTCGGTATAACTTCGGGGGGAGGCGTTGCATTTTCTGCACTAGTCTACTTACAGGATCCATGCCGGGTGCTAGAACCATTTCCTGTTCTACATACATATGAGTCCATGCGAGGGTTTAACCGCGCCCAAGAATCGCGTTGCTTTTGATCGGTTAGTCATATGCAGCCCTCTCCTTGGACCATCGAGACGTGTACCGATTTGGTAGAGCCAACCGTCATAACGTGCTCTCCTTCACAGCCACACTCGTGGGTTCTCAACTCCTGTGACCATCGAGACGTGTACCGATTTGGTAGAGCCGACCATCATAACGTGCTCTCCTTCACAGCCACACTCGTGGGTTTTCGACTAGGCTTCTAGTCGTTCCTCCTCTGGTCGTCTCTCCATCTCCGCTGGAGAGCCGAAGTGATCTGCGTCACCGCTCCGACGACCGCATTCCACTTGGCGATGTCGCTGCACATTCTTCGCACCACATTATCCGGGCTGGTGTCTGCTCCGATAATGGCCAGCATTTCGCTTCGCGCTGCCTCGAAGCGAGGGCAGCTGAACACCACGTGCTCCGGTGTTTCCTCGCAATCGACGCAGTCCGGACAGAGAGGAGACTCTGCATGTCCGAACCTGTGCAGGTACTTCCTGAAGCAGCCATGGCCCGACAGGAACTGTGTGAGGTGGAAGGTGACCTCTCCATGCCTTCTGCTCACCCACGTGGATACGGACGGGATAAGCCGATGCGTCCATCTGCCTTTCTCCGTGGTGTCCCACTCACGTTGCCACCTTACCAGCGATTCGGCTTTCGCAGCTTCCCGGATACCTCTCGTGCCTCTCCGGGTGTAGCGCACGGTGTCCTCCTCCAGTGTGATGCCGATGGGGATCATTCCGGCTATGACGCCAACTGCTTCCGACGAAATGGTCCTGTACGCGCTTGCAACCCGCATGGCCATCAGTCTCTGCGTTCTGTCGAGCAGCGCTCGATTTCGCTTCGTCCCCAGCGCCGTCCACCATACCGGTCCGCCGTACCTAAGTATGGACGTCGCGACACTTGCCAAGAGGCGGCGCCTACTGCTCCTGGGTCCAGCGTTGTTCGGCATAATCCTCGACAGTGCCATGATCGCCTTAGCCGCCTTCTCGCAGGCGTAATCGACGTGGCTGTTGAAGTTCAGCCGGTCATCCACCATCACCCCGAGGTACTTGAGCGCTCTCTTCGAGTGCACGACGTGTTCTCCAACGTGTATCTGGGCCTGCTGCACCTTTTTGTGGTTACTAACCAGTATCATCTCCGTCTTGTGGTGAGCGATCCGCAGCTTCACCTCGAGCATCCAGTTCTCGATCATTGCGATTATTTATTTATTTATTCGTCAAACATACGTAGACTACATGATCGTTGCTTAGTTTCTAATTACAAGGGGGGAACATCTATCTTTGATTGTAGAACTGTTTTTTCATGGTGGATTTTGTCATTGTGAAATCGATTATGTTATTATATTTGTTATAAGTTTCCATCATTCTATTCATGGGCCCGTGTTTAGCGTAGTCAGTTCTGTGAAAATGCAATGCGAAAGGCTCACGTGCTCTCAATACGCGTGTGGGTTCATAGAAATTTAATGTTTGTAACAACTCTGGAGAATTAATTCGGTTTGCAATAAGATCATTTACGAACGAGAGAGAAGCGAATTCACGACGCTTTACAAGTGTTTCTAAGCTTATTAACATACAGCGTGCAATATACGAAGGAAGAGGAAACACTGTCCACCCTAGTTTACGAAGAGCAAATAGTAAAAATTGTTTTTGCACTGATTCAATACGGGTTTCGTGTGTTTTGATGTGTGGACTCCACACGACGCTACAATATTCAAGAATAGAGCGAACATAAGCTATGAACAATGTTTTCAATGTATAGGGGTCCTTAAAGTTATAACTGAATCGTTTTATGAAGTTGAGCATATTAGTTGCTTTGAATACCATCGTGTTGTAATGTTCGATGAAAGTCATTTTAGAATCAAGTATGACTCCTAAATCTCTAACATTTGAACAGGTTTCAACTATCTGGTTGTCTAGTTTTACGTTTATATTTGGCTTATTTATTTTTCTGCTGAACAAGATCGATGTACACTTTTTAATGTTAAGTTGTAAAAGGCTACGACAGCACCATTCAAAGAATATGTTGATTTCGTTCTGGAATCTTGAAGCGTCAGTTTCGTCTTTAATTTTCATAAACAATTTCATGTCATCTGCGTAAATCGAAACGTTGATATGCTTAAATATAAAGGATACATCATTTACGTAAAGAATAAAAAGTAATGGGCCTAAATGAGAGCCTTGAGGTACCCCGGAAGTAACATTGATGAGCCTAGATATGAGGCCATTAAATTTAACACATTGCGTGCGTTTTGTTAAGTAAGATTTAAGCCATGAAAGTAGATTAGAATCAATTCCGATTTTATCCAATTTGAAAAGAAGCATAGGAATGTCCACTCTGTCGAAGGCTTTGCTAAAGTCAGTATAGAGTGTCTGTACAGAGTTTTTGTTATCCATTTCATTCAATGTGTAGTTTACGAACGAGAGAAGATTAGTTGCGGTTGAGCGCCCTTTGAAAAATCCATGCTGTTTTTGTGTTATGTAGTCTTTTAATTGAGCAAACATTTTGTTGTTAACTATTGCCTCAAAGAGCTTGGGAATACATGAAATAAGAGCAATTCCACGGTAGTTTTTCACGTCAGATTTTTTACCGGATTTGAAAATTGGAACTAAATATGATTTCTTCCAAGCACTTGGGAATATTCCTGATTTTAATGATAGATTAAATAGCCAATAAAGCGGAGAAGCCAGTTCAGAGGCTACATTTTTTGCAAATTTTGGAGATATTCCATCTGGTCCGGTACTTTTTGAACTGTCAAGAGCTTTAAGAGCCGCCTGAATTTCATCTAAGGATAAGCTATCGACTGTTATTTCGTTATTCGCTTGGGGTATAAAAGAAAAGTAGCATCGGTCGCGATCGTTTTCATCAAAAGAGGTGTATACGCTTTCAAAAAAGTTTGCGAATAATTCACAAATTTCTGCACTGTTTTTGCCAATTTTATTGTCGAGAGACATATTTGACGGAAAATTACTACTTTTTAATTTTGATTTGACAAAATTGAAAAACTGCTTGGAATCACTCTTGATTTCCGATTCTACCTTTCTATGATACTTTTCAAATTCAAATTGGATGGTGACTTCTAACTGACTGCATATTTGTAGATACTCATCAAGTTTTTGGCTATTGCTTTTGTAAGCTTTGTGAGCTTTTTGTTTTCTATTTTTAAGGTTTTTAACCTCTCTTGTAAACCAAGGCGGGTGTTTGTCAATTGTGCGTCTTTTTCTTCGTATTGGGACGCTTTCATCGAGGATGTCGTATATAATGCTATAGAAAGTGTTAACTGCTAGCTCGATGTTCGTTTCTTTCTCTAGTAATGCTTTCCAATCAACTTCTAATAGTCTACGTTTGATTAAGGGATAATTGGCATTATTGTAATCAGGAATTTCTTCGTAATCTGAACCATCTGGTCTGTTATTAGCCTTATGCACGAAAAGTGAAAATTCAATTGCTGTGTGATGAGCTTCATTTTTCCAAAGTGGATTATTTGCTTCAGTCACACAGAAGTCTTCAGTCATATTAGTAAAAAGAAGATCAAGAAAGCGATTATTTTGATTTTTAACATGATTAATTTGATTTAGGCCGAGAGAGTACATTTTATCAAAAATTAATTGTAATCTATCACTTTCCCCTAAGATGGGAATAAGAATAGACTCGTTTTCTGCGTCAACCATGAAGTCGACAGCACCGAGATTGAAATCGCCATACAAATGTATTTTGGATTCGGGATCTAGACTGGAGATAATTTTTTCAGCGTTCCTGAAGAAATCTTCATATGAGCTGAGTGGCGATAACGGGGGAAAATACACAGATGCAAAGATGTGAGTCTCTTTTGCAATCTGAGCTTTGACCCATACGTGTTCAAAATGTGCAAAAACGTCAGAATCAAGTTTTTCTGAGTCAAAATCGGTTTTAATGGCGACTAAAACGCCGCCTCCTGACTTTTTCCCGGATGATAACAGATTTCTATCATTCCTGAATACATTAAAGTTGCTAGAGAAAACCTCTTCGCTTAAAATACTAGCGTCCCAACTGGTCTCCGTGCCAAGAATAGCAGTATAAAGGCATCCGCTGATAGCTTGATTAATAGTGTCGATTTTTGCGGCACTTTTCATTCTATTGAAGTTTTGACAGTAAGTCAAAATTTCAATTAAATTATTAGACGCAGTGGTTGGACTTGTCAAAATTAAATTATCGCTAGCTTCACATGAAGGCGTCATTAGTTCATAAAATTTCCTGTTTCCGAAAAAGAGCTACGTTGCGCTGGCCGGAACATCCAGCTAGGTGTTTCACTGTATACCTGTGCGCTTCTATGTATTAGCTGAGCTTGGGTGGGCTGTTGCTGTTGATGAAGTTGTGGTTGCTGCTGTGCCGGTGGGTGTTGCTGGTGAAGTTGTGGTTGCTGTTGTTGGTGGGACTGGGCTTGTAGTTGTTGCTGTAGATTTTGATGATGTTGTTGATGGGGTTGTGGTTGTTGTTGTTGATGTTGCTGTTGCTGTTGTTGCTGGAGGGGGTGGGCTTGTTGCGGCTGCTGTAGGTGTTGAAATGTTTGTTGTTGGTGTTGCTGTAGAGATGGTTGCTGAAGTTGTTGATGTTGCTGTTGCTGTTGTTGGTCTTGATAGGGTTGCTGGAGTTGATGAAGTTGTTGCTGTTGTTGGGATTGATGTTGATGCTGCTGGGGTTGGTGTTGACGTTGCTGGGACTGTTGTTGTTGGTGCTGGCTATGCTGTTGATGTAGTTGTTGATGTTGATGCTGCTGGGGTTGGTGTTGACGTTGCTGGGATTGTTGTTGTTGGAGCTGGATATGCTGTTGGTGTTGTTGTTGCTGGGATTGTTGTTGTTGATTATGTTGTTGGTGTTATTTTGCCTCCATAGCCAGCACTTCGACCTCCTCGACATTTTCGCCGGTTACCGTCAGCACTATGTCGTCTGCAAAGCCAACAATCTCTACGCCGTTGGGTAGCCCCAGTGTCAACACTCCGTCATACATTCCGTTCCACAGTGCTGAACCCAGAATGGATCCCTGCGGAACTCCCGCGGTAACAACAACGGTTTTTTGTCCATCGGCAGTGTCGTAGACCAGCACGCGGTTCTCGAAGTAGCTCTTCAAGATCATGCACAAATAGTCAGGCACCTTCATTTTGTGCAGCGCTGCTGCTATGGCCGCCCAGCTCGCACTGTTGAACGCGTTCTTGACGTCAATCGTGATTATTGCGCAGCAACGGTTCCCCCTGCGTTTTTTCCTCCGCGCTTCGTCGGCTTTCTCGACCACTTTCCGGATGGCGTCCACCGTGGATCTCCCTTTACGGAAGCCGAACTGCCTCGCTGCTAAGCCATGCTCGCTCTCCGTGTACTTGGTCAGCCGGTTAAGGATGATCCGTTCCAGAAGCTTTCCGAGGGTGTCCAGCAAACATATAGGCCTATACGATGATGGGTCCCCCGGTGGTTTGCCTGGCTTCGGCAGCAACACGAGCTTTTGAACCTTCCACGGGTCGGGGAAGTGTCCTTCGTCCAGGCATTTCTGCAGGACTGTTCGAAACCTGTCCGGGAATGCTTGAACCGCCGATTTCAGGGCGAAATTCGGGATTCCATCCGGGCCGGGAGCTTTCTTCACCTTCAATCTTTTCGCTACTGCCACAAGTTCTTCGTTGGTGATCAGATGACCTTCGGCGTTGGTACCCCCTTCGTCGTTGTACGGTGTAGGAGGCCATGTCGTTGGGTCATGTCTTGGGAAGAGCCCTTCCACAATGACCTTCAGCTTGTCGGGACACGTTTCAGCCACCATCGATGGGCCTCTGATCTTCGCCATCGCGACACGATATGCGCTCCCCCAAGGGTTTGCATCAGCGTCTTGGCATAACTCCTTGAAGCAGTTTGTCTTGCTGCATTTGATCGCTTTCTTGAGCGCGGCCTTTGCAGACCGGTACTCCTCTCTGCACTCCTCTCTAGTTGCTTCGGATCTTGCTCTCTGGACTCGTCTTCTGGCGCTGAGGCAACTTGCCCGAAGGGTACCGAGTTCTTCATTCCACCAGTATGCTGGACGACGACAGTTCCTTGGCTCCAGTCTCCGCGGCATGGTTGTGTCGCATGCTGCCACCAGTTGTGCTGTTAGCACGTCGGCACTCAAGTCTTGGGGACCATCACACCAATGGAGCGCTTCCACGAAGAGACCCTCGTCGAAGTACTGCAGCTTCCATTTCCTTCCGTAGGACCGGCTGCTCCTATCTGGTACAGGGGCTCGTCTCCCGATGCTGTACCGGATCGCTTGGTGATCGCTATGGGTATAGTCCTCACTCACCCTCCAGTTCATGTCGGCCGCCAGTCGCGGGCTACAGAACGTAACGTCGATAATGGACTCACGACCGTCTTTGCGGAAGGTACTGCTGGTTCCGCGATTCGCCAGCCTAACGTCTAGCTTTGCCAGAGCTTCCATTAGGCTATGCCCCCTAGCATTGGTGCATCTGCTACCCCACTCGACCGCCCACGCGTTGAAGTCACCTCCGATAACGATCGGGCTTCGTCCGATCAGTTCATCGGTCAGACTATCCAGCATCTGCTGAAACTGCTCCAAGGTCCATCTTGGGGGAGCATAGCAGCTACAGAAGAAGGTTCCGTTTACTTTGGCGATCACGAATCCTTCAAACGCCCTCGAGACCACTTCTTGTATGGGGTACCGCCCCATCACGTGTATCGCCGCCATTCTTGCTGTATCCGCGGCCCAGTTTCCGTTGTCGTGTGGAACTCGGTACGGTTCTGCAATAATTGCCACGTCACACCCCGTCTCCGCGGTCGACTGCCACAGCAGTTGCTGTGCAGTGTCGCAGTGATTGAGGTTCACCTGGGACACCTCCATTACTTTTTGCCCGAGGCCAGCTTCTTGTACACCGGGCAATTAAAGCCACCCGTCGCATGGCTATGGGGTCGTGCATAAACCACGTGGTCTTTTTTTGGAGCATTTTTGACCCCCCCCTCCCCCCTCATGGTTTTTCGTGGTTTCACGCCAACCCCCCCCCCCCCCCTATATGACCACGTGGCTTTTTCCTCCCAGGCAAAAAATCTAAAAAAAAAACAAAATTAGTTTAGATTTCAAAAATGTTTATCCACAAATTATATGCTGTCAGTGGGGGTGACTTTGGGTCAAAAAACGATATTACTGTTGTTATTTTAACACAATAAAAACATTTCAAATTATATCGAAATAAACAATGTTGAGGAATGTTCCTAAATGATTTACCAACATTTTCCCAGAAGTTGAGTATAATCACACCGTTCATAAATGCAAATCGTTTTAAAATTTACCCAATCTCACCCCTTAGAGGGGGTGACATTGGGTCAAAAAGAAAACATTTTAATTTGTGTATGTGCTGTAAAACCATTACAACTAATTTAATAATAAAAAAAAACAGAAATTCACCTAAAAGTGTGAAAAAAGTATTACATAAAAAAGTTTAAGGTAAATAATAACAGTATAAGAATTTATTGAAATGGTACAGAAAGTAAAAAAAACTCTCAACAAAACAAGAAACTAAGTGAAACATATGCATTCAAAATTATGGAATTGCAGTGCAATTAATTGCATCCAGAATAAATATGCTTTAAGAATTAAAGCTACTTTGTTAGGTATATAATCAGCATTCATGATTTAATAAAAATGCGCTTTTAAATATTTTCATTAAATCAAAATTATTAAATAAAAAAAAAAGTTTTGTTTCAGGAAAAAATATTTTAATATTATTTTAAGGAAATTATCTAATTATGAAAGCTTATATTTCTGTTAATATTAATTTTATTCCTAACATTTATAAAAATCCAATCTAAAGCTACTTTTCTTTTAAATTAAGCATGATTGATTCTTATGATTCAGTATGTCCAAAAAAAGTCGAGTTGTGTAAAGCAAAGTTGTAGACAACGCGCTAAAAACCATTCCTTTAATCATAGACCGGCAAATTGTTTAAGTCTTACTCTTACTTTAAATTGAATTTGCTGTCGACTACGTGTTTTGATAAATTTAAAAAAAGATTGAGCTTAAATTTGGAATTGATTTTACTATATTTTTCTAGTTGTTTAAATAGGCTATCTGAATGATTAGGAAATTATCTACGATTTAAGATTTTTGATCCAACTTTTGGTTGCTGAGATATTACATCAAAATATATACAAAAAATAATTAAATATGAGTTATTTTTTCAATCTTTTCAATATCTTTGAAATTATTAACACTGGGACGCCCAACGTATGTCCAATATACACGGATGCCCAAGTCTCCCCAAAACGTTGGAACGGTAACTTCAACTCGCAGGTTTTCGGGCTTGTCTCCGCGGAATTTCGGGCGATTTTTTTTTACAATAGCAAACAAAAGTTGGAACGACATTTTTGATCGCAAAAATTACAGATTTGATCAAATCGAGCTATGCAAAGTTTTAAGATCATCTAGACATCCTTATAATTCACTCAAAAAAAAAATGTCCCGGTTGGTTGAGTTATGCCCGAGAACCAGCGAGTTGAAAATACCGTACCATCTTTTTAAGGAGTTTTATTTATGTTGATCTTTAACGGCATTGTATTGAAATTTTCTTTCACATATTAATATTGGCATTTGAAAATTAAGTGACTCTTTTAAACTCAAATTATTTTAATGTGTCTATATATTTGAGTGGTTTTATTTCAGGTATGAAGTTGAAGTTATAGGACATTTTCTCAGCTTAACCCTCTAATACTCAAATTTTTTTTTTCGATTTTTTTTATTTTTCCCGTGTTCAGAAGGTCATTTGAGCAACTTTTGTCCTCCAAAAATTTTACTTCTCTTGTTTTATGTTTTTCTTGTTTAATTTTAAGTGTTTTAGTTTGCATTTATCTTGTTTAGTTTATGTTTGTTTTGGGTAGTATTTAGCTTTCTCTACCACCACCTATCATTACATTTTGCCTATCTAATTTTTTCATGTTTTTACAGTCACTTTTTCATTTTTTGCTTGTTTTTCACATTTTCTGCTACAAAATAGCACCATTTTCATTTAAATTGTAAAAAAAATGCGTAGAGGCATAGTCTGGGACACTAGAAAAATCATAACATACTTTTTTTTACTTAAAATATAGGAAAAGTTAGTAAAAAAAACACAGCCAAAGTTGACCCCCAAAATAATGACATATTTAAAAAACATTGGCAAAGTCACATAAAATAAGTAAAACTTCCAACCCATAAATTTTCTAAAATTTTAAGAGTTCTTCTTTCCAATGTTTTTTAAAGATCAAAAATTGGTTAAAAATTGATTTTTGGCGATTTTTTAAATCGAATCCCGTCTAAAGGCGGGGTTGGGTTGTGGAGGGTTAAAGAAAAGGACAGTACTACGTGTATTTTATGAAATGTTATGTAATATAACAATCCGAATTGTGTAACCCATGGAATAAGGAATACCTTTTAGACCAAAATATTCATCCAATTTTTTGGTGAATCTTAATGTATGTATCGTTCGTTTTTTCCGTGACTGGGTATTTTTTAATGTTAGACGTTTCTCTTGCAAATGTAGTAGTGAAACTGAAATTTCGCGCGAAAATCCTGAAATTGGGTTTTTGAGTTTCTTTTTACTAAAAAAAATCTTGCATGAGAGAGGAGAGAAAAGATAACTTGAGTTTGTTTTAAGTGTCAAAAGGAAATCTTTCGATAAAGATTATTCGATCACTTATAGGACCAATAATCACCGTAGCTAAGATCTAAGATTTTGAAAATATATTTCTACATCTACTTTCAATGCAAATTTGCAAGCACATTTTTAGCTACAAGATACCATCAACATAAAAAAGAAATTTTGTTTGCATTTTGGTATGTATTTTTAGGGTATATTAACTTTGGATACTGTCACTTTATTTTTTAACAGCTTTTAAACTTTTGTAAGAAGGAATTACATGAGTATTAAAAAGTGTTCATTCAATAACAGGCTCAAAGAATTGATATGAATCTGCTGATATACATAATTAAATATTGAGTTGGAAAAAATTGTGACATTGAAATATAAGCAATAATTCTAAACACAACAGTTGTATGATTTTAAAGTGTAACAAAAAATTTATAAGTAAACTTAATGCGCTTTTTTTTTTGTTTTTTTTTTTATAGAAAAGATTTTTTTTAAAGGCCACGTGGTCAGCCGTCGACCCCCCCCCCTCCCCCCCATGGCTTTTCATGGTTTTTTTCGGTCGAATTTTGGACCCCCTCCCCCCCCTAAGGAGGCCACGTGGTTTATGCACGACCCCTATTGCCATCGCCTTCTTTACAGAGGACGCACTTCGGCTTATTTTTGCAGTCTCTTGCCATGTGGCCTTCTCTACCACATCTTCTGCAACTGTTGGTTCGATCGGGACCATCGCAATTTCTCGCCTGGTGGCCGAAACCCATACAGCGGAAACACCTCGTCATCTGCTGCGTCACTCGAGGAACAGGCCTCAGTGGGCACACCGACCACCCTACTTTGACCTTGCCGGCTTCCAGCAGCTTAGACGCCGAAGGCGTCGATAGTCGGATCGACGCAATTTGCGTGCCGCCGTAGGCTTTCCTCAACCGGATTGCCATCGGTGTCGTACGGTCATCCAGAAGAACGATCAGCGCATCTTCTAGCTCTTCCTCCGTCGTGATCTCGTCCAGGTTCCTGCACTCAATCGTTGTCTCCGGCGATAGCGCCCTTACCTTCGACTCGTAGCCTACGGCTTTCTCGACGAGGGACTTAAAAGCTGAACTCTTGACCGCGGGGTCATTCTTCAGCTCAAAAAGCATCGCTCCGGTCTGTGTGCGCCTGGTTTTAACCACGTTCTCGCCAAGCTCCTTGAGTTCCGGATCGGTTCGTACTTTCCGGAGGAGGTCTGCGTACGAAACACCTTCCTTCACCTCGACCACCAAAGCCTCGCCTTTGTTACGCTCCCTGCGAAACTTGGGTTTTTGGGTGTCCTCGTGCTGCTTCCCTTTTTTCTTCCGCTTCTTTTTCTTGACCTTCTCCCATTCCTCCTTCCCTGGGTCTGGTTCTGGCTCCTTCGCTGGGTCTGGACTGTCTCCATTCCCCTGCTTCTGCTTCTTTGCGTCCTCCTCCTCTCCAGGCGTTTCCCTGTCCCTTTTAGAGCCTGGGCCGGGCGGCGTTTTCGATTCTTTCTCCCGTAGCGCTTCCTCCTCCAGTTTTGCGTTCAGCGTTTCTTCGGCTCTTTCAGCTCTGAGCTTCAGTGAATTCCGCGTCACCACCAGCGAGCTGTTTTCGCGCTCTGCGGCATTCATGGCTGCCTTGACTCCATTCACCATCTGCTTGATTCTGGTGTGGACATTGTTTTTGTCCTTGATGAAATCAAAGAGTTCGTTAACCCTCCTTCTGACCTCCTGCAACGCGGTCCTTCCGAGCAGGACTCCGTCCTGAGGGGTACTGCCGGCGAAGTTCAACAAGGATGACTTGGGAGTCTCCTCTCCAATTACTCCTATCTGCTGACTCGAAGCAGCCGCCTGGTTCAACACTGGGGATCTCAACACCTTCCCGCTTCCACGGAACGCGCTCGCCACTCCGCCTGCTGTGTCGCCGCCGTTTGACTCGCCTCCTGCCATTTCGACGTTTGCGTCCTCTTCTACCTCCGTGTTTTCCGATGCTTGGGGCGCATCGGGACCCTTTTGTTGGTTTGTTTCACTTGTCTTCATTTTGAATCCCACGAGTCGCTAGGGAAATACGGTCCGCTGCGCCAGTGCCCTGCCGTGACGCAGTAAGGGCAAATTACGTGTGGGGTTCGCCCCTGTGCCCCACAGGCTCCGTTATCGACTGGGAATTTGTTGAACCCCCCCAGCCATGCATCCCTCGACACGGGTCGCGTCACATCTTGGATTCGGGGTTTGGTGAGGTTTTGGGCTAAAACACTTATAGCGGCGTTCGATCGCTTGACAGAGGTGTTTACGGACCCATGTGGTTTTTTTTTTCGAAGAAATTAAACAGAGCCCTTGTTCAATTCCGCCACGTCCTAGACATCCTCCCGCTGCTGGTCCGGGGGCGATGCAATGAATGTATGCAATCGCCGACAGCTATCCGCCTACTGCAACCCGCCCGGTAGCTGGCAGCTAAGCTCCGCAGGGACCCTCACCTGTCCCCACGGTTCACGGGATGTGTGTGGGTGTGTGTGTATGTGTGTGTGTGTGTATGTATGTATGTGTTCAAAATTCTTGCCAAGTTTTCTCAGCACTGGCTGGACCGATTTTGATCAAACCGGTTGCATTCGACTTGGTTTAGGGTCCCATATATCGCTATTGAATTGTTTGAAGTTTCGATAAGTAGTTCAAAAGTTATATATAAAAATGTGTTTTCATATATATCCGGATCTCACTTATATGCATGAAAACTATGTCCGGATCCATCATCCAACCCATCGTTGGTTAGGTAATCAAAAGACCTTTCCAATGAGTCCAAATCATTGAAGATCTGGCAACCCTGTCTCAAGTTATGACCACTTAAGTGATATTTATGTACTTTTTTGAAGCCGGATCTCACTTATCTGTATGAAAACTATGTCCGGATCCATCATCCGACTCATCGTTAGTTAGGTAATAAAAATGCCTTTCCGATGAGTCCAAATCATTGAAGATCTGGCAACCCTGTCTCAAGTTATGACCACTTAAGTGATATTTATGTACTTTTTTGAAGCCGGATCTCACTTAAATGATTGTAAACTATGTCCGGATCCATCATCCGACCCATCGTTAGTTAGGTAATAAAAAGACCTTTCAAATGAGTCCAAATCATTGAAGATCTGGCAACCCTGTCTCGAGATATGACCACTTAAGTGATATTTATGTACTTTTTTGAAGCCGGATCTCACTTAAATGTATGTAAACTATGTCCGGATCCACCATCCGACCCATCGTTAGTTAGGTAATAAAAAGACCTTTCAAATGAGTCCAAATCATTGAAGATCTGGCAACCCTGTCTCGAGATATGACCACTTAAGTGATATTTATGTACTTTTTTGAAGCCGGATCTCACTTAAATGTATGTAAACTATGTCCGGATCCATCATCCGACCCATCGTTGGTTAGGTTTGAAGATATGGCAACGCTCAGTCTCAAGTTATGACCGAAATAGATGGAATTGGTATCCAAACCCATCATATCACCAAATGTTGGTAAAAAGTGAGGAAGGCGCCAACCACATAGGTGGATTAAGTTAGTTTTTAATACTTTATTTCAACAGCTCATTTTTGGGTTTTCTTTCTGTCTTTGGGTCAATTTTATGTATTTACAAAAATTAAGTGAAAAAATTGAAGTTTGTGAAAGTTATTGGGAAAAGTTACTTTTGGGCCATTTTGATCTAATATTTGAAGTTTACAAAATAAGGTTTACAAAACTTCAGGTTCACGAAATCTTTGAAACCATTTAACTAGTGTTTAGCCTAGCCAATTACCTTGCTAACCCTTAAACATTTTGTGAAATTCTTCTTCTTCTTACTTTTTACCATCATTTTTCCTAAAAAGAAATTGGCGGGGCGAATGGGCACACTAAAATTTCAATACTTTTTTGTATGAAAAAAAATTCAAACGCATTGGAAAACTTTTATTTATTAAGGGATCATCCATAAACCACGTGGACACTTTAGAGGGGGGGGGGGGGGGTATGGCGATTGTCCACGCTCCATACATTTTTTGTATGGATAATTGTCCACGAGGGAGGGGGGGGGGGGTTGAGATTTCCAAAAAAGTGTCCACGTGGTTTGTGGATGGTCCCTATGGAATTGATTCAAAATCACTAAAAAATAGTATTTCTGTCAAAATAGGACCACAAAATATAACTTATTTGAAAATAGGAAGGTTTTTAACCCTAAATGAAACTTTAGTTATGTAAGCATGAGCATGAGAGACCACCCATGGTTCCCCTCCGTTGCTGAACAGAACCGTAATATCCTTTCAGCACTACTGATCATAGGCTTCGACGATCTAGTGGTGTTTCCCTTATCAACAGCATGTATGAATGCGCTGAAAAGATAAAACACCATAATTGCTAAAGCTAGATCAGTTGCGAATAGGTAACAGTCATTGGCCACCAACGGTGCCCGCCATGTCAGTTTGTAGATCTCGATTTTAAGGGACGGGAATGTTAGTTAGCGCAGGTTGCTACTAGGGCAGCTGGTTTGCCCTGTGCTTGCACCCCACAAGCGCCAGTTGCGGATGAGCATTTCCCGTTTAACTGTTGTAATTTTTTAATGAAATGGTTTAATCTTAGACAGCTGGCTGTGGAAAGATTTAGCCAGATAATGTTTATTTATAGAATGAGGTGTTAAACGCAATGCTGCAATGATAGCGTGGACTGATTTTAAATTATATGATCATTCAATTCTAGATTAAATTTTCAAACGGTCCTATCTGCATAGGAAACCCGTGACTCATAGGTTGTTTTAATTATTTACTCTAGAATTCATAAATTTGTTACGGAATAAACGCGACGAACTCAACCGTCAACGTGCCTTCCGATCTTCTTTCTGTTAGCCAGAAGGTATTGGTTTTCGATGCCCCTCGAGCTACGGTGCTATAGAAAGGGCTTGTCACACAAACACCCGACGTCGAGCTATGGGAAGGTATTTTTTTAACACAAAAAACACTCGCGCACCACACAACGTTCTTGCTGAATCAAAATATTTTTTTTTTTACGCGATAAACCTAACGAACTCAATCGTCAAAGTGCCTTACAATCAGCGATGACGAAGAAAGGGCTTTAACGGTGCACATCAACCAGAGATTTTGCACCAAGATTTTTGTTACAGACATTTTAGTATCTTCAAAACTACGGGTACTAAAGAAATATTTTTATATTCATCCCCTAAAGTACTGTCTACCAAGTAATTTACAGCAAAGTTTCATTAATTTTTCAATCCCGTAGTTGCAGGATTGGGTCCGTAAGTTTAACAATTTTGGTATAAGAAGACAACAACTTCCTTCGTTGCTGTGCACCCTTAAGCGCACAATAACTCACCGATTAATATAAATAATTTCCAAGATCTTGTTTTATTACTACAGCGCGTCCTTTCACTTACTCCTGATTTTTGCCTTCACTTTGCACACAAACACAACCATCCGCTCGCACTGGTGGACCATAATTAAATCATAATCACTGAAAAAAATGACGCTGGAAACACGAATAATCCTGCAAGGCGTGCGCGCTGCCCCACCATCAAAAATCGACTCTCAATGAAACTTTAGTTTTATAAGTACTAATTAGTTTAAATAAGTTACTATACCATAAAGTTATCTTCATTTGGGGTGAAAAGATAACTTTTACACAAAAATTAACTAGAAAATCACTTTGCCCCGCATAGTGCGCACCTTTGCTCCACATACGGAGCAAAGGTGCGCACTTCATTTTTTCAGAGCAATTGCCTGGTTCTCGAGATGTAAGCGATTTGAAGTAAATCTTAGTACTACGTTTCAAAGGCCATGGACAAGGGTACCATTTGGTATATACAACGAATCAAAAATATTGTATGGTCACCGGCGACAGAACGATTGCCATTAGGTGCGCACCTTTGCCCCACTCTACTCTACTAACAAATTCACACGTGTTAGTGCCACAGAAGTTGGGTTGTTTGCATCAGATCTGCTATCTCTGTCTAGCAAAAAATATTTTCGGAAAAATAGGAAGGTTACATACAATTTTCTTTTTTTGAAGCTTAAATTTTTTGAAAAAAATGTTTTTTTTTCAGTGCCATGTAATAAGCCGTCATTTTTCTACTCGTGATATCTCAGATGCTATGTTTATGTTGAAAAAAGTATACCACGTTTGCAAAGTTTTCTGCATTTTCTAAAAAAATAATATCGAAATTTAAAAATCTAGCGCAACATTACAAAATGTCAAGAAGTTGCTCTTGATTCTAGAATTTTGAAATAATTTGCAGACAATTTCACAAATGTTTAAATTTCAACATTGAAAGTTGAACTGATCGTTCCCAAGATATCACGAGTTAATTATAATTAATCTTTCCAATTTGACACCCTCCGAATATACAAAAAAAAAACACTGTGTAGGGGTCCTATTCATAGAATTAAAATAAAATCTGAAGAGACTTTAGTGAATCCTCATTCCTGCCAGTTTTCCTGCACCAAAAGTGGCAGACAATGAGCAAATGTGAATGAAGTCATTACGTTCTATTTGAAAGGTGGCTTCTAGAATGAAAGCCACCAGCATTGAGCAACTGAAACTGTTTACCCCGTACCCGACCGTTGAATGTTTAACGAAGCGCCCGTGCCGAGGGTAATTATTTTGAAGTGCTTAAATGAACAAGCGCTCTTGATTACCGCTGTATATACTCTCTAAGGTGAGCTCGAGATGATAAAGTTCTGGCGCAAGCTATCCGGCGGAGCGTTTTGTGCTGCCGCGGGCCCGAAGTGGTTGCCAAATAATTTGAAGAGTTTACCGGGGATCCATAGTGAGTGATTATGGTTGGAGAGATTTCGTTGTGAATTGGTTCAACGGAAACTGAGATCTGATTTCATAATATTTAACTAATTTGATTGTCTGTGAAAAAAGGATTTTAAAACTCCAATGCTTGAAAATTTTATAAAGCTTTCTTATCGGGTTAATGAAATTTCCTCAAGTTTATGATTCAAGCATGCTAATCATAATGATGTGTCTATACTTAGACATAATGTATGTCTAAAAACTCAAAAAACGAAAGCTTTTTGTACAACATACACTGCTGCCGATGATTAATGAAATTCATGTGGCTTGTTTTGGCAACTTTAGTGTTTCCGGTGACATTGAATCCATAATTCAACGATCTATTCATTATGCAGTTAAAATGGTTCCCACAAAAAGCCCAATCATGTCATTCACACAAATACACTCCCACACTACAATCAACTTTTGCCATCGTTACTCAACGGTGATAATTTGTTTGATTTCCTCGAAGCCTCGTCTCATCCTACTTTTTTTTCACTTTTTTTGCCAGCATGGCGTCGTCGACTTGGTCCAAATGTAATCAATCAGAGCACAGGGCACGTTTAATTTTCCGCTCCTCGGCATAGAAATGAGCGCATTTTCACAGTCTGAACGGTGGGTCTATAAATGATTTTTATTATAGTTTTTTCTTGAGGAAATGATTTTTGTAGATCGAATTTTGATAGCAAAAACAACCAATAATATAATAACTAACTTAGTCAAGTCCATTTTACAAATTAAAAAAAAAATTACCAAAAAAATGTTCGATTTTTAGTGCTTTGTCATCGTTGCTATAATCAAATGGTAGTTTGTCGGCTTTTGATTCGCCACCACGTTGGTGCTGGTGAACAGTTAGGACTCCCACGAAGTTGAGGGGTGGTGAGCTTAAGGGGGCAACGCGGTTGGTCTATTAGTAGAAGGGGCGTCCAACTCTGGTCGGTGACTGTGGCTGACAGATGGTGACAACTATGTGACGGGGCAAGAGACGGCAGAAAAAAAGTCTAGAGAGAACCAGAAAATGGTTTAATGATTCTCGGAATCAAAGAGGCCGTTTCGGGCGACGATAGGCTTTATGGGCAAGGGGACAACGTTTCTGAATGAGATAGAAAGCGACCAGCAAACGGGACCAAAAACGTGTCACTGGCATCGCTGTGAAAGAGTGAGTGAAAATGTCGATATTTAGCCTTTGGGAGAAACTTTATCGATCGTTTGAACTGGTTTGAACAGAATAGAGAAACATGTACGTAAACATTGTAAGCAAGCATGTAGAACAACAGGAACAATTAACATTCGTGCACTTTATTTATATTTCGTACCGTTTAATTTTTGTATTGGATGCCAGAAAAACTTTAAGGGTCTTGGGCTCGATTCGCGAAATCGACACATTTTTTTGAAGAGTGAACATTTTGGAAAATGAACCCCAGATAATTTTCTCGGCCTTTTCGGGATTTATCCTCCCGTCCGTTCACAGTACTTCTTTACAACCGAACCGTGCTCTTTATCCTCTCGTATGCTGATGCCCAGTTCTGGGTGTGAGAAACCAAGTATACTTCTACTTCTTTAACAGAATACTCCGATTGGGATGAAACTTTCAGCGTTTGTTTGTATATACATGAGATAAACTCATGCCAAATATGAGCCCTCTAGGACAAAGAGAAGTGAGCTAAAACGGGCATTGAAGTTTGAGGTCCAAAAAACATGAAAAATCATAATGTGCTCCCATTTGCGTAAAACTTGATCAATTCCAACTCTCTTAGATGCATTCGAAAGGTCTTTTGAAGCACTTTAAAATGTGCTATATACATCTAAGATTGGTTTGACTTTTTCTCATAGCTTTTGAAAATTACAGTAAAAAATTGTTTTTTTTAAACCTTAACATCTATTTGCAACAGCCTCCAACACTCATACTCCTATAGGTCAAAAGATAGGTAATTTTATGGACTATAAGCCTACGGTATTATCGGGAAATTTCACGTAAGTTTGAAGTTAAAAAGTTGTTAATTTGATTGAAAAAAATGCCATTAAGAATGAATTAAAATTTAATTTTTAATATTTTGTCAGATTAGGGGTAAAACAGATATTCGCCTACTTAATACAGCATTTGACGTATAGATCATAGGGTAAACTAAATCTTACTTTTTTTCAAAAAATGTTTTATTTAATTATTTTTCAAAATCAAATTTACGACTCGAATACTTCAAACTTACGTGAAATTTCCCGAGGAATCCGAATATGTAAAAATTGAGCTCAAAAGAGAAGACGGCACCTTGGGCTACAAGGCAAAAATTAACGTTGTAAAGAGTTTGTTATAGAAAATTCGTAAAGCTATGAGAAAAACTGCGATTGGCCAAAAAGTTAATACCGTAGGCTTATAGTCCATAAAATTACCTATCTTTTGACCAATAGGAGTATGAGTGTTGGAGGCTGTTGCAAAAAGATATTAAGGTTTTAAAAAAATCAATTTTTAACAGTAATTTTCAAAAGCTATGAGAAAAAGTCAAACCAATCTTAGATGTATGTAGCACGTTTTAAAGTGCTTCAAAAGACCTTTCAAATGCATCTATGAGAGTTGGAATTGATCAAGTTATACGCAAATGGGAGCAATTTTAAGATTTTTTATGTTTTTTTGACCTCAAATTTCAATGCCCGTTTTACCCCTCTTCCCTTTGTCGTAGCGCAGGGCCGTAGCCAGGATTTTTGTTTGGGGGGGGCTTAGGTTCAAAAATTCAAAGGATATGAAAATCAGCAAATCAGAAATACCATTTGTTTAAATTCACCTGGTGAACGGTATAATTATTGAGACGAATTATAAAACTGTAAAATAATGTATGCAAAAAAGATTTAAAAAATCTTCATCTATGTTTAAAAAATTTAATTGAAGAAAATGCTTCATCAAAAATCCACTTTTTTCATATAAAAAGGACTTGAAAAGAAAGTGATTTTCTTACGTTTTCTTGGATTGTTGAAATTTCAACGAATTTCATGGCAAACTGTCCGCTAGCAATTTATCGTTAAATTTAAAATATACCCTGAATAAATTTTTAATAAAAAAAAATGCCCGAAGAATGTTAATTTATCTCACTTACATATAAATAATTTCGTTTTTCTACAAATCTGGATGAAAAACTTATGAACAAATTGATTAATTTCTACTATCTAATTAAAAACCTTCTAGATTTAAATTTTTAGCTGTGTGTATATTTTGATGACAAATTTTATAAATAAAAACTATGAACTGAAAAAAAATTTAGCACGATTTTTAAACAAAATAAAACTCAAAACTTAACATTTCTTTAAATTTTCTTTAAAAAACATTAACACTGTTTTACATAAATTAATTTAAGGCTATTGAGGCTGTTGCTTATTTTCTAAAGCTAATGCAACCTCTCCCAACTAAAACAAAGTTTAATTACTGGCTGTATTGAATTCCGTTTTTTTAACTGAATTTTAATGTATAAAGAGATATTAAGAAATGCTAAAAAAAAATAAACGCCACAATATTTACTGAAAAAAATTTATTTTTGCAATTCCGTCGTGAAACTGCTTACTTTTCCTGTCATTCTTGAACGTCGAAATAGCCTACCTTTCTGTACCAAAAATAACAGAATCGAATAGCAAGACTTTTCAAAATAAATGCTGAAAAGTTCTACTTTTCAGCACTGAAATAAGTGCTGAAAAGTTGAACTTTTCAGCACTTGTTTCGAAAAGTAACACTTTTCAACATTTTTTTTTGATTTAACCATTGATTGACAAAATACATGAAAATTTGACTGAAAATTTCACTCAATGGGTGTTTTTCGGAATTGCAAAAAATGTTGTATGGAACTCGTTGCAAAACTTGATTTTTTCAGCACTCGTCGTATTTATCCAACTCGGTGAACCTCGTTGGATAAATGTACGACTCGTGCTGAAAAAATCCTCTTTTTGCAACTTGTTGCATAAACTACTATTATTTAAAGCAAGCTTAAATCATACTTTGATTTTCTCGATTAAATCAAACAAAAAAATGCTGAAAAATTGCTCCAGGAAATGAGCATTGATAAAATTTTGCTAATTGTTGAAAAAATATAAATCAGATCCTTTCTAAATGTTTTTTTTATAGCAAATAATATATAGTTGAGTGCTGTCAAAATTTCATCTTCGAATAAATATAGTTCAATTTTTCCTTTAGTATGACTGAACAAACAGTTCAATTTCAAATTGAAAAAAATCCTGCAAAGAGTATCACAAAATGCTTATAAACATTATTATAGGTATGCTAGAGTCAAAATATGTAATAATCTATGAATTCATAAAAAAAAACATTTATTTTTCAAAAAAAATACGTCTTTTCCGATTTTTGACCGAAAATCCTAAGTTAACAGTAATCTTTAAAGAGCACTATTTCATTTAAAAAGCTAAAATAAACACTATTCAATGTATTGAAAATAGTGTACAAACAATTTAGCAAAGTTCTCAAATGAGAATTTGATTTAAAGATTTGTCTACTCGTTCCTGAGACACAGCTACTTGAAATTTAAAATAAAATTGTACGATGAAAAATATAAATACATATAATTACGATTAACACATTGAAATCTTCAATTACTTTTATTGCTCTCCAAACTGTATTTTAATCTGAAATGAGTTTTGATAGAAAATATGATTTTACGTGAAAATAGGAGAAATATGAATGTTTTACTAAACTGTTGGTAAACATGGCTGTGTTAGTTCTAGGAACGGCTAATGCTCTCTTAATCTTTTTTAGAAAAAAAAAATGCATATCACAATATTTTTTTCATTTCCCTCATTTAACTAATAAAAATGATGTAAAATTATCCCTCTACTGCCCAAATTTTTTTTTCGAGAATATTTATTTTTCCCGTGTTCAGGAGGTCATTTTGAGCAACTTTTGTTCTACGAAAAACTTTACTTCTCTTGTTTTATGTTTTTCTTGTTTTATTTTTAGTATTGTAATTTGCATTTATCTTGTTTAGTTTATGTTTGTTTTTGGTAGTAAAAATTACATTTTGCCTATCTAATTTTTTCACGTTTTTAAAGTCACTTTTTCAATTTTTTGCATGTTTTTCACATTTTCTGCTATAGAATGGCACCATCATCATTTTAATTGCAAAAAAAAGCGTAGAGGCATAGTCTGTGACACTACAAAAATTACTGCATACTTCTTTTTACTGAATATATAAGAAATGTTGGTAAAAAACACAGCCAAAGTTGACCCCTGAAAAAATGACATTTTTAAAAACATTGGCAAAGTCACATAAAACAAGTTAAACTTCCAAACCTTGAATTTTCTTAAATTTTAAGAGTTCTTCTTTCCAATGCTTTTTAAAGATCAAAAATCGGTTGTAAAATTGATTTTTGGCGATTTTTTAGATCGAAGCCCGTCTAAAGGCGGGGTTAGGTTGTAGAGGGTTATATAATATCGAGACTCTGGAAACGAAATCCTACAAATTTTAGGATTTAGAAATTTGTTTATTTACGAAATCTGGTTCAGTGAAAAGTCAAGGAAACAATGAGATATTTCCTGCAAATCTAATATACGTCTGACATTTTGCTACTAGAACCATATTTAACATTCAAGAGGAAATAAACAAAAGTTTTGCCCTATCATGCTAGTACGGAGCACGGAAGGAACGTAAAATTCCATATAAAAAACGCTCAAGCAATGGTAAACGAAAGGATCACGAAAATATTTTTGTCAAGCGCTAAGCAGCTGAAAGGGAACAGAATCAAAAAATGGCGTTTGATATTTATTCGCGCGCTAATTGTGTGAAATATTTTTTGATGAAAAAAAATCAAATATTTTGAGTTTGTTTATTTGAATGCGACTGAAAATTAGAAACGTTTGAAAAATGGTGTATATGTTAAAAAAAATATTAAAAATACATAGTTTCCTAAAAACGCAGAGTCGAACATTTAAAGGATAGAGTTTGTTTTTTACTGAGAGTGAAGTTCAAAATTAGGGAAAGCAATTACAATAATCATTTAATTTTCGGGAAAAAAACTGAAAAACTCAGCAATTCATAAATTGTAGAATAAAATAGTTAAAATATAGTCCAGAATTCGGTAATTTTTAAACAAAAAACAGTAAAAAAAGGCAAAATTAAAAATTTAGAGGATTTTAAAATTCAGTAATTTAAGAATTTCTAAATTAAAATATTCCAAAATACAAAGTAAAAACACTTTGAAATAAATAAGATGAAATCTAAAATTAAAATTGTGAAATTTTCAAATTTAAAATTAGGCCGCTGCGAAAATTTTTGATTAAATTAATATCTCTAGATTCTGGCCAAGGTCGAGGGGGCTGGCAAAACCAAATAAAAAATATATATTAAAAAGTAAATTGTAAAACATGGTTTTATTATTAAAGGTGTTTAAAAATGCATTTTGTACCAGTTGTTTTGCATCCTAAGTTTTCAAAATATCTGGCTAGAGACGAAAACTTTTTTTCTGTACTGTACATCGAAATTTTAGAAAAAAATAAAATATTTTCAACGAGGCAAAACATGTCGTCTTATTGACGCAAGAAATGCACTTCAATTTGTTTTCTACATAATGGTGTGAAGTTATTTGAAACAAATATTTTATTTGTCCTTCGATTTTTCGGACGAGTTGCAGGGGAGGCAGAAATATGAAATTAAAAAAAAATATTTAGATTTTTTATTATTTAAAAATTAAAACTCGGAAATTATAAATCTAAAGATGCTGAAATTCAAAAATTCAGAAAGTCTAAAGTTTGAAAACAGAAAAGTATAAAATTAAAATATTTATCAGAAATTAAATAATGATAAAATTCAAAAATCACTGAAAAACGCTCCAAACATAAACTCTATAATAAATTCAAGAATTAAAAAAATATATTCAAAATAATAGAAACAATATTTTGGGAATTTTAAGTTTTAATTTAATGATTTTTTTCCATTTTGAATATTTTAATCATTTATTTTTTTTTCCCTCAAGCTGATACATATTTCGTTGTTAATAACACGGACAGAAATCCTGTGAGCTAATCCGGTAACTCTAAGTTGTTGAATTTGTCAACATTGAAATGTTTCCAAAATCGTAAACATTTTTTTCGATTTTGAATAACAATCTTGTCAGTATTGAAAAATTGTACAGCGAAATCGAAAAAATGTTGTAGATTTTGGAAAAAAATCAATGTTGGAAAAATCGGCAATTTAGTACATATAACAGGATTTCTTTCTGTGAAGCAGCGATGTATTAATCATCATCAAAAGAAAATCATTGGGCGTTCATCAAGAGAAAAAATCCGAAGGGAGCATGCTCTCCTCTCTCGCGCACGAAAGATCGGTAAAAGAAATCTAAAAAAAATCATCATCTTGATTATTCGGCGGAACATCTTATTCACTACTACACTTATAAGTGAAACGTCACACGTCGAAAAACGACCTTTCACATTTTGTAGATGGGCAATGTGTGTAAACAAAGTGAAATAAATATTTTTATGTGGTGCTGACAAGGAAATTCACAAAAAATCATCAGCAGATTGATTTTCTTGAAGAACTTTGGGAGCGATTTTCTTTTGCGTGATTTGCCTCCTCTCTCTTTCGCGGGTGAAGAAAGTTCGCTAGCGAAATTGATTTTTTTTTGCGATTATTCCATCCCTGCTGTGAAGGCTTCACTTAGTAGAAGTATTTTAGAAATTTTGAATAAAATTGGAGAGTGACCACGGTGGAAACTAAAAAATGTAACCAAAAGAACGCTTTTTGGTTTCAGAAATACTCTTTCACAAAAAGGTAAACATTAAAAAATTCACAGACATCTCTCAAGCATTTCACTCGAAGGCCTCAGATATATAACTCACCAAAATTAAAAAAAACTTTAAACATGAAAATTGGGACGGTATTTCTGATTATAGTCCAAATTTACTAAAATGTTTTTCATATTAAATGCTCAAGATTTCCAATACAGAATACGAATATTTGTGAAAAATAAGGTATATTTTGAAAAATGTAGCAAACAAACCTTTTGGAAATATACTGAAGGTCCCCAAAAGAAGACTCGATAATATAATATTTCGATTATCGATTCTAGATAATCGAATCGTGAAAAAATAAAAAATTACTTGATGTTAAAATCAAATTCGGCTTCTGCCACCTCATTTCAGTCAAATTCAATATTTCATCACCGCCATTATGACCGCTTTCTTAAAATCAAGCTCGAAAATCAAAAATAACACGCATTTTTTTCGTGATTCGATTTTTCGAAGTCTGCGGGAAATCGAGGCTGGGCTGAACATTATTTGACCTAGCCGCTCTTTTAGACACTTGTTATTCTTTCTTCTTTGAAAGATAGCCCTCAGTGTAGGATAGATTTTGCACCAAAGTAAAACAATGTTCAAATATGCAGCTCAATTCTTAAATATTGGATCTATATTTTTGCCCGGCAATGGACGCAAAAATTACATAGTTTGATCAATGTATTCTAGATTCTCTATCTAAAAATCTATATCTGGGAGAATTAAAGAGAACACACAATCATCGATTTTTGATTTTTTTTTCGATAGTACATAATAAAAAAAATATGGGAAAAATTTCGGGGGGGGGCTGCAGCCCGGTAGCCCCCCCCTGGCTACGGGCCTGTCGTAGCGGGTGCATATTTGGCATGAGTTCATCTCATGTCGTCGCCGTGCTAACTTGTCGTACGTGCATTTTGGGCCAAATTGAGTTAAGAACGTCATTTTGCACAGCTCACAATGCCTCACCTTTTGTCCTTCACAGATCCCCAAAATTCGATTTCAATCCTGAGATATTCAACAAAAACCGAATAAACTCCGTGCATTTTTGTCACTTTACATATGAAAGTAGTTTCAATCTTGTCGTGCTATCTTGTCACTCCCTGAAAATTGATGTAAGTGCGACAATTGGCCAAAGGGATTTCAGGTCAGAACGCGTTTGACGCACGTACAAGTTAGACTACCGTGAACATTTGTAATTATAACTCGGGACTCCAGCAACCAATTTCAACTAAACTTCGGGACAATGCACAGAATGGTCAGCCAAACAAAACGTGTTTGTTATTGTTTACATTGCGTGCTCTAGTTTTTGTTTATTCAAGGTCAAACATTATAAGGCGTTTTTCTCGGAACGTCGAAATGGCGGGTGCGACAAGATAGCACGACGACGTCGATGTATAGACAAACTAACGCTGAAAGTTTCATCCAAATCGGAGCACCTCGATACGACCTGTTACACACTTGTGAAAAACTCGCTCTTAAGTACTCGCTCCTAACTCCATCCAAAGTGCTGATATGGCAACAAAAGAGGCACGCTGGAAATAAATGCTGTTACCCTATATCCTTACAAAATTCCCGAACGCTTTATTCTCTCGTTTATATTGGTGTTGAAACTGCTAAAACGGCCACATAAATATATACGAAATTCATTCTTGCCACGGCCGGTGACAACAGCGACATTCCGTTCCATTTTGTCATTCCTTTTCCTTTCTTCGTTTCAATTCCTCCAGCAGCGTTCTTGGACACCCCTTATCTCCCACCTCCGCTTCCAACTCAAAAGATGGTCGGTCAAACTCCATGCGGCAGAAAAGTCGGAAAAGCTCCTCCCAAGCACTTTTCCGGACCATCTAAGCAAGAAATAAATTACAATGATTGTGGATGATAAATGTGCAATAATAAAAGCGTTCCCTAAATGTTTGGCAGCACCATGCGGAGGAATGCCATGGTTCTTGCCGTGGAGGGTCTCTCCCGCCAGACGAAACTTGGCCAATTGAGGGAAAATTTTCCCCATCAAAAACATTCCGCAGAGTGCGTCTCCGGCTGTGTACGGCTCTGCGGGAGACTGACTGCTGAAAGCTGAAGATGATGCGGGAATGGCTGTGAGCACACTTCAGACTTAAAGTTTGACTTTTCTTCTGTTCGATTATGATGGATGGGAGACGGACTGGACTGGGAGCACCTGTCGAAGGAAAAACTGTTGAGCTTTTTATTTCCAACTGCACAGCTGCATGTCTGGCTTAAATAATGTCATTGCTAGCAACGTTGCACGTGCTTCAAATGTTTTCTGTCGTTTATATCCCTAGTAGCAAACTCGTTGAACAACAGTTCTAATAACCATTGTGTGGACATTATCAGGTCAGACAGTCAGTTGCTAAACACTACTGTATATCTGGATTACTACTTGGGTGTTTGGAAATTGGTAAATTTTTTAGCAACTATGTAAAGATAATTTGTTTCCACTAAGCATTTGACAGGAACTTTCTGCTCTTTCCGACTTAGCTGTATTATTTGATTTCAGTCGAAAACGTAAAAGCTTAAAATGAAACGCATTTTCGTGCTTTCTGTTAGCATTCTCATCACATTTTTAGGCGAGTCGAGAAGTAGTAATTTTCGATACTCTTACTTATGTGATGAAAAGTAGGCCGTGTTGTTGCTAAAGATGAACAACATGAATTGTAAATTGATCAACAACGAAATATGTGTATGTGATGTTTATTCGGAGTACCTTTTTAAACCCTCAACCGCTATTTTTTTTCGAAGTTTTGTATTTTTCCCGTGTGTAGTTCTACGAAACTTGACTACCCTTGTTTTTTCATGTTTAATTTTAAGTATTTTTTTTTGCATTTATGTTGTTTAGTTTATGTTTGTTTTGATAATATTAGGCTTATTCTAACACCTCCTATCATTATCTTTTGTCATACACTAAATCCCCTAAATACGCTCCCCCGATTGCGCCTCCCCCGTTTTGCGCCCCCCGAATTGCGCTCAAATCCCGAAATAACGCTCCCCCCAAATAACGCTCTAATGGGCGCAAATCGGGGGAGCGTTATTGCGAGGTTTTAGCGTAAAATGGGGTTTTCTTTTTAAATGTACTTTATTTACATATAAATGAAACATTTGTATAAGGGGTCATACACAAAACACGGATAAGGGGCCATCCACAAATCTGGGTATCCAAGAACTCCCGGAAGTCATGCCTTAGATATCTACTTGATCAACGGGGGTCTATATGGGTGAACTAACCATCGGTATAGCTTCAGGTAGCTTCAGTGAACCACGATGGATATTCTGGGGTACGTTGGATTGTTATGGGTCCTCCAAGAACTCCCGGGAGTTATGACCTGATGATCTACCTGATCAACGCGGGTCTATATGGGTGTGTTAACCATCGGTATAGCTTCAGGTAGCTTCAGTGAATCACGATGGATACCCTTCGCCATGTTGGATTATTATGGGTCCTCCAGGAACTCCCGGAAGTTATGACCTGATGATCTACCTGATCAACGGGGGTCTATATGGGTGTATTAATCATCGGTATAGCTTCTGGTAGCTTCAGTGAACCACGATAAATACCCTTCGCCATGTTGGATTGTTATGGGTCCTCCAGGAACTCCCGGAAGTTATGACCTGATGATCTACCTGATCAACGGGGGTCTATATGGGTGTATTAATCATCGGTATAGCTTCTGGTAGCTTCAGTGAACCACGATGAATACCCTTCGCCATGTTGGATTGTTATGGGTCCTTCAGGAACTCCCAGGAGTTATGACCTGATGATCTACCTGTTCAACGGGGGTCTATATGGGTGTATTAACCATCGGTATAGCTTCAGGTAGCTTCAGTGAATCACGATGGATACCCTTCGCCATGTTGGATTGTTATGGGTCCTCCAGGAACTCCCAGGAGTTATGACCTGATGATCTACCTGATCAACGGGGGTCTATATGGGTGTATTAATCATCGGTATAGCTTCTGGTAGCTTCAGTGAACCACGATAAATACCCTTCGCCATGTTGGATTGTTATGGGTCCTCCAGGAACTCCCGGAAGTTATGACCTGATGATCTACCTGATCAACGGGGGTCTATATGGGTGTATTAACCATCGGTATAGCTTCAGGTAGCTTCAGTGAATCACGATGGATACCCTTCGCCATGTTGGATTGTTATGGGTCCTACAGGAACTCCCGGAAGTTATGACCTGATGATCTACCTGACCAACGGGGGTCTATATGGATGTATTAATCATCGGTATAGCTTCAGGTAGCTTCACTGAACCACGAAGGATACTCTGAGGTACGTTGGATTGTTATAGGTGGTCCAGGAACTATAGGAAGTCATGACCTGGATATCTGCCAGATCAACGGAGGTTTATATGGATGAATTAATCATCGGTATAGCTCAGGTAACTTCAGTGAAGAGTTCCTGGAGGACCCATAACAATCCAACGTACCCCAGAATATCCATCGTGGTTCACTGCAGTAACCTGAAGCTATACCGATGGTTAATATACCCATATAGACCCCCGTTGATCAGGTAGATCATCAGGTCATAACTCCCGGGAGTTCCTGGAGGACCCATAACAATCCAACATAGTGAAGGGTATTCATCGTGGTTCACTGAAGCTACCTGAAGCTATACCGATGGTTAATACACCCATATAGACCCCCGTTGATCAGGTAGATCATCAGGTCATAACTCCCGGGAGTTCCTGGAGGACCCATAACAATCCAACATGGCGAAGGGTATCCATCGTGGTTCACTGAAGCTACCTGAAGCTATACCGATGATTAATACACCCATATAGACCCCCGTTGATCAGGTAGATCATCAGGTCATAACTCCCGGGAGTTCCTGGAGGACCCATAACAATCCAATGTAACCCAGAATATCCATGATGGTTCACTGAAGCTACCGGAAGCTATACCGATGGTTAACACACCCATATAGACCCCCGTTGATCAGGTAGTTCATCAGGTCATAACTTCCGGGAAATCCTGGAAGACTCATAACAATCCAACATGGCGAAGGGTATCCATCGTGGTTCACTGAAGCTACCTGAAGCTATACCGATGATTAATACACCCATATAGACCCACGTTGATCATGTAGATCATCAGGTCGTAACTCCCGGGAGTTCCTGGAGGATCCATAACAATCCAACGTAACCCAGAATATCCATCGTGGTTCACTGAAGCTACCTGAAGCTATACCGATGGTTAATACACCCATATAGACCCCCGTTGAACAGGTAGATCATCAGGTCATAACTCCTGGGAGTTCCTGGAGGACCCATAACAATCCAACATGGCGAAGGGTATTCATCGTGGTTCACTGAAGCTACCTGAAGCTATACCGATGATTAATACACCCATATAGACCCCCGTTGATCAGGTAGATCATCAGGTCATAACTTCCGGGAGTTCCTGGAGGACCCATAACAATCCAACATGGCGAAGGGTATTCATCGTGGTTCACTGAAGCTACCAGAAGCTATACCGATGATTAATACACCCATATAGACCCCCGTTGATCAGGTAGATCATCAGGTCATAACTTCCGGGAGTTCCTGGAGGACCCATAACAATCCAACATGGCGAAGGGTATTCATCGTGGTTCACTGAAGCTACCAGAAGCTATACCGATGATTAATACACCCATATAGACCCCCGTTGATCAGGTAGATCATCAGGTCATAACTTCCGGGAGTTTCTGTAGGACCCATAACAATCCAACATGGCGAAGGGTATCCATCGTGATTCACTGAAGCTACCTGAAGCTATACCGATGGTTAATACACCCATATAGACCCCCGTTGATCAGGTAGATCATCAGGTCATAACTCCCGGGAGTTCCTGGAGGACCCATAACAATCCAACATGACGAAGGTTATCCATCGTGGTTCACTGAAGCTACCTGAAGCTATACCGATGGTTAATACACCCATATAGACCCCCGTTGATCAGGTAGATCATCAGGTCATAACTTCCGGGAGTTCCTGAAGGATCCATAACAATCCAACGTACCCCAGAATATCCATCGTGGTTCACTGAAGCTACCTGAAGCTATACCGATGGTTAGTTCACCCATATAGACCCCCGTTGATCAAGTAGATATCTAAGGCATGACTTCTGGGAGTTCTTGTATACCCAGATTTGTGGATGGCCCCTTATCCGTGTTTTGTGGATGACCCCTTATACAAATGTTTCATGTATATGTAAAAAAGTACATTTAAAAAGAAAACCCCATTTTACGCCAAAACCCCGCAATAACGCTCCCCCGATTTGCGCTCAAACCCCGAAATAACGCTCCCCCCGTTTGCGCTCAAACCCCGAAATAACGCTCCCCCGAATTGCGCTCTCCCCCGGTGTGCGCCCCCCCAAAAAGAGCGCATATGGGGGATTTAGTGTATTAGTTTTTTCATGTTTTCCCATTTTCTGCAATAGAACGATACAATTGTCTTTTAACTCCTTCCCGCCCAGAGAAAAATAGAGATTTTTCACGTTTTCCTTGCCATTTTTTACAGACTTGACCAAATTGGGTGAATTTGAATTGGAGGCAGTAAACATCTCTCTCCAAAACAACCTCTCAAAATATGGGAGCGATTGGTTCAGCCTCCGATTGGCGCAAAGCAATTGAATTTGTATGGGGAAAACCTATTTTTTTGCATTTTTAATTTTAATAATTTTTATTTTTTATCAGATTGAAAAACCAACACAATAGGGTTGAAATTGAGAATATGTTCTAAAACTTTGCCGAAGAAAGTATGGTGCTATCTCGCTTCTGTTAAAAGATGCAGAGTACTAAAAAGTGGTCTAAAACGCGATTTTTGCATTTCAGACCAGTTTTGAAAACAGGAGCAAGATAGCGCCATACTTTCTTCGGCAAAGTTTTAAAGCATTTTCTCAATTTCAACCCTATTGTGTTGGTTATTCAATTTTGTGAAAAATAAAAATTATGAAAATCAAAATGCCAAAAATAGTTTTTCCCATACAAATTCCCATACTAAATTCAATCGCTTTGTGCCAATCGGGGGCTCAACCAATCGCTCCCAAATTTTGGGAGGTTGTTTTGGACCCCAGAAAGAATCAACAAAATATGTTGTTGATTTTGATTCCACCCTCTTGGGTTGTAGAGGGTTAACAGTCCCTAGACGATAGGGAGTTTTAAGCTTTGTATGCTGAACGTAGAATCGATTAACGCAGTCCTTTTTTCGGTGTGTGTTGCGCAATGAAAATGTGTTGCTTAATTTTCACATTGAGCGCTAAATTGTGAACTGTGACCAATGTTTTATTTTTAGTTTACGAAATATTGAATTTTAGCTGTCAGAGTATAATAATTACCTAAAAAATGTCGTGAGGGAGTGAGCGTGTAGGCTCACAGCAGAGTTATGCATATCCTACTTTTTAGTACCGATACGTGACCATGTAGGGGCAGGGGGGCAGAATGGACCGCCTAAGGGAAATGCATCAAAAACCATAGAAAAACATATTAATTTATGAATCCAGTGTAGTAGGCTTATGCTTTGGAATGTTCCCTTCAATGTTGTATACCTGGTTGATGAATTTTCTTTACTTAAAACTATTTTTGAGACACTTTAAAAAAAAAGTTTTTTTTCGACTAACTTTCCAGGGTGCGGGGCAGAATGGACCACCCTGCGGGGCAGAATGGGCCACCTTAGAAAACAAGCCATTTCTTCTAATACAACGTTGAAGGGTGGTAAGAAATTACTTGAGGGACCTTTCCATTATAGTTTCCATGAAATTTGATCACTTTTATAAAAATAGTAGCTTAAAAAACAAAGATTTTTGAAAAGAGTGTAAATATGTCGAAAAAAGGCACTATTTTTACAACTAAGCGTCGAAACAACTAAAAAATCAACTATTGTTGCATAAAACGTGATTTGTGAAGCTACCAGGAGTGAAATAATCCATTTAGCTCAAATTTTTAACTTTTGATTTTTTTGATAAGGCAGGAAAAGGGTGGTCCATTCTGCCCCCAAGTAGATTTTAATTTGACACTTCCACCACCAGGCCTCTAAATGATTTTAAGGTTCCGTTGTTGTTTGTATACCTTGGTAGTAACATCTAGTAACGTTATAAGCATTGAGCAAACTTTTTCAAACAATCCAACTTTTATGAAAGCTTATTTAAGAACCTCGAAATAAACAACATTTTCGTGGTTTTGTCAATAAATTTACATTTTTGCTCATAATTCGAAAAATACAATGAATTCAAACGTCGTTTTCGGTATGGTGATGTTATTTGACGTCCTTTATAAGACCCTTGCCTTACAGTTGGTCTAAATCCATTTTAAAGCCCAAAACCAAGGGTGGCCCATTCTGCCCCCTTCCCCTATTAGGTTAAATTGAGATTTTTTAAGTGATTATCAAACTCTAGCATTCTTAATTCAACATCTGATAAATTTCAGATAAAACGTTGATCAAAATTGAAAAACATATGCAAAATTTTCTCAGCAACACGATGGTGAGTTAAGAATTTTAGTTAAAATATGCGCTTAATGTTAAAATAAAGTAACAAGTTAGCTTTTGCGCAACACACGTGGAATAAATAACAATCAAAAAGTGGACTACATAATTTGATTCTACGTTCGATTTTCTACAACGTGAGACCTAGATCAAGTATCAAAGAATTGTGGTCACAAAAATATTGCAATTTAAAAATAGAGGTGGTGCCATAAAAAGGGGTTCTTGTTTTGATGGTTTCCAAAGCCCCACCGAAATGGAGCTTTTTGCGAAAATGTTGATTTTGAGTGTCGTGTGGGATTGAGGTGGAAGGACCCAAATAATAACCAAAATATTTTTTATTAAGTCTTTCAAGAAACAAAATATAGGGGAAATATACCCTTTCTAATCAAACACCTATCTTCGTCATACGGAGAGTTTGATGCTCGATTAAAACTCCAAAAAAACAATTTAGGCTATAAACTTACCAGCAACAGCACCGCCTCGAGTAAGCACGCAAATGTATGCCACCTACTGGCCAAAAAAATCAAATTTAATGCACTTTTGATCATTTCTATTTTGCGAGACCATTTCTAATCATTTTGGTGGCACACACATCCACACGCAAGATCAGAGGTTAACTGCTTAACGAAAGTCGCCATCAATATCTTTTCACTGGCGCTAACGATTTCAAAGCGCTTAAGATATAAAATTGCTTCCAACTACCGGTAACATGTTCTTTTGTACATTAGTTAGTCACTCACTTGAAAAATAATCCCGATACATGTAAATAATTAGCAAGCGCCATCAAAAAAACAAACGCGCTAATTCTTTTGACGTTTCAATTATGACGACCCATTCCAATCGAAGGCTGAAGAAAAACGAGCGAGAAGCGAAGGCAAATAAAGAACAAAGGGTGGCCACAAACACCACCAGCAGCGCCAGTTGGAGTGAGCCAGTGATGCCAGGAAATTATCTCTTTCGTGAGTGTTCGCTTAAAATTTCATCAATTTTGGCAGCACTAAGCAGACCCATAAAAGCGCTGGAAGAAAAAAAGAACTAAGCTGAAAATAGGCAAAAAGGCGTGGCCCAATGCACTCGACTGATTAGAATGCATTTGGGAAATATTTTGTTTAAATGCTTGTAAAAGGAATAGCAATAAACAGAAATGTTCACAAAAAGTTGCTCTACTCGTTGGTGTACTTGGTTTTAGTAAATTTCAAGGAACACTCCAGATTATCCAGTATCATTCAAACACGACCGCTTATTAGGCTTAAAATGGGTATATTTCCCCTAAGTCCGTGTTATCGAGGGTCTAGACAAATTTGGTGAACACTTTTAAAAGAATGTGTCACGTAAAAAAGGCACGAAAGCATCAACTAACGCAAGACAGTGAATAATGGTTTCCACTGCTGCTGCTGCTGGAATTTTCTCAGAGGAGAGTGGAATGGCATTTTTGTGAGTAGGACAAAGTTATGGCCTGGGACTTGTCTTTGACCGAATTCTTGTCATACACCTATGATGATGGATGAAGTTTTGCTGGGAACAGAATTGTCATAGCTCGGACCATTACGGAGAAGAAATGTTGGGATATTGGTGGTTATTTTACCAGGAAAATTACGATATCTTTAAGGATTGCAATAACTGACCTGCTTCAAGCTGATCATTATCCAAATAATTGTCCGTAAGTGGTTTGCTGTTTTCAAAATTAATTGCACCAACTCCGTGCAGCTTCCTCATGTATACTGATTCATTATGATTCAGCATGGGAAGCCATTCATATCTATCTCGTTGGAAGCTGTGTCACCATTTATAGAGCAAGAGAAACCAGGGAAAATTCAGTGTTTGTTTGTTTAATGTAGTGACTAAATGTTGCCATCTCGGACTCATATCCGCACAGAGTGGACACAACTCGGGTGCCCCGGTCCGCGACGGAAACAATTTATCACGTCACATTGCAGAGGAGTGTAGTGTGAGTACTGCTGCGTAGGTGGGACCAGTCACATTTTAAACACCACGATACATTTACTCTAGTTGTTTCTGAATATTTTTGTGAGAAACACGGAAATTGTTTTTTTTTTGTTGTTGAAGATGCTGAAATATTTTTATTGTGTCAAAGATAAGATAACGTATTCCAAGAACATACATTCATCATAAGGGGAATTATTCAATTGTGTTGTTTGCTGCCATTGTTCTGAGCATTTTATCGTAAATCCTGTAAATGGAGGGATTTTCCAAGAAAATACGGTATAAAATATCGTTTTCCAGCTCTGATCGGTGGCGCTACCGACAATACTGCGCCGGCAAGCATAAGCTTTAATTCCACCTCAGTGCAGAAAATCCACAGTCAGAGAGTGTGCACGTGTTGTAATCCTTTGAGTCCTTCATTAAACTTTGATTGAAACAATCAACCGCTTCGCTGCAAACTTCCAGCAGCCGCCTCGCAGGGGACTCATCATGCGGAGCACACGTACATACATACTCACTTACTCAACTTTCATTGAAATACTGTTTCAGCAGGGTAGGAGTGATATACCGTTGCTCAGAATCGTTGGGGTGATGCACTTTAAGAGGATTGTTTGGGTGGCAAAGTTGGAACGTTTTAGAACACCTGGAAATTTAATAATGATTTAACAAACTCAGAAGTTTTGTGACATTGACAAATAGACGATAGTTACTAGAAATGCTTAAACAACGAAATAAATTAAATGAAATGAAATGAAAATGTACTGTCAGATTAAATCGTCTATCGCAGGGGTGCTCAAAGTTTTTGGATGCCGGGCCAATTTTGAAGCTCAAATGAGCTTGCGGGCCATGTATATAAAATTGGTTATTTATTTAATGAAATTACGTTATATAAATGTAAAAAACTAAAAAATACATCTTTACAATACAAGTTTTTCTTTAAATATCTGTTTTTTTTAACATTTTCGTTATTTAAAAGTAATAGAAAACGGAAAATGATAGTTTTCCATCAGTTTTGTTGATATAATTGTTTTGGGTATTTGAAAAAAGGTATTTAGTTGAATGTACTTGTGTTTTCATTTAAATTTTAAGTATTGTCTATATTTTGAAAATGAAAACATAAAATAAGAACAATTTATGCTACGGCATAATTTTATCCTTGCATTGTTACACTCATGAAAAATGGTTCAATTTTTTTTCCAACAATAAAGCCGATGGAAATATTTAAAAAAGATTTTGTCCCTCAACTCTGGCCATGGTCGAGGAAAGGCAAAAAAAATATTAAAAGAAATATGAAAATTGAAATACAAGCCCGAATTGTTGGAAAATGTTAGAAAACAGATTTAGATTTGCAATCATAATTTTCAAAATAAGTAAGATTCGGCGAAAAAAATACATTTTTGCGCAAAACACTTTTTGATGTTAATCGAAAGTTCACTAAAATTCAAATTATTTTTAAATAAACCCGAGCATGCCCAAAATGATTCTAAACGCAGAGGAATGAATTTTAAATGGATTTCAGCTGATTGCACTTAAATAACAAAAGCTTTGAACAAAATTTGCAACCGCCTTTTCCTCCGATTTAAAAAATTTGTCTGTCTGAATCAGATGGTAGTCAATCAGTTTCGTCATCCAACTGTCATGAGTTCGAATCCCGAGGTGGAATGTTTCTAAGTGCAGAGTAAGTTTGAGGCTCAGTTTATTGAAATGGTCATAATGACTTTTAAATTAATATGTAGTGCTTATATTTTTGCTATTACAGTGGACTCTCTCGCTGTCGATATTGAAGGGACCGTCGAGAGCGGGAGTTATCAAATTATAGAACGAAAAATCAAAGCAATCTTTTTGAAGGGACTGAAAAATTTATTGACAGCTGGAGCAATATTGATATCGAGAAGATCGACAGCCAGAAAGTCCACTGTATTACAGTTTTTTATATAAAAAAAGAAAAGCAATCAAAAAGGTTGTGTGTGGTCACCCAAAACCTCTTTTACGCAAATGGACCGACGTTTTACTTCCCCATCCGATAGAAGGCCAGGAGGATAAAGCGGAAATCGAACCCACGCCCCGTAGTAACTTAGGGATCGGCAGCCAAAGCCGCTAACCACCGCGCCACGAGGCCCTCCCAGTTTAATACCTATGTCAAATTTGAACGTTTGACAATATTTACTAGTTTCACCAGGAGTTTCACTCACATTGAAACGTGTGAAAAAAGTTTCAATTAGAAAGATTTTGAACAACAACGTAAAATAAGGATAACAAAAAGAATAATTCATCAGTTTAATACTATCAAAAAACAAAAACAGATCAGCACAAGAAGTTTAAAATAAAGTTTAATTTTGAAAAAAAGTTTAAAATCATTTTACAGATGGTCAACGGGCCATTTTACTTGATCATTCAAAATGGGTTCGCGGGCCACAAAATATCACCTCGCGGGCCATGTTTGGCCCGCGGGCCACACTTTGGTCACCCCTGGTCTATCGTCTATTTGTCAATACATTTGAAAACGCAAGGACGATCATCAGGCCAAAAATTTACACAATTAAGCCCCTCAAACAAAAAATTTAAAAATTTCGAATCTGATTCAACAATGATAATATATTTTATATCAACTGGTTGTTAAGCTTATAATTATAAGGAAGCAGAGTTAAATTTGGCTTTGTTTGGCTATACAAATACACAAAGTGATGAACAATAGAAACTGACAAGTTTTTATCTTGTCACTCTTATTGGTGAATACCTTATAATCAAACGTTTTTTTCTGAAACTATATAACCTGCCACAACTCTTTGTACAATTTTCTAAACAGAATTCTCTCTTGCTTTTCATACATACATGCTCGATGTATGGAATGTTTCATAAATAAACACTCTGCAGATAATAATTGCACCCTCTCCAAACAACCCCACAATTGCATGGCTTATGAAGTTGTTCTCATAAGTGGAATTATACGTTCCTTTTTATCTTTTACTCTAGCAGCTTAAGGACGACAACAACGAGGACGACGACGACGTTGACTTTTGGTTTTAAGCCTTATCAAACACATTGTGAAAGGAGCGGAGATTGCTGTTATACTGCTACTACGTATTTACGCAAGAGCTCGGTGAATAAACAGAGAGATAAACATAAATGGGAACCCATAATTTGTAGTGCATCGTAGGATTTGCTGTCCCGGACTGGGTGTTACAGAAACAAGCTTGCCGAGTGAATTCAAGTTTTTTAAATAAAGATTTCAAAACAGCATTTTTAGTCTGAAAGTGACATTAAAAAAATAACTTAACCCGGGCATGGTCTTCGGGTCTATATGACCCAAGAGCATGATAAAAGTTATCGTAACTTTTGACCTTTGGCACTTACAGAGCTGAAATTTTATGACTTTGTGTATCTTACCAAGACACACATTTGAGCCAAAAATGGACTTCCGGTGGCCACCGGAAGTGCCCCCCAGAGAAAAAGTCACACTTATGGTACTCGGGTCTATATGACCCAGAAATGTTTTTAGCTGCCAAAATTCGGAATCTTGACCGATTTTGGATGTCTTGGCCGCAAATGAAAGGTTAGAATGTCTACTTTGCGATTCCGACTGGCAGAACCGGTTTTGGGCACTGTGGCCACCGGGAACCTGCTACAACCGAAAAAAGTCCTTTTTGAGGCCCCGACTTTGAGGACCTGTATCTCCGGAACGATAACACATAGCGGGTTGCTTCCAGTTGCATTTGACGAGTAATAACCTCAACTTTAAGCTCCCGTAGAGATTATTTGTCAAAAGTGGACACCGGTTCCGTTAACCCGGAACATCCGAAAAACATGATTTTTTTAGCTTTTGTTATAAAATCAACACATTAGTCAATTTTTTCAACCGGATTTTTTTGTAAATCATTACATACGTACACTACATACTACCCCTGACTGTTTGGGATCGCTCCGGCCAACTGTGGCCAATCCGGAACCGGTTCCAGGGTACCACCAAAACGGTTCCAATAATGGTATCGCTAGAAACCCATCATGTTGCATATCAAACTTCATGAAATTGAAAATTATGACCATCTAAGGTCATGCCGATATCCTCTGGCCCAACCTGGTCACGCCGGAACCGGATACGGGTTGCTGCTGGGGGACACTTCCGTAGGGTCTGTAAGTTAGGTAATTTTGGAAGGTTCAACTAAATTTATCTACTACAGAAAATTCGAACCGCCATCAATTGAATGGTTCCGGAATAGTAATCGGGCTCGGTTGTGTAGCTGCCAGTGTGATTGCTCTCACCCAGCCGGCCTGGGTTCGATCCCAGTCCCCAACCCCGTCCACATTTCTTGTGACGAGTAATCGTCAGTTCGAACCCTGGGATGGAAGGTTCATTGGAAAATAAAAAGTATTTGGTGCTCTCCCCATCAAAACCTTTTAACTTTTTTTAAATCTTAGGTTCGAAAAGAAACTTTAAACTTGGTTCTTTGTATATTCCACAAATTTCCTCCATTCCCAACCCATTTTCGGTTCCAAATTAATCAGGATGAGCTGGAGGACATCGCCATCAGCAATTGTCTCCCAGTGACCAGGTTGGATTAAAATACGTGTCCAAGACCTTTGGTGGTCATAATTTGCAATTTCATGAAGTTTGATATGTCACATGATATGCTTCCTTGCATACCCCGAAAGTGTCCCCCCGTGGCAACCGGTAACCGGCTTCGGCGTGAACAGGTTGGGTCAGAGGATAGCGGCATGACCTTAGATGGTCATAATTTTCAATTTCATGAAGTTTGATACGTCGCATGGTAGGGTTCTTTGCATACTCCGGAAGTGTTCCCCACTGGCCATCGGTAACCGGTTCCGGCGTGACCAGGTTGGGTCAGAGGATATCGGCATGACCTTAAATGGTCATAATTTTTTATTTCATGAAGTTTGATACGTCGCATGGTAGGGTTCTTTGCATACTCCGGAAGTGTCCCCCACTGGCCACCGGTAACCGGTTCCGGCGTGACCAGGTTGGGTCAGAGGATATCGGCATGACCTTAGATGGTCATAATTTTCAATTTCATGAAGTTTGATACGTCGCATGGTAGGGTTCTTTGCATACTCCGGAAGTGTCCCCCACTGGCCACCGGTAACCGGTTCCGGCGTGACCAGGTTGGGTCAGAGGATATCGGCATGACCTTAGATGGTCATAATTTTCAATTTCATGAAGTTTGATACGTCGCATGGTAGGGTTCTTTGCATACTCCGGAAGTGTCCCCCACTTGCCACCGGTAACCGGTTCCGGCGTTACCAGGTTGGGTCAGAGGATATCGGCATGACCTTAGATGGTCATAATTTTCAATTTCATGAAGTTTGATATGCAACATGATGGGTTTCTAGCGATACCATTATTGGAACCGTTTTGGTGGTACCCTGGAACCGGTTCCGGATTGGCCACAGTTGGCCGAAATGATCCCAAACAGTCAGGGGTAGTATGTAGTGAACGTATGTAATGATTTACAAAAAATCCGGTTGAAAAAATTGACTAATGTGTTGATTTTATAACAAAATCTGAAAAAATCATGTTTTTCGGATGTTCCGGGTTAACGGAACCGGTGTCCACTTTTGACAAATAATCTCTACGGGAGCTTAAAGTTGAGGTTATTACCCGTCAAATGCAACTGGAAGCAACCCGCTATGTGTTATCGTTCCGGAGATACAGGTCCTCAAAGTCGGGGCCTCAAAAAGGACTTTTTTCGGTTGTAGCAGGTTCCCGGTGGCCACAGTGCCCAAAACCGGTTCTGCCAGTCGGAATCGCAAAGTAGACATTCTAACCTTTCATTTGCGGCAAGACATCCAAAATCGGTCAAGATTCCGAACTTTGGCAGCCAGAAACATTTCTGGGTCATATAGACCCAAGTACCATAAGTGTATGTACGAAACGAAGACCATGGCCAGGTTAATTTCTCACAGTGTATCACAAAACGGAGATATTTCAAAGGGTATCACTAACTGTTGCAAACACAGAACCACTCGCACAAGTTAGTGAAAGGCCAGTGATCATCCTTTGGTTCTCTCTTCTCCTTCTCGCAAAGCTGGTCGTCGTCGTTTTCATTTTATGAGCTTTTTAAACTCAGTCAGGGTCTCTTTGGCAGACTTTTCCCTCAATCCCCCCTCTCCAACTTTTCTGCCCACCCAACACACTAATACACTGCCAAGATTACGATTATCGGGGCAAGAGAGTCGTCTCGTTGCAAGGCACTGCAGCCGCCCTGACTGTGTTTTTTATGGCTCTTTCATTGAGCTATATTTATCTATGATCTGAATTTTAAAGAGTCGTTCAATGAAGAAGGGTTTTTGGCACACTGTCCAAGTTGAGCATGACGGACGAAGAGGACGAAGAGGGGGTTTTACAGAATGGATGTCACCGATATGTTATCCGTTCCAAGCGCAAAGGTCAACGGATATGTTACCCGGGCCAGCGAAGATCAAAGATAATTCTATGTTTTTATTTGGCTTATGTTTTTTTTTCTTCCTGTGTTCTTTTGTAATCGCGAGTTGAATCTTTGAAATTGGCCCTAGGACAATGACAGCGACCTTGTGGAATGAAACTCAATAAATTGATGTGCATTTTTCATTTTTTTTTCTAAATCGTATGGGTGTTACAGTTTTCATAATGAACTTTTATCTTTGGGTAATTCTCCGCCAACTCACACAGCAGTTGCCCCGACCCCTCTTTGATTTGCGTGAAACTTTGTCCTAAGGGGTAACTTTTGTCCCTGATCACGAATCCGAGGTCCGTTTTTTGATATCTCGTGACGGAGGGGCGGTACGACCCCTTCCATTTTTGAACATGCGAAAAAAGAGGTGTTTTTCAATAATTTGCAGCCTGAAACGGTGATGAGATAGAAATTTGGTGTCAAAGAGATTTTATGTAAAATTAGACGCCCGATTTGATGACGTACTCAGAATTCCGAAAAAACGTATTTTTTATCGAAAAAAACACTTAAAAAGTTTTGAAAATTCTCCCATTTTCCGTTACTCGACTGTAAAAAAATTTGGAACATTTCATTTTATGGGGAATTTAATGTACATTTCGAATCTACATTGACCCAGAAGGGTCATTTTTTCATTTAGAACAAAATTTTTCATTTTAAAATTTCGTGTTTTTTCTAACTTTGCAGGGTTATTTTCTAGAGTGTAGCAATGTTCTACAAAGTTGTAGAGCAGACAATTACAAAAATTTTGATATGTAGACATAAGGGGTTTGCTTATAAACATCACGAGTTATCGCGATTTTACGAAAAGATTGTCACGAGATATCAAAAAACGGACCTCAGATTCGTGATCAGGGACAAAAGTTACCCCTTAGGGCAAACTTTCACGCAAATCGAAGAGGGGTCGGGGCAACTTTTCCCGATTTCGTGTGAGTTGGTAGAGAATTACCCCTTTATCAGTCGATGGAGAAACTTTTCAAAACTTTTCTTTTCCTGACATCAGCAAAGAACTTGAAGATTCCCTTAAGAAAGAAAGCTACAACTTTCAAGAAGCACTCATCTCAAAGCATTTGCATGAATTCTAGTGAGTTAGTGCAATTTTCCGCCTTGTTAGCTCGGGGAGCATCCTTTCTAGCCATCAAAAAGTTTCTGGTGTTTTGCGGGCATCAGACTTCAGACTGACAAACGTCCTCCTCTTCCGAGAATCCAAGGAAAAGTGCTCCGATTGTTCCAGCTTGTCATCCGGAAGAAATCCGTCCCCAAAAAGTGTACCCAAGTAAGAGGGGTGTAGGAAAAACTTCTTTCCAACGCAGTTTGGGACAACATCAGCAACCAACAGCAAAAGCCAGCAGGAGCAGCTGGGAAAGCATTTTCAGCAGCAATCAAAAGTTGCATCCAGGAGAGAACGGGTGCAACTTTGTCAGCTTCAATCCCTCAACCCGACCACCCACAAACACTTTTTCTTGTAAGAAGACCGCACGGATTGACACAGCTGAAGGAAATTTGTCTTTGCGAGGACTTTGGGCGCATTCGTTTGATACTTTGAGGGTGCGACGCAAATGTTGGCGATGACGACGATGATGGTGTTGGCCGCAACTTTCCCATAAACTTTGAAAAGAAAGTTTAATTTCGCAGAACTGGGAGGAAATTGCCACAACTTTGACGGCGTAATTTAGCGATGTTATCTCAATTTATTAGGGTCATTATTTTGAACTTGACTCATAGCCACCATAAATAAGTGCTCTGCAGCGACGTAATTAAAGTGCAAGTTTGTTTTTTTTGTAACATTATTCGACCATGATTTTCATCTCTAGCAAAAAGCACATTTCTTCCAGCAAAATTCCGATTCTTTATTTTCTCGACCAGCTACAGCACAAAAAAATGAGCACATCAACAGGTCTTACTTATACAGCGATTCCACGTCAAACCAGCAGGATTCAGGTCAAAAGTGCTCCGATTTGGCTCAAATTTGGCATGGGAGTTTCTTGGCCAACATAATTCGACCAGTATTTTTTGTTTGGCGATTAGAGTGGTCCTATCCAAAAAAGGACGATCCAACAACCATTTTTTTACCATTTTCGTTGAAACAACAGTTTTCAAAAAAATCTATCTCTGGAATGGCTGAACCAATTTTCGTTCGCCACGATTTAAAAAAATCACCTTGGAAATCACCAAATGAGTTGAGCTTTTTATGAAAAATACTTAGACATTAACAAAAATAGCTGATTACACCTACAGATCAAATCAAAACTTTGCAGAGAGCTCACATCGAAAAATATTTTACTTTGATTTTTAGGATGTTTTACGTAACATATTCAGAAAGGGTCAATATTCATTAACAGGATTCTGAGATATATTTTTTTCAGAATTTAAAGTACACCCAAAACTGGGCAGCGCTTGTCCGAGAGAATAATAGCCTCGAGTCGAGAGAATAGTGGCACCATTCACGGACACAGAGAACACAGCTCGAGATTGGCGAGAGAATTATTCTATCGAGTTTCATTTGCAAAAAAAAGTTCATCCGTAAAAACAAAAAACCAAAAGTGTCGACTACGGGAAACGAACCAGAGACCTTTGACATACTAACTCAATGACTTAACTACCTCGGCCACCACAGCTAGGTAAACAAAGAGTGGTCAGATGTCAATGTATGACACTTGTTGGAGATTTATTGTTTCAATTCAATTCAATTAGTTTTTATTAGTAAATAATCAATTCACAATTTCGTAATTCTTATAACCTAATAGAGTTTTGGAGTACCTTTCAACTATGATTTGTACTATAGTTCATTTTGATGTAATTGGATATTCTAACAATGGATTTTGCAAGAGGAGGAAAAATAAAAAAAAAAAACCTTCTAGATTTACTAAGGAAAAGGATAGAAATAGAAAAGCTTAAAACTAGATCACAGTTTGTATTGTCTTTTGACGTCGAAAAACTTCGCTACACAAGGCAGCTTATCCGTTGTAGATATACTTCATCATCAGCTCACTAAGAGCTTGGAATTGTTCTGCCTTGTTCCGGCAGGCACGAAAGCGCGTGAGCATCTCTCCAGCAAGAGCGAAAAACTCGGGAAGCGTGAAGAGGTCATCTCCGGTAACGTCTGCTTGTCCCGGTGAAGTACCGCTCCCAAAAGCGGCTACTCTAGCGTACGAACCTCCCCAACCGGGAGGGAACGCTGGGTTGGTCGATGGAACCGCTCCGCCGCCAGCTGCTGCAGCGTTCGTGCTCGAAGTCTTTGGAGGTTGGCGGGACGCTGGCGCTTTCTTCTTTTTGTCCTGCTCCACGAGGTACTTTTTCCGCGCGGCACAGCCACGGAAATTCGCCGTGTGGTTTCCACCACAGTTCGCGCACTTGACGCGCGCTTTGTGCTGCTGGGCGTTTTCCCCCAGCTGGTCTTTCCGCGGAAGATTGCACCTTTCGGTGAAGTGGGTCTCATCGCACTTTACGCACCGGGGCGGAAGATTACAGTTTCTTGAACCGTGTCCGAATTTTTGACAGCGGTGGCATTGCGCTGCGTCGGTCGGATTCTTCGTGTAGAATCGCCACGTCACGAAGAAGCCGTCCAGTGCTTTGATCCGCCGTAGGTCCTGTATTTTGACGGACCCACGATCGAAGTACAGGAGGTACAATGTTTACGTACCTGTCACCGTTGTCGATTTCGAGAGCACCTTAACCTCTCGAGGCTTAACCTTGATGCCCGACAGGTGTTCTTCCAGGTCGGAGATCGGGCGGTCCGGATATCCCTGAAGGACGATCTTCACTGGGACCTTCTCTGCAGGATCAAATGTGAAGAATTTGAAGTTTCGCAACTTCAACTTCTTCACCACCAGGTCGAAATTCTGTTTATTGTGCGTAATAACTTGCACTGAAGTTTTACTCATTTTCAGACAATATTGGAGTCCCTCAAGCAACTCGTCAATATCGTCTGCCAACGTTTCCAAAACAAAAATTGGAGGTGGACGTCGTTCCTTCGGAGAGTTGCATTTTTTCTTCTTTTCTTGCTTGCGCGCAAGTTCATCATTATCATCGTCGTCGATAGCACTGCTGCTGTCACTGGCGGTGTTGTTTTCTTCTCCACTCAGCATCTCAAATTCGTTGCTGGTGGGAACGTTGGAAGTGGTTGTTGTCTTAGTGCTGGTGGACTGCTGCTGCTGGCCAGAAGTGCTTCCGGATACCCGGGTCGATTGTCTCGTCCGTACTGGGGACTCACGTGGACGGTATGACACGTGTTATAACGATGGATCGGTGACATCACTGGGCACGCTCCCGTGCGCGATGGCGGTCGATGCGGCGTTGGTGTGTTTACCTTTCTGCACTCTGCCGGTAGATGAACTTCGCGGGTTTTTCGAGGCCGCACTCGAACTACCACGGCAACGGCCGGCCCTTGGCATGCTGGAGCAGCAAACTCGCGGGTAAACACGGTTAATTACGGCGAAAAAATCGAAAAGTTTGAGGAGCTCCAAACAGTTGACTGTTGCTGGCTGGTGTTGCCAGTCCCGATGATTTATTGTTTCAATTAACGAATGAACTCATTGAATGATTTGTTATGGTGGTGTGAGTTGGTAGCATTATTCTCTCGATTTTGGCGCTGAGACCTCAATAAATTTTGAGGGAACGATTCTCTCGACTCGGAATTTTGGGTGTACCATGCTTCTCCATCTAAAAACATTTCCCAGTACAGTTTTCTGGAGGCGCATGGTGCGTTATGTCTAATTAATAAACCGGATTCAGATACTTCCTAGTCCTTGATTGTTGGCAAATAAAGTCTAATTTGTTACACCCTTGACACATGCTTAGAACTTTGGGACGAGAAAAATTTGTTTTTTATTGAACACAATAAGTAAAATTTAATGTCAATTGAACTCATCCCAAACAACTGTTCTGCTGACAATAACATCTGAAAGAAAGATAATCTGTTTGCTGAAAACCGTTCCACAACATTGTTCTAGAAGTTTATAACATGTTTTCCGGTTTTAGGGATTCAGCCTGACCTTTTTCGGCGGAATCCCCAGCATATCCAGATGTAATCTTTGAATTCTCCTGATGTGGAAGCACTCTGAGCACACAACGTCGAATAAAAAATACTTTTCAGTTCAATGTCAAATAACGCTCCAGGAAGTTGGAACCCAATCTACGCACCCGAGCTTCATCGAATGGGAAAACGCTTTCGCCGGGGGGCAACCAAAGTGAAAGTAAATATTTTGGTTGGAGATTAGCATATTTCCGCTGCCAGCAGATCGACGTGCCTCGAAGAAAGACGGAACCAAACAGGAACCTCCAGCTCCTGCTGCTGGGGAAACTTTTCTCGTTTCCGGCGGCAGAGGTTATCATTCGACCTGGTCCTGGGCTTGGCCGAGGTTGTGGGATAAAGTCAGAGCGCGAGCCCTAATGCGTCAATATTTGGACGGGTTTTGCGTTCCGGAAAGATTGGTAGGGAGGGAGATTTCTGGGCTCAAAATTGGTGGTTTATGCTTGGTTTATGGTTTGGGCATAGAATGACGTTTTCAGATTTCAAAAAGTTATCGGTTTGAAACATAACTATTTTTCAATTAATAGAGAAGAAAATCGTGACGTCAGAAATGAACTCAAATCACTCAAAGTTCATTTTGTGAGTGACTTTAACATTTTGGCCTAGTTTGACAGCTACATTGTCCCCAGTTTTCTGATGGGAGAGAAAAGGAGGCGAATACTTTATGAAAATCATACCTGTCAAAATTCCTAGCCTCAAAATTTAGTCACGAGTGGCTTTTCTCCTCTATTGCAGAAACAACAAACGTTACTATCTCTTTACGGTCGTAGATGGTTTAATTCACGGATTCCCAAACTATTTGGTGGTATTGGGGACATGTTCAGATGTCTAAGCTAAAAAAAACGTTTCTAGAACTAATCTTGGCCAAAAATTACCTCTCGAAAAATCAACTTTTTAATATTTTTGTTGGAATTGCTCGAAGAGTACCCAAATGTTCGAAAATTTCTACTTCAAACATTGCAGCATGTAAATACGATTCCCTCGATCAAGAAACACTGTTGGACAACTAGTTTTCAACATATCTTTGTATTTGAGCATCATTTTGGTTTCATTTGACCCAATATCACCCCCTCTAAGGGGTGAGATTGGGTCAACTTTCAAACGATTGCCATTTACGGTAGAATCCATAAAATTCCACCATATTTTAAGAAAATGTTAGAAAACTATCTAAGAACAATTTTACGTTAAAAGATTTTCGATGCTATTTAAAATTGTTTCATTATCAGGAAATTACGCGAGGTGTATCGTTGTTTGACCCATAGTCACCCCCACTGACGGTATTATACGTTATATAGATATTAGCGTGATTCACATTTATATGAAAAAGCCAAAAGTGATTAATTTATTGAAATTCCACTCTAACTTCAGGTCAAAACTAGACCCACTAAACCTTAACTATTGTAAAGGAGTTTGAAAACCATGTTTAAGGACAACAAGTTTAGTATTCGGGCAACACTATCAAAAAAGATCTAGAAGAAAAGTGTAATTTTTTACAAAGTATGATTTTTTACTTTCAATCCTCATTTTCATTTAATTGGAGGATGTTTGTTTTTTTTCGATATACCTCGGCAAGCGGTAATAAAAAAATTAATGCCATTTCAATAACAAATAGTATTAAAATAACATAAAGTTGTTAAAATAACAAAAAATAATAACAAAGATTTGTTCGAAGAATAACTAAAAATGTTATTAGTCTGTTATTACAATAACAATCCAATAACAAAAAAATCTTAACGACGGATAGCAAATCTAGTTATAAATAACATAAAATGTTATTGGCCTAGTATTTTCAAATATCAAACAATGTTATTCCCAGGTTATTTCTGTCTGCTCGGGTGGATTGATAATTTGATAGAACTAACTCGAGTTGTATTTGCCCCATGATAATCACTTTACGGTTATAACTTGCAGTTTGTTGGAAAAATATCGAGTGCACATGGTGATTTGAAACGCCTCTTAACTTGATTTATGCACCGGCAACGCTAATCTTCCTCCACGTTGAAATTGTGCTATAATCAACTTTACGTTATCCTTTTGCAGCAGCTGGCAGCATAACCAACAGGATGCTGTATCACTTTACTAAAGTGACAAACTGGTGGAGTACGGAAATGGATACCTGCTCATAATCTTATTATATCGTGAAGAAATAATTAAGCCGCTTGCCGTGTGTGCAAACACATCCAGCTGGTCCGGATTGGCATAACAATCCCCATATAATGACTTTTTCACATCAGTCTGTCATGTCTCCAATGTTGCCACAAATAACAATAAAAAGTAAAAGAAACCCGCAGATTTGTTGGGTTTGTTTTCTGACTTGCTAAACTGTATGACAGAAACTTTTTTTATTTATCCTCAAGCAGTGGAAAACTTTTTCTACATATAACGGGGGACGACGAATTTCCCAAACCACGTAAGAACTGGGTCAAAAGTTGGCTAGCCGTCAAGGATAGGTTTCGTGTATTTATAGAAATCACCAAGCAAACTCATAAATTACAGCAACTTTTCACTGTTTGCTTACACGTGGCTCCAAGGGGATCACCACCCGTGACTTGACCTGGCCGCCATTGCTTGAAGCAACAAATTTATTTCTTGCGGGTTTCCGCCGACGAAAGGAAGTCCATGCCAAGTTTATGTTTTGCGCCTTTCTATTTGTGGACGGCCGAGAGTTGTTTGTTGTACTTGTGAAAACCACAGTTTCAGTTTGGTTGTTTTTGTTATTTCCTAATATGTCTCATAAATTATTGCTGGCTCTATTCTCGGTAAATTGAGTCAACCTAGTTCTTTCCAAGAATCTTTCAACATACACTTGCATCACATCACATCCCACATTAAAATTGCTCTCCACTGCTGTGAAAATTCAACCACAAAATTTGTTCCACTAGCGTGTTTACCGGTGTGTAAAGTTTTCCAGCAAAACTCAGGTATTGATTTTCTCTTGTGCAATCTCATCTGCAGGGAGTTTGAGCCTGGCCGGAATGCATCTCGCATTCACTTGCACCATCCTGGCAAAGTTGTGTGTGTTTCCTATCCCACCTGAGCCCGAGATTCTTTCGAGTGCATCACTTGGCCTCTTTTGAACATCCCACACGAACTCATATTCACTCAAAACCACGTGTCCGTTGGCACGTGCTGTGCCAAGGGTTTTGCCGAGCATTTGAGGTCTGTTAATTGATTTCAAAGATGCAGGAGGGCGTATGAAATGTAAAACTTGATTCCTACGATAATTTTTCGAGGCTTATAAGCTGAATGAAATATCTTCATGAGATTTATTTTATTAATTTAAGTTAATTTTGCTTTGATGTATTAATGATGTGATGGAAACAAGGGTGTCTATGTGGAATGTCTCTTTAACTTTAACTACATTTGCATCGTTGACACCCAAGGGTTAGACAGCCAAAGTAAACGTGCCCCAGAATCTTTCGTATTCGTTAGGAAGGAAAATAAATACCAGAATCCGCGCAATACGCTCAAGAGTGCATCATCCGGTAGAAGGCCAGGGTGGGTCCGAAAAAAGGTTCTACATATCGTTCATCTTTATAAAGCGTGATTTGCCCCTGTCTACTTTCAGACGTAAAAAAACTCGTCTTTCCTAGAGATAACACGATACCAGCACGCAGCAGGCTCAACTTGAGAGCAAAAGCCTGAAGTTTTCAAAGTATTGCTAGGATGTGCTCTAAGGGGACCGCTGCCTGGCTCTACCAACACAACACCTCGATGCTCGTGTGCTCTCTTGTACAGTATGGCCCATAAAAAAATGCGACATGTGCATTTTTTTCACAGAAAAAGTGGTGCCATTCTTAAATTTATTTAACAATCTGATTTTTTGTGTATTATGGTGTTAGTTTAGCATGTTTTGAAGATATCGTCATGATATTTTTTTTGCAGTTCACTAAAACTGTGTACAGGCGGTCTACAATTATGAATGTGTTTTTGGAACAATATTTACACTAATTAAATAATTTATATTTCAAAAACGAAACAGTTTAAAATATCCAACAATGTGCCGAAAGCATCATTAGAAGTCCTTCTTAAATACGCCCAATCAAGAAAGTTTTTTAATTTTGTTAAAATTGGTAATTTGTGTGAAAAATGCCATTTTGGTTATTATTTTGTGTGATTCTGTCAAAATAAATCAATAATTTAAAACCGTTGTCGATGGCTCAAAAGCGTGCCCAGCGGCTCTATATTGTTAAAATCAATTATCAGTATCAATTATCATCATTAGTAGCATTTGTTTTTTTCGTTGAAACATTGCAGGCTCCAAAAAATCCCAAAAATTGATGCATTTTCAGAATCGGGATATTTTTGAAAAGTTCACTATTTTACTATAACTGGTAAATAGAATGCGTAAAATTCGGTGGAACTAACTCTTACAACTCTCAAAAACAGTAACCTTGAAGGCTGTATACTTTTTAGTCCATAAAAATACCATAATAGGCTATCCAGATCGACCAACATGAAAAAAGTATGTTTTTCTTTATATGGCCTGGGCGTAGAGCAAATTGAAAAATTATAAATTTCAATGAGCTGTAACTTATTTTATGCTAAAGGAATGGTTTTAAAGACAATGATTGTTTGTTTTGAACCTATTTAACATGTACACATGCTACATACATCATAAATAGTAAAAATAGTCCCGATTTACACCTAATAACAATGTCGCATTTTTTTATGGGCCATACTGTACAATTCAGATGAGAATCCCAGCCAGCTTAGCACAAGAGAGCATCCGGGCATCGACTAGCTGTTGAGGTGAGCAGGACGAGCATTTTTTGAGCATTAACAGTGCGCACGTATCGTGGCAGGCCATCCCACCGGTCGATCGTCCACGTCTCAAGTGGTTAAGAGCTTTTTTTTTACTGGTGAGGGATAAAACTAGAGATCCTTTCAAAAAGTGCGAATTATGCATAGTCAGTTATGATGAGCAAAAAATATGATTTTTTGGAAATGTGGAAATGTGTTTCCTGTGAACTCCCGGGACTTTTGAAAATATTTTTTTCGAAGAGTTCGGAAAATTTCACGAATGTTTCATATTTAACTTTGAAAATCGGACAATTAGTTGCTGAGATATCGACATTAGAAAATGGTGTGTTGTTTGGGTGCGACTTAGAAAACATCAATTTTCCTGTTTTTAAACCTTTGCATCAACAAAGTTCTAAAAAGCAAATATAGAGAATTTTCTCAACTTTTCAAAAATACTTTTTTCAAAAGTGGGCAAACAACACTGATTTTAATTCAATTCAATTCAATTCGGTTTTATTGGTGAATAATCAAGATACAATGAGTTATTTTGAAGTGCATAACAGAGTTTTGGAGTTCCTTACAGCTGTGTGTTGCATCATAATCCATTTAGGAACAATTATTTCTTTAACTAAGGCACTAGCAAGAGTAAGAAAAAACTATAAAAAAAAACTTACAGAAATTGCAAAGGAAAGGGGATAGAGGAAGAGAAAGCTTATATCTAGATCACAGGTAATTTATCCTTTGTAGATGTGTTTGATCATCAGTTCCCCAAGGGCCAGGAATTGTTCTGCCTTGTTCCGGCAGCTCCGAAACCGCGTCATCATCTCCCCCGCGAGAGCAAAGAACTCCGGCAGGGTGAAGAGATCTTCCCCGGTGACTTCTTGCTGGGCCGTACTGCCGCTACCGGCAGCGACCACGCTGGCGAACGAACGCCCCCAAACAGGAGGGAACGCTGAGTTTTCCGCTGGAACCGTACGCTGTCCAGCTGCAGGAACGGCTGCGCTCGTACTTCGCTGAGGAGGGTGGGACGCTTTCTTCTTCCTCTTTTCCTGCTCCTCGAGGTAGGCCTTGCGCGCGACGCATCCGCGGTAATTGCCGGTATGGTTGCCGTCACAGTTCGCGCACTTTACGCGCGGCTTGGTTTGTTCTGCCTTGTCCCCCAAGTCCGCCTTTCGTGGCAGTGCGCACGCCTCCGAGAGGTGTGACTCACCGCACTTCACGCAGCGGGGCCGGAGGTTGCAGTTCCGCGAGCCGTGGCCGAATTTCTGGCAACGGTGGCATTGCGCTACGTCCGTCGGGTTCTTGGTGTAAAACCGCCAGTTTACCCAAAAACCGTCCAACGTTTTAGTTCGCCGCAGGTCTTGGATCTTGACGGTGCCGCGGTCGAAGTACAACAGGTACAGTGTGTGTGTACCTGTTACCGTTGTCTTGCGCGAGAGCACTTTAATCTCCCGCGGTTTTATTCCGGCGTCCGAAAGGTGACCCTTCAGGTCGGAGATCGGACGGTCTTGATAACCCTGCAAGACGACCTTAACAGGGGGCTTCTCGGGGTTGAATGTGTAGAAGTTGAAGTTGCTACGCTTCAATTCTTCAAACACCAGGTCGAAATTCTTTTTGGTCAGTGTGATCACTTGCACTGCCGACTTACCGATTTTCAGACAATATCCGAGGCCTTCCAGCAACTCGTCAACATCATCCGCTAACGTGTCCAAAACAAAAATTGGAGGTGGTCTACGTTCCGCTGGAGAGTTGTTCTTTTTTGACGTCGGCACTTTTTTCCGTGCACGACCATCATCGTCGTCGTCGTCGTCGGTAGTGCTGCTACCGTCAGAGTTGTTATATTCTTCGTCGTCGCTCAGCATCTGGAACTCGTTCCTGATGGGGATGTTGGCGGATGTTGATGTGCCACTGGTCGTGGCACCGGAAGTACCGGAACGGGTTCGCACTGGTGATCTTGGGACATATCCGGGATGTAGTAACTTTTTGTCGATGCCTTCAGCGCTGACGCTCCCCTGCGCGATGGCGGCCGACACGGCGTTGGTTTGTTTACCTTTTTGCACACGGCCGGTAGACGAACTTCGCGGGTTTTTCGAGGCCGCACTCGAACTGCCACGGCCACGGCCGGCCTTTGGCATGCTGGAGAAGCAAACTCGCGGGTAACCACAATCAATTACGGCGAAAAAAATCGAAAAAATGATGGAGCACTGAGCACTAGCTGCATGCTCTCGTGCGTACACGGAGGGAGCTGACACTGATTTTAAAAAACGAAAAACTGCGGCTATTTTCAAAAAAGTAATCTAAAAATGAATTTAACTTGAAATCGGTGCACTTTATCAAAATTTCACTGAAGTATTTTTTGATTGCAAATTTGATTTTACAACAAAAAAATGAAGTTGAAAAATTTTTGCGACCAATTTTTCGATTTTTTGAAAAAATCAGTATTGATTCAAAAATTCATAACTCGCCCAAAGATTTTTTGCACAACCTGGAAATTTCTGAAAAGTTGGCATTTGATGTCTTCTAAAACATATCAAAAAATAAAAAAATTAAAAATAGAGTTTTTTTGCAAATCAAGTTTTAGCAACAAATAGTTAAATAAAAAATCACCAATTTTTTTACCGTGTATCATTTTTTTCCAGTGTAGTCCATATCCATACCTACAACTTTGCCGAAGACACCAAATCGATCAAAAAATTTCTTCAGAAGATACCGATTTTTGAATTTTCATACATCATTTTTGTATGGCCAGCAGCCAAATTTGTATGGAAAATCATATGGACAAACTAATGATGCAAAATGGCTTCTTTGGGCATACCGAAGGCACCAAAAAGTTTCAGTCCGATTAAAAATTACAAAAATTAAAATTTAAGAAAAAAACTGATTTCGTAGACAATTTCTCTGTATGGATCTGACTCTAGAATAAATGCACAGTGGTGTGTTATTCATAAGTCCAACAAATTTAATTATTCATTTAAGTCCAAATATTCATTTGCTAACTATTTTGAATTGGAAATCTAAACTTAAATATACAATCCTCTAAACTTTATGTTCAAAACTGAATATTCCTTTAACTGTTTGAGTACTACTTCTATCATAAACAATAAAAATTTATGAATAGTAACTGATTCGCGATTTGAAGAAAAAATTACCATTTACGTTAAAAGATTCGTAGCTCCTCGATTCGCAACAATGGTCGATACAAACATTATCTGAAAACCGTTAGTTCAACAGGTCAACGAATTTTGTCCGATAGCAATACATTATTGATTGATTGAGACTGTATGGAAATTTTGACATAAAAGTTTATGGACAGCATAGCTAAAACTAAACACTTGCAACTAACTTTAACATTAAATAGATTTGGAAAGGATACAAATCAAATCAAATTATTCGCTCTACAGCATTGCCTTGGCGTTCTCAATTGCGAGATTCCTACTCGAAACTAGGTGTCCGTAGGCTTGATTTTTGAGGCAATTGCAAACCTCTTTTTACACCTTAGCTTCCATCCACCCCGGGATTCGAACTGACGACCTTTGGATTGTTAGTCCAACTGCCTACCAGCGACTCCACCGAGGCAGGACTCAGGGAGACGACTCCTACACCTGGACTGAGCTATCGACCTAACCTCTAGGATAGACAGGGGCCAACATTTACTTCCCCATCCGACGGAAGGCGTGGTCAGACAAATCTCGTCTCAAAAAATGCCACCGAGACCGTCTGGGATCAAACCCAAGCCGACTGGGTGAGAAGCAACCACGCTTACCCCTACAGCACGGTCCCGGACCATTCTATATAATTTTTGTAAATCTCATGGAACTGAAAACTATGCTGTGGTTTTTTGCAATTCGTATTTCTCAATAACTTATTTTTTTTTTTGTTGTAGTTGATCGTAGTAGACAATCCACTTTAACGACCCCCGGGTCTTTTGTGGACTCTGTTGCAAGTTTCTGCTCATTTCTAGGCGTCCAATGGTTATGTGTGGTGAGTCACCCAAAACCTCTTTTACGCAAATGGACCGACGTTTTACTTCTCCATCCGATAGAAGGCCAGGAGGATAAGGCAAGTATTGAACCAGCGCCCCATAGAAACTTAGGGAACGGCAGCCGAAGCCGCTAACCACCTCGCCACGAGCCCCTTCGTAGTAGACATAAACTTTTGATTATACGTTTGTAAAAAAAGGTAAAAACTAGCTTAACATTCATGATTAACAGCGATACAAACCAGCATTGAAGAATAGCTTGCTGTTTTTGCATATGTGACATTTATGCGAACATGGTCAGTTTTCACATTTTGAAAAATGATATAACTTTGAAGAAGAGAAGTATCCAGACATGATCCATTTTAGTTTTTTAGCTTATTTAGTAATTGATTATTTTGTTTAACTTTTGGCTCCCCATTTTGATGATTACATCATCAATTGCAGCTATTGGAATTTGTTAACAAGTTTAATTAAACGTTTTCTGAATTCGAAAAGCATGCAAATTTTGCATTGGTTTAACTTAAAATCTAGTGTCATCTGTTAATTTCATGGGTCATTCCATCTGAAGCGGAACAGCACTTGAAAATTACCATTTCCGATTCTGCTCAAATTTGGCAGAGCTGTTGAGACTATCAAAACATTCAAAAATCCCGAATTTCATCCAAATCGGACCACCCCCTCCATTTTTGTACCCTCCCAAAAAATCGACTTTTTGGCGATTTTTGAGCGAAACCCCTATCTTCAAACGGCGATAACTCAGGAACCACAAATCTTAGAGGGTCGGACTTAGACTCAATTTTGAAGGAAATTGGACGTAGAATCCATTTCTGTGATCAAAATTTAGATTAAAATATGTTTTCTACCTGTATTGCGCAATTCAAAACTTTGAATGGCAGTATCTCAAAACAGCCCTATTTATTTTTTGAATTTGACCTCACCATCGTATTCCCCGTCCGATTTTACATAAGAATCACTTATCGACAGAAAGGAATATGTTTCGTTCCAGAGATATCGAATTTTAAAGTTTTGAGTATTTGAGATTACCTAAATCAGCTACACTCGCCGCCTCTGCTAGAAGCACTCAGGCGCGCTGATGAATAATTACTACCTGGTGCTCTGTAAGATGAATCATTTTTACAATTTTATACGATTTTGAGATAATCAATATCTTGAACAACCTATTTTTTGTTTAAGGAATATTTATTGGGTAATTTTCAATGCACTGTTTTTCCTGATCACAGAGTCATTGAACCATATTAAGTAAAATTTGAACTTTGAATATTTATTTGCAAATGCTACAGAGTTTTAACAATACAATTTTCAAAAAAATATCATTTTTCTATTATTTTTATATTTTTCCTAATTCCTCATTTCTTCCCATTTTATCAAATTATTTCTTTTATTTGAAGTGAGAACAAATGTAGAGCTGGCTGTGGTAGATGAAATAACTCTGTGCGGTAGCAAAATATTGCCATTCAGCAATAACTTCAAAAAATCTGCCTTACGGTTTGAAAGGTTGATCATATTAAACCGATTTTTATATTGTGAGCCAGTTTCATCTGAATAATTGACAGTAGCTTTATCGTCTTTCAAGATTTCTTAATGATTGACAAACAAAAAAAAGAATATTGTTCGGACGGTGTCGAAATCAACACAACTGAATTTGATCTTAATCAGTTAATAAATCAGATTAATCTTTGTGATTTTCTTACATTTTTCAGTTTTATACTTTCCGGAAATCCTCTTGCTTAATCATGCTTCACGAGAGTTTTAATCATGTTAATTCATAATTTCTAACACTATAATGTATCGTACACTTTTTCTTAAGTGTTTCTTACAAGATCAATTGCAATTTCCTGCTAGCTCTGCAGGAATTCCATTCTTGGGCTATCGATTGGGCTAGCACACAAATTCACTGTATACTTTTTTTTAAATTTAAGATTATACAGCAGTTTCCTACAGTGGTGTACATTCAATATTTGCCTATTTTGTTAATTATTATTTGGGATGAAATCTTATTTCAATAAAAGCAGGTAACAGTTATTGATCAGCGCGCCCGAGTGCATCTAGCAGAGGCGGCGAGTGTAGCTAATTTAGGTAATCTCAAATACTCAAAACTTTAAAATTCGATATCTCTGGAACGAAACATATTCCTTTCTGTCGATAAGTGATTCTTATGTAAAATCGGACGGGGAATACGATGGTGAGGTCAAATTTAAAAAAATAAATAGAGCTGTTTTGAGATACGGCCATTTAAAGTTTTAAATTGAGCAATACAGGTAGAAAACATATTTTAATCTAAATTTTGATCACAGAAATGGATTCTACGTCCAATTTCCTTCAAAATTAAGTCTAATACCGACCCTCTAAGATGTGTGGTTCCTGAGTTATCGTCGTTTGAAGATAGTGGTTTTGCTCAAAAATCGCCAAAAAGTCGATTTTTTGGGAGGGTACAAAAATGGAGGGGGTGGTCCGATTTGGATGAAATTCGGGATTTTTGCATGTTTTTATAGTCTCATCAGCTCTGCCAAATTTGAGCAGAATCGGAGATGGTAATTTTCAAATTTGCATTTTTTCTTGCACACTTCAGGTGGAATGTCCCATGTTTTCTTATTATATTTAAATAATGTGCAAATTCCCGGGAGTCTCGACCAAATTTCTCGGGAATCGAGAAGTTTGAAAATGTGCGGATTTCCCGCTCGTCACTCAAACCATGCATACAAATTTATAATTTATTAAATGGCCCTTACTGAGAGTCTCGCAAACTCGGTTTTCCTTTAAGCAGTAAGTTTAAAAAACTTGTGGAAACACAAAAAAATGTGGCATCAAAAATGTAATTAAGGAAACTACCACCGCATCGGGATTATCAACTTTCAGCTTCGACGACGTGGTGCTGCTGGAACGATACCTTTTTTTGTCTCACCAGAGGGAAAAACCGCCACTCTGATGACGGCTGTGGGTGGGTTGAACGTCGAATCACAACCCTGCAAAAATCGTATGATTTATGTATGCTCGGGGCCTCCGACCCTGCCTCAGCTCTTGTTTTCGTTCTATCAGGAACCGCGGGTTACATTGTGACGCGAAGCCTGGAAGAAAATCGCCTGCCCGAGCGGATGGGAATATAAAACATCAAATTTCAATGTTATACAGCACACAAAATTTAATATTTCAATTCCTCAAACCTGAATCAGAATTGAATTGCGATCGGTTTGGTTTTAATGAATGTTTTTAATTTTTGGTAAAAAAAGACCATGGTCAAATTTACTGTTATGAAAGGTAAAATTGAACTTCTGTTCAACTTAAATCAATTTCTGAACTTGAAAGATTTCTGATTCCTGAAAGGCCATATAAAGTCAGGAAATCTCGTAACAAACTTAAAAAAACTCCAGAAATTTTCAAATTTTAAAGTTCTGTTCCAGGATGTTACATTTGCAATTCAGAGATTCGGAGAACCTTTCAACTGAGATCAATTCATAGGGCTTTGCAGGGAGGTTACATATTACTACGTTAAGATTTTGCTTGCAAAGTGCTCTTGTAGAGAAAATAAATTTTGAGAAAAAATAAAAACCCTAGAACTCCAGATATATTCTCGAAAATCAACGACCTTTCAAATTTGACTTATTTCAAAAATCTGTTTCCGAACATTGATTGCTAAAACATATCCTTCAAAGAACGCTAACTACCGTAAACACATAGGGCGGGGCACATGGGGTGAATTGGGACAGCCGTTTGAACCAAGTTGGAGCACAATATTTTGATTTTTTTGGTTGGTTTCGGTTAGAACAGACTCAGACCAACAAAATGTGTACATCCATTTCCAAATTTAAAAGCTTTAAGTGCTCTAAAAACTGCTGTCCCTATTCAGACTGTAGTCCCGATACGCTCCAGATTACGGTAAAGTATACGAAAAATGATTTTTACTAAATGCTGTGATAGTAACATTTGTTACGTTTGTTTTTTTAATAAGTTTTTTTGTAATGTATATGTGAAAAACCCAGCAAGATTGTTTTATATATAAGCTTGTTCTAAAAAAACTTGAATACTGTGAAAACTAGATTGTAAATTTTCTCCGTGTACTCACTCGCCGATATTTGCCACCTGGGAAACACATTGAAAACATGGCAAGTGAAATTATTTTCTTGCGGAATTGCTGCGGAAGCTTCGGCACTGGCAGCTGTCACACATACATTAGCAAATCAAAGACCTACAACGCCTACAACGCGTCGTGCAGGAAGCTGGACATTTTCCTCGATCGCTCACAGAAGAAGCACGTTAAATCCAAAAAAGGGCGCTTGTGAATGGGATTATTGGTGCCGTGGATCGTTTAGCTGGAGCAGAAATCAACAGCGGGAGATTGGATTGCGCCAGGTATAAATTTCACTGGCTACTCGGTGATTTTTATTAAGAAATGTACTCTCTCAAAGGTCATTGGCGGTTGAGCACGTGCCGCTAGTCGGTGATTGGCCAAGTATCGATTCAACGGTGAGCGGGCGGTCCAGAAATTCAGCGAGAAGGGAACGCGGAACATTTCGGCTTCACCGTCTGGGATACGTGGTACGCTACGTTTAGAATAGACTCAGTTTTGTGCACGTGTAAATCTATTTTATCCCTAATAGAACCTGATACCCTGGTTGGCAAGTGTCCGTGTAGATCCGGCAATCTCGCTGAGTGCGGCTGCTGTACGTGAAGGAATCGGTACACGTTCTCGGACACGAGCATAGTACGATAGCAGAAACTCGGTGTGTTGTCAGGTACTTTCACGCATAAATTAACCTGTGACTGAAACCCTAACGATTCTTCCGACCGCAGATCGCTAAGCGCGGAGTACCTGGCAAGACGTGGATACAACCACCATCCGCGAGGTCGATGTCACTTTGCAATACCACAAAGACCCTCACAGAGGTAATTTGATAACCGTCGAGATGTTGACATGTCACTAACGTTCACCGACGTTTTAGGGTCTTTTTGGAGTGCTGATTCGACGATAACACATCCGAGCGTACCGCTCGCTGCAGGAGAACCTACTGCTTGGATAAGTGTAGACTTTCAACGAGTGAACTTACTCATCTAGTTCTCGACGTCCAAACCAGCTGGAACTGGGTTAGAACCTCGTTGAACCGCATGTGTGTGAGTGCCAAGGGTTAGTGCTGGTTGTACGCCGTGTCAGAAAAGACCTGTGGGAAGATCAGCGGCGAATCGAGCATGAGCAGTCCTACCGGCGAATATCAGTGGAGAGCTGCCAGAGTAAAGATCGTGCGCATGCAAGACGAAACATCCCGGCCGCATCCAGTACCAGAAGAAGCAGGCAGAAGCATAAGGCAAGCGGGGCGAGTGAGACGAAACAGTGAGTGCTAGTTGTATAAGATCAGGGTGCACCCATGAAGATTAGTATAAGTAAACAATTAAGGCTAAAGGCCGTACACATTTTGTTAGTTTAAGAGCAAATTCGCCAATTTGGGCAGTTTAATATAAACATGCATAAAAACTAGTTGTTGGTTGGTAATTTCTTATCGAGCAGCCGGAGATGAAAAGCTCTCGTTACACATTTCAAATTTTGGCAAAGAGATATTAAAATTTTGCGATCTTCAGCTGGTTATCTGTTTGTTGGTTATTATTTTGGAAATATCCGTTCTATTTCCACGATTTCCACCTGTTCGGATTCTACGGAAACGCAAAGGATGTTGGCGTTCCTGAAAGGCGGAATCGCTTTTTGCAGGACTAAGGTTGATGCCCCTCGAATCGGATTGTTGTACGACATCTGGGATACTGAACAAGAAAAAAATATCTTCCTCCACCACCCAGTGTAAGACGAAACCAAGAAACCAGGGCCGCGGACAAGGCCAACGGCAGTGACAGATTCTGACGAAGAAAAAAAAGAGTCATAATTCAAATGGGGTTTTTCATGTATCAGTAGCGATTTGCGAAGTCGGTGATGCTGCTTTGACTGCCGAGGGATCAGAGTTTTGAGCGCATACACATATATATTTTAAATAATTTGTCATTGGGAGTGACAGTTGCTGAGGGATTAAGAGTGAAAGGAAAGGAAGGCACTCACGCGATAAATTTTCCTATTTGTTACTGTTCAGTGGTCTGCGAGAGCGCTCTGCTGGGATAAAAAATAACTCCGAAGAAAGATGGCACGTTTTTTTTGCTTTCTTTCTTCGAAGCCTCCGATCGTAAAATCCGACATTGTTTGCTTGTTTTGACGCTGTGGTTCTCGAATGTTTGATTTGTGTAGGTTTGAATTATTCACATGGAGAACATGTGTCACATGCTCCTGAATCATGCAATGAAATATTTAACATAATGATGGATGTTTTTTTATTTGGGAAGATTGGATTAGGAAAGTGTGATTTGTTTTGAATATTATCAGAAAACTTACAATGTATAACATGCTTTTGACAATAAAAAAGGGTTTTCTATGGATCTAATAAAAAGCTTCGTTAAGTATACACCTTTCTCAACTAACCTTGTCTTCAAGATTTGTTATCGCATTGTACCGAGTAATGGATTTCATTTTTCCATCCTTTCACTGCAGAGCAGATGCAATCTCACCTTCTGCCGTTCCAGTTGAATTTCATTAGTCGAAATAATTTACACCCAAAGCAATCACTTTACGGGACAGTTGAACTAGCGAGTGTTTTCCCGTTCCCGTTCTGCTTCTAATTGATGGCTTTAAACAAGGAGGGGTGGTTCGCTAAAGCAAAGGTACTTGAATAAAGTGTTGAAGTACTCTTTCAGTTTTTCCCAGCTTTCTCCTGGAGTTCATTATGTGACGAACGAAAATCAACGAAAAGCCAAAGAACTTTTCCCATTTATTTAGTCCCATTCCCGTCGAAATAAATTAGGATTCCTGCTGAATTGTGTTTGTAGGTGACCTGGGCACACACAGACACGTTGGGCGGGTGAGAGATAAAAGTCCTGGTGAGGATGCTGGACTACTGGTGAACGTAGTTTGGTACATGCCCCTATTGTGGAACTACTTAGCAAATGTGCACTAGGGTGCCCAGAATATAGGATTTTTTCTCGAAACCTCGCCACACAAGGTGAATATCTGGAGTTTTTTTGAAAAGGTCCTATAAACCAAATTTCCAGTTTTTGCTTTTTGGGTGTTTTTGAAACCGCCTTGAGTCAGGGTATTACAAAACACCCAAAAAGCAAAAACTGAAATTTGGTTTATAGGACCTTTTCAAAAAAAAAAAAAAAAACTCCAGATATGTGCTATTTTAGGACTCTGGCCCATTGATACTCTTAGGTGATGTTTGTACGGGAAAAATCGAAAAAATGTATGGAAAATCAATTATCATACGGTTTGGTCTTCTGGGTGTCCTTCTTCCATCCAAATATTCCCAAAAGTGAGAAATTCATTGAAAATTTAATGATCTTCAACTTTTTACAACATACCAAAGCTGTAAAACTCGATCTTGATAAGTTATAAGAGATTTAAAAAAAAAGTATTTTTTATGATTTTTTTTTCATCGATTTTTGTTGTTGATTTCTGTTAGAACAGTTTCAGAACTTTGAAAGAAAATTTTCAAATTTTAAGTTTTAATATTTTTAAATATCACTGTTCTACTAAAGTTGTATAAGGCTTTCTAGTCAGAAATTTACCAACACATTCAAAGTATGTTTACATGACAGCTGGACGTTTGTTTGCATCAGGTTTCCTATCTCTTTCTAGCAAAATTTTTTTGTCAGGCGACTTCTAGCTGGTTTTTTTGACTGACTGCCCGATATGTCAGCCAACATTCTTCGCAGGGCTGTGACAGCTACAGCTCGATCATTGTTTGCATCAGGACACTGTGACGAGGAGTTCGTCATTTTTGAGTTAAATTATATTTTTTTCACTGGGCCTAGAAAGCCTTATTCTCTCGAGTTGATCATTCTGAAACTAGAAAAAAAACTTTTAATCATTAACAAGTGCAATTGTTATGTTTGGTTTTTGCCTTCCTCACCTCAATGAGGAAAGGCTATAAAATCACTCGAAAACTGAACTTCTTAAATAGGCCTCGTAGACCCACCTTCACCTATACATATCGACTCAGAATGAAATTCTGAGCAAGTGTCTGTGCGTGTGGATGGACGTAGAATTTTTTTTCTCACTCACTTTTCTCGGAACTGGCTTGACCGATTTTGTCCGGATCTGTGTCGTTAGATCCGTGAGTCTTTTTGCCTTCCTCACGTTACTGAGGAAAGGCTATAAAATCACTCGAAAAATGAACTTCTCAATTTGACCTCCTAGACCCACCTTCATGTATACCTATCGACTCAGGATCAAATTCTGAGCAAATGTCTGTGTGTGTGGTGGGATGTTGATCAAAAAATTGTCACTCGACTATCTCGACATTGGCTGAACCGATTTTGTCCGTTTTGGCGTCATTTGATCCGTCTTGGGGTCCCATAAGTCGCTATTAAAAATTATGCAGTTTAGTTTAGAACTTCAAAAGTTACCGTCAGTGGGGGTGACATTGGGTCTGGGGGGTGAGATTGGGTCAAAGTGATTTTTTACGGATTTTACCATTTCTCAGATTCTTTTCAATGAAACTGAATTCTGTTAAAAGGGTTGTGTAGGGGACATCTTAAGATGACTTCGCTGAAAAAAATTCGTTCCTAGAACATAACCTGTTATTTTGGCAGATGTCTAAAGTTGGGGTACGTTTTTGGCCAAAAATGACCTCTCGAAAAATCATTTTTCTAATATTTTTGTTAGAATTGCTCGAAAACTACCCAAGTGTTCTCGTAATCTCCACTTCAAACATTGTAGCGTGTCAATACGATTCCCTCGAACAAGAAACGCTGCACAGTGGGCGAAATGGAACCCAAAATCGGACTTAATTGAACGCGGCTGGTTCCCTGGTATGAATAATAGTGTTTCTTATGTAAAAAAATCCGGGGAATCGATTGGTGATGGTTTCATCCACCGCACGAAACGGCAAAGGGTCCATTTTGCCCCAATTCCCCATTTTTCACTTTTTTTTCTTGAAAATCGGTCTGTATTTAGAGCGGAGGCTTTATGCGGCCTTCCAAAATGCACTTAACTTATGTGAAAACGTCCCAGGAATCCAGTTAAAATAACCACTTGCATCGCAAAAATCATCTAGGGTCCATTTAACCCCAATTCCGCTATAAAAGCATTTTTGACCGTTTTCAAATGTTTGGTCAGATTTTCAAAATCTGAAAATATTTTTATCGTAAAGATCAGACAATTTTACATAAGAATGACGATTTGCACTTGACAGTTTGACACATTTATGTTGATAAAAATAAAATGTATGTGAAAGGCAGTTTATTCTGCGTTTGGGAAAATTGGCCCAAAAGTGATTCTTCAATCTTTTTATTTAGTTTAATTTCTATATCAACATAAATGTGTCAAACTTTCAAGTGCAAATCATCATTCTTATGTAAAATTGTCTGATCTTTACGATAAAAATATTTTCAGATTTTTAAAATCTGACCTAACGTTTGAAAACGGCCAAAAATGCTTTTATAGCGGAATTGGGGTTAAATGGACCCTAGATGATTTTTGCGGTGCAAGTGGTTATTTTTATTGGATTCCTGGGACGTTTTCACATAAGTTTAGTGCATTTTGGAAGGCCGCATAAAGCCTCCGCTCTAAATACAGACCGATTTTCAAGAAAAAATGTGAAAAAATTGGGAATTGGGGCAAAATGGACCCTTTGCCGTTTCGTGCGGTGGATGAAACCATCACCAATCGATTCCCCGGATTTTTTTACATAACAAAAACTATTATTCATACCAGGGAACCAGCCGCGTTCAATTAAGTCCGATTTTGGGTTCCATTTCGCCCACTGTGCGCTGTTGGATGACTTGTTTTTACCATATCTTTGTATTTCAGCATCATTTTAGTTTCATTTGACCCAATGTCACCCCCTCTAAGGGGTGAGATTGGGTCAATTTTCAAACAATTGGCATTTAAGGTAGTGTTCATCAAAATCGACCATATATTGGGAAAATGTTAGTAAACTATCTAAAAACAAATCTACGTTAAAAGATTTTCGATGTTATTTAAATTGTTTTTGTTATTAAGAAATTTCGAGAGGTGTTTCGTTTTTTGACCCATAGTCACCCCCACTGACGGTATGCTAAAAAAACGATTTTAACAAAAGTCCGGAAGATTGTAAAAAGGGTGGTTTTTGTAAGAAAACCTGTCATGCTATACATTTTCAGAAAGGTATTTAAAAGACCTTTCTAACGCGTCCAAGACATTGCAGATCTGACAAATCTATCAAAAGTTATAAGCACTTAAGTGTTATTTATACGCTTTTTGGAGGCCGGATCTCAGATATTTTGATGAAAACGTTGTCCGGATCTCTCATGCGACCTATTGTTGGATAGGTATTCAACAGAGCTTTCCAACGCGTCCAAAACATTGAAGATCTGACAACCCTATCAAAAGTTATAAGCACTTAAGTGTTATTTACGCACTTTTTCGAGGCCGGATCTCAGATATTTTGATGAAAATGCTGTCCGGATCTCTCATGCGACCTATCGTTGGATAGGTATTCAAAAACATTGAAGATCTGACAACCCTATCAAAAGTTATAAGCACTTAAGTGTTATTTACGCACCTTTTGCATTTTGGATAGCACCCTTAAATGTGAGGAAGGCGCCAACCACCTAAGGGTGGATTAAGTAACGTTTTGAATATCATTAAGTTTAGTTAAGTACTTCAAAAGTTATGCTAAAAAAACGATGTTGGTTAAAGTTCAGAAGATTGTAAAAAGGGTGGTTTTTGTAAGAAAACTTGTCATGCTATACAGGTATTTGAAAGACCTTTAAAATGAGCCTAAAACATTGAAGATCTGATAACCACATCAAAAGTTATTAGCATTTTAGTGTTATTTATACATTTTTCGGAGGCCGGATCTCAGATATTTCGATGATAATGGAGTCCGGATCTGACATGTGACCCACGATTAGTTAGATAATTGAATGGCCTTTCAAATGAGCCTAAAACATCAAAGATCTGATGGCCCTATCAAAAGTTATAATTACTTAACTATTATTTATACACTTTTTGGAGACCGGATCACAAATATTTTGAAGAAAATATTGTCTGGGTCCATCATGCGACCCGTCGTTATTTAGATAATTGAAAGAACTTTAAAATGAGCCTACAACATTAAAGATCTGATAACCATATCAAAAGTTATTGGTAATTAAGTGTTATTTATACACTTTTCGGAAGCCGGATCTCAGATATTTCCATGATAACGGTGTCTGGTTCCACCATGCGACTCATCGTTAGTTAAATAATTGAAAGGCCATTCAAATGAGTCCAAAACATCGAAGATCTACTAATTCTATTAAGTTATGAGCACTTAAGTGTTGTTTATACACTTTTTGGAGGCCGAATCTCTGATATTTTGATAAAAATGATGTCCTGATCCATCGTCCGAACAAGCGTTAGTCTGATAATTTTAAACACCTTTCAAATGAGATTTTTGTATTGATGATCTGATAACCCTATTAATAGTTATACGAAGAAAAGCCTTACAGTAAAACAGTTTTTCCAATTTCCAATTTTTCAACTTTATTTCGCGACTTAATTTTTTTTTCTCAGCATCTTATTTTTCATTCATAATTCTCGCATCCTACAGTTACAAAATTTTCAACACAGCCGCCGTTGGTTCCTCGCTAACAAACCCTCGATCCGCTTCTCCGCAATCTTCCCTGAACCTCCTCCGACGCCGATCCCTCCTTCTTCAGCGTCACAATCTCGTCAAGCTCATCACAGGTCGCGTGAAACAGTTTCGAGTCGGAATCCGGACTGCGTTTGGCCGCTTCCTGCTCCTCGAAAGTGTAACTACTGGTTAGTCGAGACCTTTCTCGATGCAGGGACTCTACAAAAATACATCAAGGTCGGCACGCTTATCCACACTAACTTTGACGGATACAGGAAAACACTACAAGTAACTAAACGAAACACCACTTTTATTCACGGTTTGTGCACACTTTATTCTCCCACTTTTCTCCTACTATCTTTCCTCCTTCTCCTAACCTCAAAACTGTCCCACTTTCTTATTCTATCTGACCTTTTCTTCTGCTTCTTGGGGCCCCACCAGCTCGGCGTCGTCACCTCTGCTCCATCCACCAGCGATCTGGGTTCGACCGTAGGCTTCCGCCACGGTCTCGAATCTGCTTCCTGGTGCTTGGTAGCGGTTCTCGTCGCGCGCTGCGTGAACCCATCCGGTTGTCCTGGGCTCTTTCCGATGTGTTGACGGATCGGGACTTCGGCCGGGGTTGGCGATTGGCCGGAACATTGCCCGTAGACGAGCGCCAGGACGTCGGACATTCCAGGGGGTTGTTGGGGTTCCACTGGTCATCTCCGGGGTATCCGGGATGAACCTTAAACAAAGGTTGAGGGGTCCTTCCAAAGGACACGGTAAGGTTAGGTTGGCACTGGGTTTACGGCTTTGGCAAGTTACCTGCTATCCGACTGACTCAGACACTGTCAGTCTGTTCGGTTACGGGTCTTCCGGGCAAATAGACCGAATCCCGGTTCTTGCCTTTGCAAGTCATCTCCGGTATTGCCGCCTACCAGGCACCTGTCATCCGCTGCTACCAATCTGCTACCAACGCCTGTAGTCTCGTTCTAGTGGGGTAGCAATCGTGGGGGTATGGAACTGGCTGCGTACTGCAAGGGTCTCTTGGCTTTTGTTTGCCCTAGCCAGTGGGAGTAGTGAAGCTCCGCCCAATAACTTAAGCATTTTCCTGCATTTTAGCACATATATTTAACGCGAAACAAACAGAGCCACAGTAACGATTGGGTCAGGAACTGCCATCGGTTACAAAAGCAACCATGTTCTGCCGGAAGACTTGAATGTAAATAAACTTCTTCAAAATTTGTTTGAAACTCACCGTGTATAGATTTCCTTCTTGGAGCTTCGTCAGGACGGTTCCGCCACTGAGGTCGAATTCCTGCGCTTCTTGTCCGTGGGCTCGTGGTCGTTGGAGTCGATTTTGTTGACCATTTTGGGAGGATTTTATTTTAATTTGAGTGAAACTTCGAGCAGCCACAAATTTTGAAATCAAGCCGACTTTTTGCGTGACGGCAAAGCTGTCAAACCGGCTTTGGAGAGAAGGGTTCGTTTCCAATGCGGGTGAGATTTTCTGAAGGGATCAAAGTTTATGAAAATCCGTTGATTGGGTCCTAAAATTAAGCTTTAATAGGGTCCTTTAAATAAGTTTAGATGGCTGATATAATTGTTTAAAACGATAATGCTTATGAGGAGCCGATTATACGCGGCTTGCTCGGAGTCGGTAGGGGTGGGGGGATTATGTTAAGTGAAAAGATGGAATGAGAAGGGGGAGGGGGGGGGGGGGTTCTGTTTTGACCCACGTTTTGGCCTCTGTTGTGTTCTTCTGCTTAAACTCGTTGTCCAGCTGTTATTTGTTTGAAAAATACTATATATGAGAGGAAGGTACCAACCACCTAAAGGTGGATTAAGAAACGTTTTTTATTTCAAGTATAACACATCAAAAAGGTGATTTGGATATACAGTCCTGGCTTGACTATCCGAAGTTTCGATTATCCGAAGGTTTGTATGGGACTTCGGATAACTGAATCATGAACAACATTTTGTTTTTTTTTTTTCATATTTTTGATTTTCTTACTTTTGCCATCAAATTCGAATTCGTGTGAGATTTCCAAAAACTGTTCACGTGGTTTATGGATGGTCCCCTGGACTGTATTTAATTTATATGTAAACCTTTAGACAAGAATTTGGAAAAGAATCTCGAACACCCTTCAGTTGCTATATGAAATGAAATCCGTTTATAGAATCATCTCTGTGGCTAATACAACACAGTAGACCAGGCCACTTTCATTAGCGAGGACTAAATTCATTGAGAATGACAAGAAAGAACTTAACCAAACTTTAAATTCTAAATTCTCGTTTCGTTCTCACTAAAAAAGATCAACATGAAAATTTAAAGCAACAATTTTTCTTTCAATCTAGCCCCAATCCAGCTTGAGCCGTTCCGGCTGGCTGGCGACTGGAATAATAAATATGCGGATAATACGAAGATGCGAAAATATGTGGTCGGATATGACTGGAATTTTTCATAACCCGCCTGGAAGCAGCATAAGTAGAGTAGCCTAAGCTAAGACAGTCTGCGACTGGTGGAAAAGTGGAACCCAAAGGATGATCCTGGAGAGTGTTGTTTAGAAACGTACGGCTTGTTTAGTCCTTCACGTGATGTCAAGTAGAACGCATTATTCATTGCAAATTGGGATGAATTCATAAGCTCAATTTGGTGGCATTAAGCATCATAAAGTGAGATTAGTATCGTTCCATGGGGTTTGGAAAATTGAGAAAACGTGAATTCTGATCACATACTTGGAAAAGAAACTGTCGAATTTAAAGCGATTGTTTGTTTTGCTGCCATAACAATCAAGAAATTATCTGAAATTCACGGGAATATTCATGAATATTCATAAACAACAAATTGAAACTTTTCCTCCAGGGGAACACAAAAAGCTTCAAAAGCGACCATCCGAAGCATCGAATCGAAATGAATTTCGTATATTTTTTGACTTCAAATTCAGCTCACGTACGATTTGGCAAGCGACCAGTGCTATCAATTTCTTTCGCATTTCACAGCTACTTTTTGCCTTCTTTCTTTTCTTCTGTTATTTATTCTGAAATGAAGACCAAATGTGCTGTGGAGACGCGCCAAAAGTTGGCAGTGGCCATCCCCCCCTGGAGAGTGGAAAAGCTCGTTGGACTCGGACTCGGACAAAGTTTGAGTCAGCTCGGTGGGAAGAGCGCACATGCGACATGGGTGAAGTAAATTAAGTTTATCTGATTTCTGTCAATCACGCTATTTACCAAGCGTTTCCGTTTGGTTGTCTTTTTCATCGTGGAACAGGTGCCCCGGGGGCGTCATGTCGTCCCGATGAAATCGAGAGTTTGCAGGGCTAATGGCGTTGTGATTGCGAGGGAAGAAAGTTTGTTGGTTCAATAACAACATTTTAATTGTATCGGAATGGCTTTTTATACACAACAATAGGTGCAGATGGTTATATTATGCATATGCTCTACAAATAAAATCTTTTTTTATATTAAATTAAAAAAAAACAGTTACAACTGTCATATCGCTTATGTGCTCTTCAAAAACGTTGCTTTAGTTTTATCAATAACATTGTTTCCTGAATGATACCGTAAATGCAACAATTTCTAAAGAACGGAACAACTGTCAATTGATTAATATATTCGATCTATAATAGAGGAGAAAAGCAACTCGCGACAAAATTTTGAGGCTAGGAATTTTGACAGATATGATTTTCACAAAGTATTCGCCTCCTTTTCTTTCTCACAGAAAACTGGGGACAAAGTAGCTGTCAAACTAAGCCAAACTGTTAAAGTCACTCACAAAATGAACTTTGAGTGATTTGAGTTCATTTCTGACGTCACGATTTTCTCCTCTATTCCCGTGGCCGTGTCCTTGCCGTGTTCCTGGCCGTGTTTGTGTCCATGCAAAACGGAACAACCGGAACAAAATTATAATTTTACATGTTAAGTCCCAGAACTGACACCTGTCAAAAAAGTTCATTCGGTTGTTTACCTTTTAGGTTAAGTTCCGAGCTTTTCTCCTTTACTACGAAAAACTAACGAAAAAGAAAAAGAGCACACTTGGACACTTTTTTTTGGTTTGGTGTGAACATTGTTTTGTGCCCATTAGTGTTTTAATTTTTTCAAATTTTTTGTTATTATTCTGATTTTTGGAGAGCATGTAGGAAGTGTAGTGGAAGAGGAATAATCCCAAATGTTTACGTTTTGGTTTTCTGCCCTAACGAAATTTATTATTTGTTAAGTAGATTTTACAAACTTCTAAATGGGACGCGGGGCTTTAAAAATTAACTTTTTTCAAAACAACTCTGTATGTAAGTGCGTGCGTATTTTCATGGTGCTCAAATTTCTTGCCAAATTTTCTCAGCAATGGATGGTCCGATTTGAGCTTGGTAGGTTTTATTCTTGAACTCGGAACACGCATATCTGCATCGAAATTATGTTCAGATCCATCATCCGACTTATGTTAGATAGGAAATCAAGATACCTTTCAAACGTCAAAAAGTGTGATGATCTCTCAACCCTGCATCAAGGTATGATTAATTTTCGAATCTTTGATGTGACCCAGTAGTGTGACCAGATGAATCAATGTAGTTTTTAGAACAAAACTTCTTTAAAGTTGTTTTTAATTATTTTTTGGTTTAGTGCTTAGATTAAAAAATCCCTTTATCAACGCAGTTGCTGAAAAGTATCTTGATGTCGTATTATTTGACGCTTAAAGCGCATCAAAATGAAAAAAAAAACAATCATATTCAATTATGAAAAATATTGAAAATATGATCTACAGTCGATGCTGGTAAAGGTAGATCTTACTTTTAGAGTTGGAATTCCAGTGTAAAACGTTAAAAATCTCTTTTATTTATGTATTCCAGTTACATACATTTGCAATCGTTTTCAATTCCAGAGCAACATTTGAAAGGGGCGGTACGACATTGCTCTTACGGCTTTTCATTACAAGCGTTTAAATGGGACGAAAGGCCGTAAGAGCAATGTCGTACCGCCCCTTTCAAATGTTGCTCCAGAATTTGCCTGCACGATTCAATTGACATCAGTTGTTCCCGTTCGAATGTCAATCAACTAAAGTGAAGCAATAAGAAAAACAATGTATTATTGCAGGTGTTAATTCTAGATCACCATAATTGATTAAGTGCTTTTCAATGTCACATGACCGCCGGGCATTGTCAATTTTAAGCGTCATGGTTGAATTGTCATGTCTTCGTTCTAACTTGATTTAGTGATATCTATTCCATCGAGTGTTATCATACGAACTAGGGGAAGGGACCCTTGGTTGCTCCAACAAAGCGGCATAAGGCTTTCTAGGCCCAGTGAAAAAAATATAATTTAACTCAAAAATGACGAACTCCTCGTCACAGTGTCCTGATGCAAACAATGATCGAGCTGTAGCTGTCACAGCCCTGCGAAGTATGTTGGCTGACATATCGGGCAGTCAGTCAAATAAACCAGCTAGAAGTCGCTTGACAAAAAAATTTTGCTAGAAAGAGATAGGAAACCTGATGCAAACAAACGTCCAGCTGTCATGTAAACATACTTTGAATGTGTTGGTAAATTTCTGACTAGAAAGCCTTATTAGTGACATTTCTTTGGAATATAATTGCGACTGCACGCGATGTTCATGTGTTGATTGGACAATTCTATTTGCTCGTCCAAGAGAATCATCACCCAAAGCAACTTGTCGCGCTCTTTCCAGTCAATTGAGTTCCCCTCGAGACATGCCCGTATCGTGTGACCGTTGACTAGGGTGTGATCGTGATTGACAGTGTTGGACCGATGAGTGTCTCTCCTCCGGACCTCCCAGGAGATGTGAGTTCCTCGTGTGAGTAAAAGTTTGCAGTTCATGGCATGCAACCTGCGTTGGACACTGAAAATTTGAACGATTTTGCTCAATTAAAAAAACGATATCCTTTGATCATAAAATGTTTTTTATTTGGAAATTAGAAAACAATTATTGATGAAATTTTTTTTGAAGCAATTAAAAAACTGAAATCAATTTTCAAATAAACATACATCCAAACGGCGGTCGCATCACAGAGTAATCCAGAGGGAGCACTGGCATTTAATTTATGGTTGCGTTACGCGGTACATCGTGGTACATCGCCCCTTCAGCAAAATTTTGCTTGTCGTAACCCTCTGGGCAAACTGACGTTCAATGCGTTAATTTTTTTTTACCGCGATCTAGTCGGCTAGATGATATTGGAAAGCTGTCAAAAATTTTCACATTCCAAACATCAACAAAGTTATTCTCTGAAGACTCTTAAATATTGAATTGAATAAATTGATAATTTGGAACGAAATGAAAAGAACGTCGAAAATATTTACCTGAAAACTCTCTTGACAATAAAGTGTGAGATTATTTTGCTGGAAGTGCTCTTACTTGTTACGGTGCACCAACCGATTGAAGTCGGATTTTCTACTTGTGACCGAACGCTGTGTTGCAATTCTGCGTGGCTTGTTATGAGAATCGGCAAATGCTGGGGTTTACTTGATAGTTTCTTGCCGAGCCAAAACAGCGTTTATAGCTGAAAGGCTCGTTAATTAATTTCAGCATTTTTTGGCGAACAACGTCAAGGGAGCAACAAAGATATGGATTTGTTGACACAATTAATTTTGGAGGTACATTACGTTTTGTTGTGTTAAAGATTTTTTGTTTTTATAAATATATTATTTTCATCTTTGTCTAACTTTCCTAATTTCTGTCAATAGAAACATTGTCAGTTTTATTGACGGAAGTGACGACTGAATACAATGCTGAGAAAAAGTATTGTTTTTCACGTTTATTTTTGTAATTCCAAATGAAATTTTTTGTCACAACAAGATCGAAAATGATCTACGAGCATTCGAGACTCAGCTATTAATTAATTCATCGTCCATTAATTTGAGCTAACGAAGTAACTCCAGGTAGGCCCAAACACCGACAGCATTCTTCTTCTCTACATCCAATTCAAAGTATTTGATTATTCGGAAAACTGCAAACAAAGATTAAGATTTTTCTCCTAGTTCAAAATTGAATATTTTTTATAAATTTTGAAAAAAGGAACACACATTTCCAACAACCATTCAAAGCATTGCACTTGTCAAAACAAAGTCAAGTAGAAAAAAACCCTGAGTTTACTATGATGAAATTTTTTTCTTAACCAGGCTGGTAACGCTCAAAACATAACGCCACAAGCTGCTATGATTCCAAAGGGTAAACCCGTAACGGAGCCAAACATTTGAATGACTTTTGTTCGGACTGCTCGCTCTGGATTACTCTGTGGTCGCATCCTTTTTCTGCAAATCTGCATGAAAGTATATCAGAATCTGGGTGCAGAATAGAGTTATCTAAGCCCGAACTCACGCACACTAGCACCCCATTTGTTTGCTGGCGGGTACAAAATTTAACCTCAATCTTTTTAGTGTACGTACACGCAATACATGCGCACGTAGATAACTCTATAGTGGTCCGCAAAGCGGCCTCAATTTAGAACTGTCAAAGCGGAACCAATTTACTGTTTGAAAAATGATGCCAATAAGTGGCAAGTATTGTAATCGATCTATAGATTATTTTGTCAAAAAAGTCGAGTGAGTCGAGCTTTTGAGGTATTCGAAGTCAACAAATCTTTAGAAAAGGGATGAAATCGAGATTGTCATAATTCGTCGCTAATATTTCAATAAGCGCTATGACTCACGCAAAACTTATGTTTACAAATTGTTTGCGACGAATTATCAGTAACTTTGAATGACACCTGCCAAATAACATTGAATAATCTTGCTCCTGTATTATCACTGCACTTCAAAGATCCATAATCTCGTAACTTCCATCCGGTTGTTCTTTTGATTCACAAAATTCCCCCACTTCTGACGCAATTTTTCATCACATTGAAAACAAAGAAGGACTCTTTTGGCCACCCATTGTTTAGTCTACGAACAAAAAAAGCACGAAGAACTTATTTTTTTAGCGTAAACTTTAATATCATCAGATCCAAAATGTTTCAAAATGAGTCACTTCAGCAGCAAAAAATATGTCACGCTTGAGCTTAAACAAAGCCTTCTACTTTGTTTATGTTTACAGTTGTAGTGCAGTTGTATTAGTGAGGAGCAGTGGGGATCATTCGGAAATCACGTTACGCATTCTGTCTTTTCAGCACCCAGAAAATTGAAAATTGTCCTCATGCATTTTTTGCGGTATGGGGGTACAAAAATTTTGCCCGTTACCGACAGTTATCGACATTATCGACGGCTGTTTGACTGTATCGTAAAAAAATCTTGACAAAACCAGGATTTAACTTTAAACTTCTTGGTTTTTGATCCGACACGCTACATCCGCGCCATGGACGCTTGATGAATTATGAAGGACAGCACCAACATATTCTTGTCTCTGAAGTGTTGCTCAGAGACGAGCTAGCATTATATGTGTTGGTGAGAATTGCATGTTTACACACGGGTAAAAATGATCTAAATGGCTTTCTCTAAAAAATGTTATATAAGGTAACATTGTTTTGTAGCAAATCCAGATATATATTTATCCTGTGCGTTTACGATCGAACATGTCTCGCTTCAAGCTACCAAATCTCTCAGTGCAAAATGTCTCTGGTAATTAGTGCTTTTTTCCTGGTGTCATTGGCGCTGTGATCAACCAATTATCGGCGTAATTGGTTTGAAATAAAATTTTCCATCGAGCGTGTTCCAAAAGGGATGAGCATCAAGCGGGGTGTAACGGGAATGTGGATTTCATTGTTCGTGATGACTTTCCGGAATGGGTGAAGTCTTTGTATAATGACTTCAGCTTCGACCTTTGAAATTCAATTCAATTTCTAGCTACAAGTTGGGAATTCATTCCATTCAGAAAATTGTTGGGGCGTTGCTATTGGAACTAATTAGTGCGCTCTAAAGGCTAGATAAGATTGAAAACTCGTGGTTAAATTTGCAACATCAGTCTAGATGCCGTAAACTGGGGTGATATTGGCAGGTAGGGGTGACTTCTTCGATGATCTCTTCAATATTGACAGCCGGAGATTAGACTGGGTCATCATTACAATTGTCTGAGTGGGCGATTATTTCATGTGAATTAAATCCAGAATTTTTGGGCACAGTCAATTTTTATTTTACGAAATTGAGCATATCTCTACTTATTTTGAACCAAAACTTTTGCAACAAACTGTTTTTGACCATACGATTGGTTCGAAAATGTAATAAAATGTCATGGTGAAATATGGCAAAGTATTGAAAAGTGGGAGCCTATCAAGTCATATTTTTTTAACTTGGTTAAAAAAATCAAACCATCCACTTTAACGATCCCCAGGTCTTTTGTGGTCTCTATCGACAGTTTCTGCTCGAACCTAGGAGTCCAAAGGCTTGAATGGGGAGAGCACCCAAACCTATTTTTACTCCAAGGAACCTTCCACTCCAGGCTTCGAATTGACGACCTTTGAATTGCGAGTCCAACCACCGCCAGCTTGGTGATTGTCCACGCTTTTGTACGGCCAATTGTCCAGGTGGAAAAATTTTGGTTTGAAAACTTTATTTTTGAGGTCAAATTATGGTCAAATCAGACCTACCAAATTTGTTATCTTAAATTTGTTCTACCAAAACCCCTAAAGCAAATAAAAAAAAATCTCCACTAAAATCAAAGTTAAAACAACAGCAGTATGAGTTGAGAGAGAATGACAAAAATTCAAATTGTTGAACTTATACATCTTCTATATATTTTTTTTCTATATATATTCTGATCCAACGCGACTGATTTGAAAAAATATTTTGAATTGAGTTTTTTTCGATAATAGAATAGTTATTTCAATGGTTTAGTGATGAAAAACATAAAAGAATTGAATAAACAACAGTTAGGGTAGAGTAGTCAATGAGACACGGGGAACAATGATAAAATGGCTCTCACAAGTCGTAGTTTCAACCAATCAGGCTCATATTTTGGGGAAAGGTGTGTCTACTGGATACACGTCTGCCGTAATAGTGGCTTTGGTTATGGACGCTCCCTTGCAAAGTTATTCATAAATATTTGATTTGGGAGTGTTAAAGTAAATTATGACTGAAAATTACATTTTCGTTCATAGGCTGCCAATAAAACAAAAACTAATATTTCTCCAAATTTCTTTCGTCATTTCATAGGGCATGAGTTGGGCTACAATGGCCTTTCATTAGATTTGACCAAAATTAAGAATATACGCAGAATCCAGGGCTGTCTCATTGTTCCCCTCTCTTTTCAGCCCAAGGGTAACAATGAGACACTTTGATTTTTCTTCATTAAACTTTTCAAAATCTAGGGAAATCCATCAAAATATGAATTGGAAGTGATTTTTGACATATTTATTGAGTTTTGACTTCATTTAGCCAAAAATATAAAGTTTTTTTTATATAAATAAATGGATTTTACTAAATTTAAATACTTTTTAGTATAACTTTTGTTACTTGAAGTTTCAAGTTGGCAAAATTGCTTTAAAATGTTCAAGGCAAGTCATCTACAATGGAACAATACCAAAACATGATGTTTTACAAGAAAAGTATTGATTTTCGTAGAGAGTCTCATTGTTCCCCACCTGTCTCATTGTTCCTGCCAAGTGCGTCTACAATGAGACAGTTGAATAGCTCTGACTGTAGAGGTCGGATCGATCTCATATTTTGGTCAATGTTAGAACACATTAAAAGAAAGAAATTGCAACAAAAAGCTCATTAAAACATGCTGATGAAAATAATATAAAAATCGTTGAATGTTAAAAACCAAAAGTGTCTCATTGATGACTACCCTACCCTACATGGCTCGGAAACGGGACGAAATTGCTTGGTGTCAGTGCAAAACAGAAAAAAATCATCAAGGTGTCGCGAGCCAAATCTGATAAGCAACGAGGCTGGAATTTTTGGACCTAATCTATGTGCTAGGAAAATGGTAGGAAATACGAATGGCATTCGAAAAAGTGGCTGAAAAGCGGAAATAATCAAAAATGTTAACATTTTTGGAAGAGGTAAGTTACAAAACGATCCTGCTTACACTTTCTGTTGGTTGGATTCAGTGAATTCGTACTTTAAAAGCCTGAACTACCTCGATTAATAAAAATAGGTCCAAAATAGGTACTAGGTCCAAAATAGGGTCATATACCCTATATGAAAAAAAATCGATGGTTTTGTTCGAACGCGAATCAGCTCAATACGGAGCGTCGGAACGAGGTGCTCTTTGTTGCGTTGGGTTCGTATAAGCCCAAAGAAGGTTTATAAGCTATCTAATTGACACTTTGGCCACTCTGGAACCGATTCCGGAGCATTGGAAAATTGTATGGAAAAAGTTACGTAAAATCAATTTTGATCACAGGAGGCTGAATAAGGAAAAAAAAACCAAAAATCGTCAACAAAAGAAAAAAAAGCCAGATCGAAGTTGGTCGGGTAAGGCTTGTTTTTATATAAAATTCATTGTCTCTGTCTAAAATATTTTCCTAACGCCAGCAAAAAAAAGTCGATTTCCAACTCTTTAGAGGGAATTAAACCATAAAAAAAGTAAATCTCAACACATCAATCTCTTCTTGCGTCGATGTCGCTGTGCTCGTCTGCACAATCAAGTTGATCACCTGGGGCTACTAAAAGCCAAAATGGGCAAAGCCACTCCTAGCGTGTAACCCCAACTCTCCTCCCTTAACCAACCCCTTCGGTTGGAGGTGGTAACAGCATAATTCGCGACAAACTCGCTTCGCCACCGACCGTGGCCGGGATTCCAACTCTCAAAACTCTTTTTCATCTCTTGCTCGCCGTAATCGCACCTGGGTCATCCCAAAGTCCCAGCTGCTCTGTGTGCACGTGTGTGATGGATGCGTGCCAGTAAATTGTTGAAGGGAGTTGGTGGGAACTGCCAGATTTTGTGACCCTTAACCAGATTTTGAGATTTTCTTTGTTGACGGTGATTTTGAAGTTTTTTTTTAAATCAAAATGTTGTAATTAATTTTACTTCAAGTAACCGTCTTTTTTGTAAAATGTCAATCATGAATAAAGCATAACTTCATTTTTGTAATTGTTGTTTCCAAACTGTTAAAAAAACCACTTCGTCATCAGGAAGTTGATTTTTTTCCCAGAAATCCCAAACTTTTATCCAATGGTAATTTGGTTGATGAGCTCGTCGTGGCATGAGCCCCCCCTCCCCTGCTGCAAGCCTCGAGGTCCCAGCACAAAATAAGGAATGGAAAATATAATCATTTCGATGGAGCGAGCGTAGAAGTCAACCTGACGCAACGGTCGTGGGATTGATTCGACGTGGGTCGTAAAGTTGATGCCGGCCGGTTGGGAGTGTCTACACTTTTGCCCAGCACGTCGCGGAAAAAGTTTCAATTGTGTCGCTCCAGGGGAGGCATCTAGCGAAAAACGTGGTGGTGGGAATATTTTATTGAATTTGTTTATTTTGGTGGAAATTATTGTGCGCACTAGTACGCGAGTGGGACATATTTTCATAAATAATTTGATTTGGGGAGAAATTTACTTGGCAATTTTGACAATTCAATTTTGTCCAGGTAATAAGGTGGTAACTGGAGAGCTGATGTGATGCGCAATAAAGACGTGAAAATGTGCCAATTTGGGGGATTCTAATGGCACCCCTGTAACCTAAAGCGTAGATTAGATGGTAACTTTATATAAGTGGTTGTTGAAAAACATACGCTTAAGATTAATTCGTTAAAAGTAACTAATAAATGCCACTTTTGCGGCTTTTTTGTGCACGTGAGTGTTCGCTTAAAGTTTCGCCACAAATGGCAGCACTAAGCAGACACAAAAAAGCGCTGAAAAAAAAGAGCTCAGATGATAATACAAGAAATGATAGGAATAGAATAACTTTTAGTAAAAGTCAAATTAAACAGAAATGTCCACAAACAAGCTTCTCAACTGGTTGTGTACTTGATTTTAGTAAATTGCAAGCAACACTCCGGATTATTCTGCATCATTTAGACATGACCGCTTATCAGGCTGAGAATGGTTTTATTTCTCCTATATCAAATAACAATGTTGTAGGGCCTATGGGGTGCAGGATCGATACCCGCCTTATCCTTCTGGCCTTCTATTGGATGGGGAAGTAAAACATCAGTCCATTTGCGTAAAAGAGGTTTTGGGTGACTCACCACACATAACCTTCGGGCGCCTAGAAATGAGCAGAAACTTGCAACAGAGCCCACAAAAGACCCGGGGGTTGTTAAAATGGATTGCTTTGCTAGGTAACAAAGTTGCTACTGCCAGCATACATGAAACAATGTCTTGAAAAGAAGCAAATTTATCTCGAATATTTTGACAAAACCCCAAACTCTATCACAATAGTAAAGTTGGCTCCAGTGTTGCGTTCCTCACGCGCTCGTGAGCGCTCACTTTTTGCTCATTCGTGAGGAGGAGCGCTGCGCGAGCTAGCACACGTTTGCCCGCGCTCACGTTTGCTCCACGCTCACGCTCATATTTTGCTCACGGAGCGCTCATTTCGGACGTGTCGCTAATCATTTAACGCTTTTGCGAAAGTTATTTTTTTCAGTTCCAGACAGTGCCTCTACGCTTTTTAATTTTTTTAATAATTATTATAGTCTATAGTAGAAAATGTGAGAAACAAGCAAAAAACGGAAAAATCGCTGTAGAAACACGAAAAAACTGTATAGAAAAAGGTAATGATAGGAAATAGTAGAATAAGCCTAATACTATCAGAAACATAAAACAAAAGAAGTAAAGATAGAACAAAAGTTGCTCAAAATGGCCTATGGAACACGGGAAAAATGAAAATTTTCGAAAAAAATGGGCAGTAGAGCAGAGGTGCTCAAAGTTTTTGAAAGCCGGGCGAAATTTGAAAAATTGTTTATCTGAAAAAAAAAAAATATTCATCATCCCGTTACGAGAACTTCACGACCTCTGGATTGGAAATCCAGCACGCCGCTAGTCGAAACTCATCTTCTACTGTTCAGTATTCCCAGTTAGCAGATTTATTCTTTGAAGGGATCTAACTTGCCGAGCCAGGCAGGAATCGAACCCATCACCTTTCGTTTACAAAGCGAAAACCTTAACCACTCGGCCACTGTAGCTCGGCTACCCGCTAGGTGGTCTTCTCAATGTATAAAAAAGAAAAACGAATATCAAATGATGTTTTGAAATCTTAGGTTTTGTTTGGACCTAAAAATTTTTTAAACATTTAAAAAAAAACACATCTTCTTAAAGAAATTTTCTCAAAACAGATTAATTTTTTGAGCATTTTTTTAAATTATGCCAAAAAAGAAAACTCCAAACAAAAGTGAAGGAAAAATCGATCACCTCAAATTTCAATAAATGTAATAAATGTGTAAAAAATTAAGCACTATTTACAAAATTTAATATCTAAAATCACCGCGTCATTAATAAATCGATGCGAAAAACTATGTTTTTACAAAAAAACAACAATTTTCTTACACCTAATTTTATAAAGATTCCTGAATACACCCTTGTACATGCAAAGTGCCATGATGGTAGAATGTGAGAAATGACATTAAAAATCATTGATTAAGATCAGCTATTTGACCGATTTATTTATATTGTTTGGATAGATAATTGAAATTCTGCGTAGGTTGAACATAAGCTCTGGTGGTTTTCAGATAAATCAGTTATTTTTTTGGTTTTGATATTAAAATGGTTCAAAAATAGACAGCAAATTTTAGAAATAATGAAGGCGCATAAAAAATCAGGAGTAGAATGCAATTTTACTCGGTAAACTTGAAATGGCCATAGACTTTATTCTTCTAAACATTAATGAAAACCAATTTGTTTGCTTTTGACGAAAAATACGACAAGGTTATTTTTCAGACTTGTCTACACAAAAAAAACATGTGAATTTACTCTACCCAGAAAAGATGTAAACTCAGTTGATGTAAACTTGAGATACGTTGTAAACGATTGAATCACACGCAAAACCATGTTTTTACGTATAATTTGTTGCAAATTTACATCAAATTGGATTTAAATTTAAATGTTAAATGACGTGCAGAAATGTTACATCATAAATGATGTAACACTCGGAAATATTTTTTCGTGTGTATTTTTGTTTTGCAGCGAAACCAAAGCGGAAATTTTTTATTCCAATACTAATTAGAAGTTTGTTGCGCTTGAAATCATTTGGGTTGCAAGTTTGTTTTCAATCGCAACCAAAACTTTCACCATTATGGTGACATATTTTCAAAATATTTCTTACATTTTTGCAACACCATCAAATTCTCCTAAATAAATTAGCATCGCATAGGAAACATTGACGCAACATGTTCACAATCACAACTATATGGCTATTGTTGACAATCGCGTTGCTGTAGTGCGCTTTTTTAGTGTTGCGAATATGTTGCTTCAGCGATTTTGGATTGCTTTGAATTAGTTGCAAATAAGGCTTGGAAACAATAATATTTCGGATTATCGAATCATTAACAAATTGTCATATATTTTTCATTTTCATACATTTAATATTAAATTCAAATTCTGCTACCCCATTTGAGTCAAATTTATTTATTTCATATTTAAAAAGTCATATTTGAAGAGTCATATTTGAATAGTGAATGCATTTTTTTTTCAATATTTTATCACCGCTATTTTATATTTAAAATTTTCAAATCTCTTTAGTCACAAATCACAATACGTTATGGGTCATACTTAAAGTGAAGCCGTTGATCATTTTGGGAGAAAATTGATCATCACTCTAAAATATTCTGTACAAAATTCAATTTAACGAATTTCTCCACCCAATTGAATCAGCATGTGCCGGTTGTTGCCTTCTTGAAGCCACTCAAGGAATTTTTGATCTAAATCAAATGTGTCTCAAAATTTATATAATTTTGTGGAACAATCATTGACGTCCTAGTTGGCAATCATTGATTAATGACGATTTCCATAACTTCGCAAGGAATGGGATAATCGTTTCCAAAAGGAATCAGCATGTGTAGGGCAGTATTCTAAACAACTTGTAGAAATAATTTTGGCAAAATATTGAAAGCGACGCAAAATTAATATCATTGAACGAAAAATCATGGCAATGATGGAAGTCTTCACGTTAAGCTCAACAATCATACATAAGACAACGAGTTTTTTTGTGATTCGATTATTTCAAGGTTTCTTTTCTTAAGTGATTTTTTTCCAAGGCCATCTGATATTCGAGTCTGGTCTGTATTTCAACATACAACAGTCTGGCAATTGGGTTAAAATTGTCCAGCATATTACAAAAGATCCATTTAACCGCCAAATTAACTCCACCGAAAATATCTCCGCAAAACCGCAAATTTGTTTTCCCAATGTTTCCATTGAAAGTGTGCGATAGAAAAGGCAAAATTCAAATTTGATTCCATTACACATTTTTTTCTCTCCCCGCCAAAGTCTCCCCTTTGCAGCTTTTCACCCGAGTGCGACCAAAATTTTGTAAGAATTCCACCCAAAATTCTTTCTCTCCTTTGGCTCGTGGCACGATGAAGTTGGTAGACGTAAATAATTCCCTCCATTGAAACTTTTCGCTTCGTTCACCCCTAATCTTCTTACGGAATCACGCGGCGATATCAAGTGTTTGTATTTTTTGTGTGTATATTTTTGGGAGTCCTTGGCCCCTCGAGGGAATATCGGTGCCGCAAATGACCCTTGTTACTTTTTTTTGCTGGCAGCTTTGGACTATAAGTTGGACGGTTTACCTGGACTTGAACTTGGCGCGAATCTTCTCGACTTGTGGTGACCTTCCTGGAAAATTGGCCAATTTGCTATTCCAGTGAATAAAGCTCCCTCATTAAGCTCTGAGTTTGGTGCGATGTTGTTTGCAGCGACGTCGTGTTTTGACCCAATTCCGGTGAAATGATGACGAATTTGATCCTAGAAAAGCAAATTGCAGTTTCGATTCCAGTCTGCCTGAAGCAGCTGCATCGTTGACTTGTGCTCGACTCCAATCTCTGAAATCTTCTCTCGATAATGATGACAGTAAGTTGATATCCAGGGATTGAAAGAGTGCTGAGCAAGAAGTATCGGCAACGACCGAAACGAACGACGTTCTTACTTGGCTGCATGACATCATTAACTCAGAGAACGAAAGCTGTGTGGTTTTGTGGACCTTTCTGACACGGTAGGAAAACCAACCAACCACATCGATGGTGATGGGAATGAAGTCCTTGGGTAATAATTAGTTCAATTGCACGATTTTCACGTTGGCTGGATCAGCAGTATCGAGTTAGGAACGAAAGATTATCTGCTAGTCTGCGGCATTACAAATGGTTTCAACACAGATGATAGAAATCGGGGTGGAAATCAAATGTTTGTTCATAAAATTAAATCCGGCAGAAACTTTAGACTTTTCAAAAACCCTTTTTTTCATTAGCTAATTTTTATTAGGTTCTTTTTCAGCACTGCGACCAGGTAAGGATCGAGGAACTTGAGATTTTTCGAAAACTATACGAGCTTATGTTCGTGTTTCATGGAGCAACTTTGAACAAGACTGCGAATCAACAATTTTCAAGTCCTCCTGGCAGCACTATCAGCATTCATGGCAGCAAGGATTGCCCACAATAATTAGGATGGTACAAAAATGGTACGTTTCAAATATTTTTTCTTACCAAACCGAAGAGCTTTCGACAGAAAATATTTTATTGTTCTCTTTGGATAGTTCAAGGAATCATATTTCATGCCTTACATTTCATTAGAGCACATAGCTTTTGTAAACAAGAGTATATCCCTCTAACACCTTATGTAAAATGTTATATGAGTGAAAAATATATACTTTTGTTTGCAAAATTTATGTGCCCTAATGAAATGTTAGGCTCCATTTTGTGAATGATTCAGAAGTGCGAATTTCTAGAAATATTATATTAAATAGCACGTGTCTTTGGATCAAACTGTACAATTGATTTGACCAAAAAAACATCAAAATATGATTCAGTTTTCACGAGATCATACGATTCTCACTCCAAATTAAAACCCATTTGGTCAATCCAGTCATGAGAGATTGTGGAATTCGTTAAATAAAGCCATTTTTGTTTCAATATGCTGTGTGAAAACTGTCCGTGGCTCGTGATAGAAACATAAAGGAAAAAATAATATCTTTATTTTTAAGGGGTTACATACAAGTAAAAAATCACAAAATTTGTCAATATAGAAAATTCAACGAATCCACTAAAGAGATGATTTTCAACCACTTCTGAAAGTTTCATGAAGATATTTTGTGACTGAACTGAGTTAGAGACGATTTAAGTTTAAAATTTTGCCATGAACTGTCAAACTATGTGCGCGTTTTTCTCTAAACATCGAGTTGACTTGCGATTGCCACGGTATCTCGAGATGGAATGGACCAAATTGGCTGAAATTTAGGGTGAAGAGTTTCAAGACATATCCCGTGTGCATGACGAAGTCCAATTTTGATTTTTTGTTATTTAAAACAAAATACAAAAATCAAAAACTAACGATTTATTATATGAAACACATCAACAATATTTTTAAGAGCGAGTTGTGGCGCTACAACCACGGCAAATAGTGTCCAGGGCATTCGTGGAAATACAGTGTCCCATCCTAGAGGGTCCCGGAGTACCAAACCTTCTTAGCATGGTGCTCCCAAACGAATACAACCAAATCTCGGAGCGTATGGTGGTGTGTCCCCACGCTTCTTCCTCCCCTGTCGATTCAGAATTGTGTTGTTGTCAGAACACTCAGTGCTCAAATTCAACCCAATTACGAGTCATCTCTGCGATACGGCTTTACGCAGTAGGCCTGGTCGCTTTAACGCTTGTGATGTTTCAATGCATTCTAATGCAATGGCGCACTACAAATGTTAATGAATGACAAGAAGAGTGCTAGGCGTCATCTAACCTAAGGCACTCTCCAGGATCCCTTCGAAAGATTGGCTGCGCTAGGGTCTGATTAGATTAGATTAGATTAGAAACACATCAACAATATTTTTATCTTTTTTTTTAAATAGGGTAATTCTCCGCCAACTCACACAGCAGTTGCCGCGACCCCTCTTCGATTTGCTTGAAACTTTGTCCTTAGGGGTAACTTTTGTCCCTGATCACGAATCCGAGATCCGGTTTTTGATATCTCGTGACGGAGGGGCGGTACGACCCCTTCCATTTTTGAACATGCGAAAAAAGAGGTGTTTTTCAATAATTTGCAGCCTGAAACGGTGATGAGATAGAAATTTGGTGTCAAAGGGACTTTTATGTAAAATTAGACGCCCGATTTGATGGCGTACTCAGAATTCCGAAAAAACGTATTTTTCATCGAAAAAAAAACTCTAAAAAAGTTTTAAAAATTCTCCCATTTTCCATTCCTCGACTGTAAAATTTTTTCGAACATGTCATTTTATGGGAAATTTAATGTACTTTTCGAATCTACATTGACCCAGAAGGGTCATTTTTTCATTTAGAACAAAAATTTTCATTATAAAATTTCGTGTTTTTTCTAACTTTGCAGGGTTATTTTTTAGCGTGTAATAATGTTCTACAAAATTGTAGAGCAGACAATTACAAAAAAATTGATATGTAGACATAAGGGGTTTGCTTATCAACATCACGAGTTATCGCGATTTTACGAAAAAAAGTTTTGAAAAAGTTGGTCGTCATCGATCATGGCCATTCATGGTCACCCGCGACAGACACGGACGACGAAACAAAGAGAAACACAAAAAGTAACTTTTTCAAAACTTTTTTTTGTAAAATCACGATAACTTGTGATGTTTATAAGCAAACCCCTTATGTCTACATATTAAAATTTTTGTAATTGTCTGCTCTACAACTTTGTAGAACATTGTTACACTCTAAAAAATAACCCTGCAAAGTTAGAAAAAACACGAAATTTTCAAATGATTTTTTTTTTGTTCTAAATGAAAAAATTACCCTTCTGGGACAATGAAGATTCGAAAAGTACATTAAATTTCCCATAAAATGACATGTTCCAAAAAATTTTATAGTCGAGAAACGGAAAATGGGAGAATTTTTAAAACCTTTTGTAGTGTTTTTTTCGATGAAAAATACGTTTTTTCGGAATTCTGAGTACGCCATCAAATCGGGCGTCTAATTTTACATAAAAGTCATTTTGACACCAAATTTCTATATCATCACCGTTTCAGGCTGCAAAATATTGAAAAATACCTCTTTTTTCGCATGTTCAAAAATGGAAGGGGTCGTACCGCCCCTCCATCATGAGATATCAAAAAACGGACCTCGGATTCGTGATCAGGGACAAAAGCTACCCCTTAGGACAAAGTTTCACGCAAATCGAAGAGGGGTCGGGGCAACTTTTCCCGATTTCGTGTGAGTTGGTAGAGAATTACCCACATGCAAAAAAAGAGGTGTTTTTCAATAATTTACAGCCTGAAATGGTGATTAGATAGAAATTCGGTGTCACATGGACTTTTATGTAAAATTAGACGCCCGATTTGATAGTGTACTCAGAATTAAAAAAAAGGTTTTTTTCATCGAAAAAAAAAACACAATTTTTTAATTCTCTTATTTTCCGCTACCTGACTGTAACAAATTTTGAACGATTTCGTGTGAGTTGGTAGAGAATTGCCCAATAATCTTTTTGCAAATCGGCCTTCATCATGCACACAGTACTGGTTACACGAGTCTTCACCAAAATTTTGAGCCAATTTGATCAAAGCAGTGTTGAGATATCGTGGCACCCGTTTTTAGAAACAGCTAACTTCAAATAGCAATAATACTACCAAACGTCTTCAAACCTGTATTGGCAATAGTTTAAAAATGTATATTTTAATGCCCTGAAAACAGTTTTAAAAGCAGTTTAAATGCATGCTTAATACAACCTCTGACATTTTTGCCGATATACATGTATGTATTCCCTTATTAAATCAATAAAGCAAGATAGTTGTATTGCTAAAATCCATAGTAGAAATATAATGACGAATAAATTGCTGTTTCATTAGTGTTTCAACTCAAAGCTGCACTTGTTATAAGGGCAATTGCATCTCGAATCCGGTCGAACCAATTACATTCATCTTCCTTGGCATGCAACATCCATCATCAGACCCGGTTCAACTCGACTAGTTCCCGTCATCGCATCCTGTTGCGGCAGAGGAGAGAACATCGTTGGTTGAACGCAATGCTATTCGGCATATTTCATAAGCCACCATCATCGTCTATTGTTGACCTTTACATCTTGCTTCAGAGTAACCAGACTTAATTGAGTCAAAATTAACGTTGAACATTTCTCGAACTTTAACTTCACTACTTTTCATAAACCGATTTAAAAAAAAACTCGTTTCAAAGTCTCAAAACTTAACTTGCGAGCACCCTATTTTGACCCCAGTTATTACGAGGTACACTCGAAAGGGGATCATTGTTATCCATCACCAACCAATTTGCCTCCCGCAATCGATGGTGGCCTGAAGCGCACATAATTCCCATTCTACACGTGTGGAAAACCGAACAGAATCTCCACTCCGTGCTGTGGGGTACTATCATAGTTGGAAAACCAGGCTAGGAACCGGGTACAAGAATGCAGCTTCAGCAGCAACGGCAGAGCCAAGCTCTGCCGTAGATGATGCTTGCCCACTAAAGAGTACCCGAAAGTCAACCGCCACTTATTTGGTGTTTATTCCTTTAGTTTGGAGAGTGCATTGTTTTCGGTCAGGGTCGCAGTGATGATTAAAATGAAAAATAAATTGTTTCCATATTTGTTTTAAGTTTAGCCGTAAGATTAAAGTATGGAAAGGTGTGCACGTGGGTTGAAAATAAAAAAAAAATTATACTCCAATCGATGATGATTATTGTTTATTGGTATGATATGATTCCAATTAAAATTATAATTGCATTCTTAGACAAGAGTTTCCACGTTAAACAGGTTTTAAAAATCAAACGTTTCGACACACCAGCTAGAGCTTCTGAATCCTGAAGAAGACCCTTGATTCCGCCCTTTTTTCCGTATCTCGTCTCATCTGAAGCATCTCCACCCGCACGGTTCTACGAATTAGATAATCGCCCTTTGAGCAGACAAGAGCTTCCTTCATTCGAGGATCCCATGCGGACTGCCGAGCGAGATTATGTTTATTAAATCTTATTCTACCGAACCGAGAACAGAATCAGCAGTGCTTCCCTCCGGAAAACTGACGTAGGACGTATAGGTATAGGAACACGCCACGTCATCCGTCACCGAGATTGAAACAAAGGACGTGGAGTTGGCAGTCCGCAGGATATGGCCTTCATGGTTCGTGAATGAATCAGTTCCAACCGGGCTGGAATTGAATCTCTTTATCAGGCTTTTGGTTTTGGAGCTAAATTTGATTTTCTGCTTCGCAGCAGAAACTCCGTGATTTCGTTTGCAAAAATGAACGCGACGTGAAGTTTCATGATTTTTTTCCAAATCTAAAACACAAAGATTTAACCAAAATTTAACAAAAGTTTCATAAATTAAACTCTCGTTGCTAACAATTAAAATAAAGTTTACACTTTATGAACAGTGCAACTTTTTAATTAAAAAAATGTACAAAAATGTTTAAAACATCATAATTTTAGGAGTTTTTTAAGAGGAATTGATCTAGTTATTTCCAGTAATTCATCATTATACCATTTTTTTATTTTTTGTTTTATTCCGTTTGACTACGACAAGTTATCATCCTTTACAGCAAATTTCCACAAAACTGCACTCACAAGTATCGCCGGACAATCAGCATATTTTCGACGAATGAAATTAATTGGCCCTTGAGTTGGTAAACTCGTTCGTCAGCCCAAAGCTTCTGCAATGCTCCAAAAACCGAAGAACAAAGCTTTCAGGCCAAGTGTCCACTCCAACTTATTTATGGCATCGATCCTTCTGCTGCTGTTGCTGCTGTTGACGAAAAAGGAAGGTACACTTCGCATTCCTGGGCCAAAGTTGATACATTTTGCTCCCACGGCTATCAATAACGAGAACGGAGTTTTTTTAGTGGTGAGTTTTGCTTGGTCGAGAGGACTCCATCCGAAACTTTGTCGGTGGACCGGGTTTCCCTCGGCTGGAAAACTTTTCCATGCTTGTGTGTCAAACAGCAAGTGGACCCTGAGTGCTTTTCTGCTTCATTCCGGAGAATGGGGCCAATTTTGAAAAGTTTATGCCCTATAAAATAGTTTCGAGACGTCATCCTTTGCTGTTTCAACTTACCAAGGGGAATTTTTCAACCTTGAAGTCAAATCATTAAGTTTGTTTAGAAATTTTGGGACTTGGCAGATATTCAAAACAAAACAAAACAAAGTTATTGCAAGAACATTGCCTACAAGCCTCTGCTGAGTTTAAATATAACAAAAAAAGATTAATGCGCTTAAAGATTATCAAATGCATAATTAATGAAATAAATAGATTCTTCATGATGGTCGTATGGGAAATGTGCACAGAATAAATACTTTAGCTTTCATCAGAGGATATTTTTTCATGTAACTAACAACTGAAAGGGTTTGTGCACAAAATCCTCTTAGTCTTTACTTATTTCTTTTTGTCATTCATTACCTTAACCACAACATATTATTTTTTATTCCCCTAATTACTCACAAAAAGTGTCCACTAAGATTTATCAACAGGTATTAACATGGAGTGCTCCCCCGTGGCTATGCTCCCGATAAATTCTCCTAAGGTCAAAAAGAAAAGGTACGTAATTAATCTATCCTGAAATCCCTCGACAGGAGTAAAACGCACCCCGGCAGTGTTCCCTGCCCGGCCAAATTACCATAACAAAGCGACCACGTTATGAGATTTTTTGCTTCCCCCGTGGAGTTCGGAGGAAAACCTTGGGGTTGGGCAGGACCGAATTCAAAATGAAACCGCATAATAAAGCACTCCCTCATCAGGGGACACATTCCATTCCATTGAAGGCAAAAGAAAAACCCCGCACCAGGTCAACCCACGAAGGACAAATCTGAGCTTTTTCTACCTCGCCCAAACTTCCCTGACCCGGCCTGACCTGGGCTCATCTATTCCGGCGTGCTGGTGACCTCCTGTTAATCTGGGAAATAATTCTCGCATTTTCACCGTCTTCACCGCGGCCGATACTTCGGTCGGTCAATTTGAATAAATATGCTAATCTCAAGGACGGGGAGAACAATTCGTCGACGAGGCCAGACTAGCGCAGGTGCTGGATTCGTTGAGCCAGGTGCAATGTGCGATGGAAAAGTCATTAATTTGCTGATGATTAGTATGGATTTGATGTGGGTGGAGTTTACGCAACAATGTAATGAGGATTTGGGCACTTTACGGCTATGATGTTTATTTTCAGCGAGGCATTTTCAAAATCAATTATTTTTATGGCAAACTTGCGCTAGGATCTAGCCTATACGCCAGTGATGTTGAAAACGCTTTGGCGACTCAAATTTTTGAAAAAAAATCTCCACGGGCTCAATCCTATTTAAAATTCAAATGCAAAGCTCCAGTTTCTTTAATGTCTCAGTGCGCCCACCGCAACAAGCCCCTTATTGCGCATTTTGTTAAGATTTAGTTATTCCACTCTTGACTTGAATTTCTGGAGCAACATTTGAAAGGGGCGGTACGACATTGCTCTTACGGCCTTTCGTCCCATTTAAACGCGTGTAATCAAAGGCCGTAAGAGCAATGTCGTACCGCCCCTTTCAAATGTTGCTCCAGATTTCTTCTGCAACTCTTCTTTGAGAAAGTTTTCCTGTACCCGATAAAATTTTCTCAAATTAGAGATTTCCTAATGTGTTGATCCAAGAAACAACTTTATGGATCATCGCAAAGCGCTTAGAATGGATCCCGGAAAGATACCGGTATTTTTTTAGAGGACGTTATAATTATGCTTACATAATCCAAAAAATATCCCGTTTCTTTTCGGGATCAATTCCTAGCGTTTTGCGATGTTCTACGATGTTCCACGGATCAAAACCTATAAAAAACTAAAGATAGAAAAAAATGATAGGGTTTTGGGAAACTTTCTTTCATGGTAAATTTTTTGTTTCATACTAAACCTTAACCAAATGAGCTCAAAATTTCAGGCTAGCTGTTGTGGCCATATTGCTTCCTAACTCCGGTTGAGGCGCTCGAAATTAAACGCTTTTGTCTTTTTATATATCCGTGAACCAAACTATTGTACATGCCATGGACAATGTAATGTGAAGCTTTAATCATTTTATAACACATGAACATGGATTCTTTATTACTCAAAATTCCAAACAAGAATGTAAAAGAACGTTATTAAAAACATCATTGAAAGAAAACGCAAAATAGTTTGAGCTATTATGTTTTGAAATCTCTGTAAAATGTATAAACATATGAACGAGCAAATTGCATCCACGTGAGAAAAAAAAATAATATTTTGATTATTAATCAAGTTTTTCATTCAGTTTGGTTCAAGGTGTAGCAAATGATGACAATAACGACGGTATCAAGAAGGTTAAGCAGGAAAAGAAGAACTAGATTTTAGGCATGATTTACATCGAATATCGTTCTTTGGTACTGTTATACATGCTGCAAGAAAAAAATATGAGTTACTTTTTTTTAAATTTAATGTATAATTTGATATTTTTTTTAATTTTAGTATAAAAACCTGCAATTTGGAGGAAGACGAAAACTGCTGTAAATTAAATTCTTCCTTAACACTTCTGAAATACTTAAGAGGCAGTATTTGTAGATTCTGCTCGGTTTGTTCTAGAGGTCGTATCGAGTTGCTCCGATTTGGATGAAACTTTCAGCGTTTGTTTGTCTATGCATGAGATGAACTCATGCCAAATATGAGACCCTCTACGACAAAGGGAAGTGGGGTAAAACGGGCATTGAAGTTTGAGGTCCAAAACACATGAAAATTCTTAAAAATGCTCGCATTTCCGTAAAACTTCATTAATTCCGACTCTCTTAGATGCATTCGAAAGGTCTTTTGAAGCCCTTCAAAATGTGCTACACTCAAACCCCGATGGCTTGACACCAACTGTTGTCAAACGAACGGGGTCACTTTTTAGTTTGACACCCCTTTTACACGGAGTTCACACACACTACCGAACGATTGTTTTGATAGTGTGCGTGAGCGCCGTGTAAAAAGTGACAGTTCGTCACTTTTTAGTTTGACTTTGACCAACTAACGGGGTACAAACTAAAAAAGTGTCAAACGAAAAAGTGACCAACCACCGGGGGTTGAGTGTATAGACATCCAGGATTGGTTTGACTTTTTCTCATAGCTTTTGCAAATTACTGTTAAAAATTGATTTTTTTAAAACCTTAATAACTTTTGGCAACAGCCTCCAACACCCATACTCCCATAGGTCAAAAGTTAGGGAATTTCATGGACTATAAGCCTACGGTATTAACTTTTTGGCCAATCGCAGTTTTTCTCATAGTTTTTCGATTTTTCTAGAACAAACATTTTACAACGTTAGTTTTTGCTCTGTAGGCCTCCATAGCGGCACTTTTTGGTCTCAATTTTGACATATTCGGAATCCTCGGTCAATTTCACGTAAGTTAGAAGTATTGGAGTTGTAATTTCAATGCCCGTTCTACCCCATTTCCCTTTGTCGTAGAGGGCTCATATTTGGCATGAGTTCATCTCATGCATAGACAAACAAACGCTGAAAGTTTCATCCAAATCGGAGCACCTCGATACGACCTGTTTCACATCGGTGAAAAACTCGCTCTTAAACTTCCCTTTTGTTGAAAATAATAAAAAAATACCTGCTTATGTAAATTCGTTTAAATTTCATCACATTTGGAGCCAAACATTTCAAAAGGGCACGTAACTTTTGTAAACAATAGTGTATCCTTTTCACTCAAATGACAGTTTGCATAAGGTGTGAGAGGGATACACTCTTGTTTACAAAAGTTTTGTGCCCTAATGAAATGGAAAGCACGATTTAATCCTTTTTTAATAAATGTTGTGTCAAAGAGCTTTATTTTGATTCTTTTTCAGTTGCGTATTTTAATTACGAAGCAATGTATAGATCATCGCCGAAATTTTCATGTTTTAGTAAAAAAGGTCAATTTTGCCGTTTTCGTCATTTCCCTATTTTTGCGCGTGGCGCGACGAAAACCCCAGTCTTTATTTTTTTTAAATCGTATCTAAGAAAATGCAAAACGTAACTACACCATTTTTTGATATGTTATGTAAAATTTTCCGAGGAATCAGGTAAAAATATTTTCAGACATAGGCTCTTTGGTCCCAAGCCTTCAAAACAGCATTTTAAGTTTTCATACGACCTTTTCAAATGTCAAGCTAGATTTTTGAAACTTCTTACTATTTTTCCCAAATAGCCAAACTAATCGCTTTTCTTTTGCGTCTAAGACAGCTTAAACCAGATTGAATGGCGCGGAGGTATGATTTTTTGAAAAAGTGGTTTTTGCGAAAAATTACAAAAATGGCCATTTTTCGGACCACCCTAACATGGCGTAAGTCGCCAAACAAAAAAAAATACGGGTCTAATTTTTTTTTCGAATCATGCTGTTTTCGTGAGGAATTGCTGTTTAAATATGACATGTTGGTTTTTTTTTCTTAATTTTTTTTTACCTTTATTATTAGATATACTTTTTAGCTTTCAACAAAAAAAAGTCTTTGATAATTTTCAGCTCGAATTGATGATTAGTTGGAAATTTAGTGCCAAATGGACTTTTATGAAGATTCAAACGAAAGGTAAATTAAATTGATTTTTGAAGGACATATTTCACTATAGTTTTGAACAGTTGAGCAATTCTCTCAGATTTCGGTCTTTCGATTTTTTTTTTGTATTTTTTTATCTGACTGAAACTTTTTTGATGCCTTCGGTATGCCCAAAAAAGCCATTTTGCATCATTAGTTTGTCCATATAATTTTCCATACAAATTTGGCAGCTGGCCATACAAAACTGATGTATGAAAATTCAAAAATCTGTATCTTTTGAAGGAATTTTTTGATCGATTTGGTGTCTTCGGCAAAGTTGTAGGTATGGATATGGACTATACTGAAAAAAAAAATGATGTACGGTAACAAAAATTTTGGTGATTTTTTATTTAACTTTTGTCACTAAAACTAGATTTGCAAAAAATACTATTTTAATTTTTTTTATTTTTTGATATGTTTTAGAGGACATCAAATGCAAACTTTTCAGAAATTTCCAGGTTGTGCAAAAAATCTTTGAGCGAGTTATAAATTTTTGATCAATACGGTTTTTTTCAAAAAATCGAAAAATTGGTCGCAAAAATTTTTCAACTTCATTTTTTGATGTAAAATCAAATTTGCAATCAAAAAGTACTTTAGTGAAATTTTGATAAAGTGCACCGTTTTCAAGTTAAATCCATTTTTAGGTGACTTTTTTGAAAATAGTCGCAGTTTTTCATTTTTTTTTTAAATTAGTGCACATGTTTGCCCACTTTTGAAAAAAATATTTTTGAAAAGATGAGAAAATTTTCTATATTTTGCACTTTTGAATTTTGTTGATACGAACCTTAGTTGCTGAGATATTGCCATGCAAAGGTTTAAAAACAGGAAAATTGATGTTTTCAAAGTCCCACCCAAACAGCACACCATTTTCTAATGTCGATATCTCAGCAATTAATGGTCCGATTTTCAATGTTAAAATATGAAACAATCGTAAAATTTTACGATCTTTTCGAAAAAAATATTTTCAAAATTTTTAAACCAAGACAAACATTTCAAAAGAGCCAAACATTCAATATTACATATTAATTATGTTTTAGACTTTGGCGTAGTGCTCAACTCTATCAGACCTAAAGGTTCAGTAAAGGGAAAAGTATTTGTAAGGGCCATACGAAAATTATGAACAAAATAGGATAACTTTTATTTTTGGATCAACATGTCAATATAAGGATCAGGGAATTGGCATGGCATGGCATTATTTAATGGTTCAAGAGAATGGCGAAAGAAAATCACACTCCTTTCAACCACTAACAGGCCAATAACCTCAGGCCACAATTTCGATGCTAGCCGGCATGTGCCTTTATCCAATTACCAGATTTCAATGAATTGCCAAACTGAGAAGGGGGTACCAGAAGAAAAAAAAATCAAATCTAGAACGGCATTTTTTTTATCCTGGAGCAACCAACCAACCGTCGAGCTTGCCGCTGGAAACCAATAACGCACTTCGAAGCCACCAACGTCGAGCCATGAAACTGAACAAAAAGAATCCAAACCAGTGCTGCAGCCCTCTTTTGGCTAAGGGCTTTTTTGTGGTTTTTTTTTGGTTCGTTTTCGTCCTCAACGTTAGCTTGGCACGCCTCGAATCAATTTAGACAGTTAAACGAGATTTTTATTGGCACCATTTGAGTCTGCTGGCTGGCTCCATTTTATAATCGTCGATGTTTCGGGTCTCGGCAGATGGCGGACCAAACGTGTGTGTTGGGCTGGGACGTCAGAAAGGCAGCCAGTTTTCCAGGAGGGTGGGTCCTTGTGATATCCGACGGTGGGGTGAGTGGGGCAAATTTTGTTCAAATTTGAAAATAATATGGGTTAACATCAGTGAAAAAAACTACTAATTATTTACCTCGATTAAATTTTGTCCATTTTGTGCCACTAACCCCAATTGCTGTATGTGAGCTGTTTTTCATGCTAGCTTAACGTGAATCTCAGTTGTTCTGGGCGTCCTGTCCTGCGTATAGATGAGAACACACAAAAACGACACAGAATCGTAAAAATTTAATACGAGTAAAATGCTCGAAAACAGAGTAAACCAATTTGCAGCTCACAAGTTTGGTGAGGTTCACATCTGGAGGGAGAAAGGGATTGGAGGTATGTCGTGCCACCTAGGGACAGGTCCTCAAACTCCTTTTTCGAGTTTTTACGCTATGATGGTGACGATGTCAGTGTGTTTCACCGAATGAAAAAAAAGGTATAAAACAACAGTATGACATCAGGTTGGTGCTCACCTTTGTGACAGAATTCTTCAATTTAACGGAATATTCGTAGATATTAATGTCTTTTTGTTTCGGATGTCTTGCGGGGTACAAAAAATAAAATCTTTTTTTGGATTTTCTGACACACTTGCTCAGACCCCCTCTCCCCAAGGATAGTTTCAAATCCGCTGCATTTTCCTGTCAAATATCAAGAGAAAATTTTCCTTTTTGTTACACATACAATTTTTTGATGTGTACACATTTGTTTAGCGAGCCAGGTATATTTTGATTTTATTTTTATAAGATGTTTTTGGAATTGAGTTCTCTATTTCAGTAAAACTGGTTAGTTGAATGTGTAAAATTCAGTGGAAGAAATTGTTAAAGCTCTCAAAAACAGTAACCTTAAAGGGTGTTTACTTTAAATCCATACAAAAAATCGCACTAGGCTCTCCAGATTAACCAATATCAAAAAATCAAATCATTCGCTCTATACACGGAGAGACCGGCCGGGGCAAATCTAAGAAAATCTTGGTTAATTTAACTAAAAGTTTGGGTTAATTTTTTACACAGCTTTTTTTCAACAATCGATTGTTGATTTTGTTAACCCGAATTTGCTGACCACCGGTAATTAAAATTAACTAAAAAAATACTTGGAATTGCCATTTTTGTTGGTTAAATGGCCGAAAAAAATTCTAGCAGTCGACTGCTAGAATATTTTTTTCAGAAAATTAACTAAAAATTTCTTGTTTTCAGCTGAAATATTGTGATATATTCTGTTAAAAACTGGCTGGGAAATGTTTTTCAACTATTTTACAACAATTTTTTTTCGTTGTATCAACCGAAATATTTTTGCATGCAGCAAATTATTAGTATTTTACAACAAAACATTTCTTAATTAGACATAATTTATGTAAGTGTTGATATATATATTTTCTTTAATTATCTAACGATATAGGCTGGGCCGAATTTCTAGCTATATTTTAACCATTGTCTTACTTGAATACAGAAAAATATTCGTACATGTAGTCAATTATTAGCTGTTGTTAGCAATATTTTTTATGGAATTTGCCGTAAATTTTGTAATAATGCCTCACAAATTAATGCTGAGTGTTTTTATTTTCGCATTTATTCTGCCTAAAAATTTAACGTTATGTACTAATTTGTTTTTTTTTTGCATGAAGTTGTTAAGTTACTGTTAAAAAGCATCAAAACAAAACTTTTTTTTAACTGTTGTTATAAAACATGTAAAGTTTGATTAATGTTTTAAAAAATTACGTTTCATTAAACTAAAAATAATGAAAAAGCATATTACAAATTTTGTTAAACATATTTACAAAAGATGTTTAATTTTACATGAATTCCTGAAAAATAGAAATCGAGCAAAATTTTCACCAAGTTTTAAGCTTATATTTTTATAATGTTGTATAAAATTAAGTGTTGTATCCACTTACCATCACTGTGAAATCATACGATAAGTCATCATCATCTACAATGGTCTCAGGTTTAGTTATTTTTCTTATGGTTGGACACAGAATTTTCACTAAAGTGAACCTTTTGCTGCAAATAGACACCGTAAACCGGGGTGACTTTGATAGGTTTGCGATTTTTCCGCAAAATGAAGAGTACAGTTAAAATACGTAAGGAATGGTTTAGAAACATACTGACCGTGGTAGAGAAGTGTTCAAAGTACCTCAAGAAGAACTTTTCATAAAATTTTGAAAAGTTCAAAAAGTTAGTTAACTATAGTTAAGAAAATGTTGATGAAAGTCATTATTTTAAACTTCTCGAAGTGTCATGATTTTCTAAATGAACATGATTTTTAATCGAAAAACGGAATGCATTTTCGGATTCTTTGGACAATTTTCCACTAGGAAAAGGTTAAAAAAGTTTGTAAATAATAAATAATATGTGTTTTTGAAACACAATTAAAAAAAATCTCCAAATTTATAGGCAATTCCAGTTGAACAAATTTCATGTAAAATGTGAAAACTTGTGATTCGTGCTTCGAATTCAGTATAAAATGCAACATAAATCGATAATTTTACAAACAAAACTAGTTTTAACAAATTTCAGGCAAAATTACGACTTTTTAACAATTTTACCTAAAATTTATATGTATTTTGCTAAAAAGCTTATACACTTAGTTAACTAAATATAAACATTGATTTTTTTTCTTAAAAACTATACCAGCTACTTTAGTGAAGGTACATTTAGCGTACAAATAAAATTTGAATATCTTAAATATGATTTTAACAAGAAAAACTATGACTATCAAAGTCACCCCGGAATTAAATCTAAGAATTTTTAACGTAACTATTTTTCTAAACATTATTGGCCCTTGCACTGTAACTTGGATTTTGCCCGCAGTTTTCTCTCGCACTTTTGACAACAAGAATTCGAAAAACTAGGCAACCAGTAGTTGTTTGTTTACACTGCCAGTCGCAGTTTCCACCAAACTGGACATTCGCACTTTAAAATTGCGATTGACAGCTGAAAAACAAGCGAGCACTTTGATCATTTTTTAGGAAATTTAAATTTTCCCAAGGCAGTTTGACAAGTCGCAATAGTGCGATCGATAGCAATAATTTAGTGCGAAGTCCAAGTTAGTGGGAATTGCGCAAAAAAAAAAACTTTTTTTCCGAAATTTTGCATAGACTTTGTGTGCTCTACCCCAGTACATGTTTTAAAAATAATAATCTTGATATATTAAAATCCTATCAAAGTCACCCCGGTTTACGGCATGTGAAATGTATTAGTAATTTAATACAAAATTCTTAATTTCGGCTATAAACTGAAAAAAGGAACGTAAATAAATTAAATTATATTGAGGAAAGAAGAAATGTCAATAATGCTACTTACCAAGGTCGCATTAATTTAACAATTACTTTTGGCAACAAACTTTCATTGCATTTGATTCAATTTATTCAACGTACTCCGATTTCTGAAAAAAATATTTTGAGTTTTACTTTCCAGTTTATTGAGCAGTCGTATTGCAACAAAACTTTCAAGTAAATAATTATCTTCTTTTATATATTTTATATATATATTTTTTTTAATATTTTACTTCATCTTTATTTTTTATGTTGTTTATGTTGCGTACACATGGCATTTCTATATATTTTATAATTGATGATTCTGAAAAAAATGGTTCATTAAGATTTTATCCGTCGTAAGCACGAAGCTTTTTAATGATTCAGTTTTCTAATAAGAATCACATTAGATAAATTATTGTGCAAAAATAAACCCATACTTACTTGGATTAACCAACATTTTGTTAAATTTGCCCGGGCTGCTCTATCCTTGAAGAGTCGGCCCGCTTTTCCCTTCTATTGCCCTCTCGTTCCATCAAACATTCTTATAACGTGTTCAACTCACTCGCATTAGAGGCCTCATGGCGAAGGTCGTCCTCTTGCTCTTCATAGTTTGTCACCTGCAAATAAATCATCAACAAACCTACTCACCAATTCCACCTCCCCAGTTGCAACACTTTGATTTTCCCCTTCAACATTAGCTAAATAGTGTAATTTTCACCTTTCACATCCTCTCACTTCATAATTAACAACACAAACTCAACAAATCGACCGCTCTCGTTCGAATCCTGACTTCAAATGACAGATGTAAACAAACCCAAGTTCATCTTTTAAATATTCAACCAAATGTAAATTATATTCAACCAACAAAATTTTTGATTTTCCTAAAACCAAAGCTAACAGTCGAGCACGTTCATTCGAGTTCGGGAAATCTGTTAGCTTTTTGCCTCTAGCATATTCAACAAACAGGTTATTAAATTAATACTAGATTTTAGTTATTTTAACGGAATATTGGCAGTAACAAGTACGTTTTTGTTAAAATTTACGAAAGTAAAATCAACAATTTTAATTGTTAAAATTTCTGGGCACGGTCTCTCCGTGTAGGTGTTCAAAGGTATTGAGCTGGGTGCAGAATAGTGGTTCGCAAAGCGGCCTCAATTCAGAACTGTCAAAGCGGAACCAATTTACTGTTCGCAAAATGCATTGTTGGAATTCGAGCGAGAAGAAGGAAAGCATTTCTCGCTCGCGAACGAGGGAGAGAACTTGTAGTACTTTTCTCTTCTCGCTCGCGCTCGCATTTTCGTTCGCGTTCTCGCTCTCGCCGCGAGCGCTCGCGAGCGCCTCGTGCTAGACGTTCGTCCCAAGCTAGCAATTTGTGTATCAGGCTTATGAATACGAACCAGGCGATGGTATAGAAGTGTAACTTCAATCGCTGTGTTGTTTTTTGTTCGTATCTAACACGTTCAACTTCTCGCGAACGGGCAATTCTGGCTCGCGAGAAAGCCCGTTCGCGAGCGGTGGAGAGCACGGGCAATCGGTGAGTTTCTCTCGGCAGCTCGAGACTCACGACGAGAACTCGAGAGAGAGAAAATTTTCTCGCGAGAGCGCGATAATACCAACACTGGCAAAATGATAGCAAGAAGTGGCAAGTATTGTTATCGCTCTATAATTTATTTTGTCGGTGGCGTCGAGCTTTTGAGGTGTTCCAAGTATACAATCTCTGAACTATTCAAAAATATACAATCTCGGATTCCGATTCGGTTGTTCTTCTGATTCACAAAATTCCACCCATTTCTAAGGCAATATTTCGTCACGTGGAAAACAAAAAAGGCCTCTTTTGGTCGCACATCGATTAGTCTACAAACAAAAACATTATGAAGCCCTTAATTTTTCAAGGAAAATTTAAACATCAACAGAATAAAAAAAATCATAACAAATCATTTCAGCAGCAAAAAATATGTCACGCTTGAGCTTGAACAAAGCCTTCAACTTTGTTTATGTTTACAGCTGTAATGAAGATGTATTAGTGGGGAGCAGTGGAGAGCATTCAAAAATCACGTTACGCATTCTGTCTTTTCAGCACCCAGGTATTGAGCTGGGTGCTGAAAAGACAGAATGCGTAACGTGATTTCCGTATGATCTCCACTGCTCCTTACTAATACAACTGCACTACCGCTGTAAACATAAACAAAGTAGAAGGCTTTGTTCAAGCGTGACATATTTTTTGCTGCTGAAGCGACTCGTTTTGAAACATTTTGGATCTCATGATATGAAAGTTTTCGCTGAAAAATTCAGTTCTTCGTGCTTTTTTTGTTCGTAGACTCAACGATGGGCGGTTAAAAGAGCTCTTCTTTGTTTTCAACGTGATGAAATATTGCGTCAGAAGTGGGGGAATTTTGTGAATCAGAAGAGCAACCGGATGGAAGTTACGAGATTATGTATCTTTGAAGCGCAGTGATAATACAGGAGTAAGTTTATTCAATGTTATTTGGCAGGTGCCATTCACAGTTACTGATAATTCGCCGTAAACAATTCGTAAACGTATGTTTTGAGTGAGACATAGTGCTTATGGAAATGTTAGCGACGAATTATGACAATCTCGATTTCATCTCTTTTCTTAAGAATGACTCAAAAGCTCGACGCCCTCGACTTTTTTATTCCTGACAAAATAAATTATAGATCGATTACAATACTTGCCACTTCTTGGCATCATTTTTCAAGCAGCAAATTGGTTCCGCTTTGACAGTTCTAAATTGAGGCCGCTTTGCGGACAACTATTCTGCACTCAGGTATTGAGTAGTTACCCCTCGTTTGAGTGCCTTGTCAAATGACAGCAAAAATACATGCAAAGCACATTCTGTAACAAACCTTAAATAAACCAAGCTTGCGCTCGAGACGGCCCTTTCTACTGCTGAACTCCAACCGATCTCCAACTTCAACGGATAAACGTGTATTTTTTTTTACTACGTGCGGTGGTAATTGAAAACGCGCTTGGGCGTTGGAAATTTAAGCTACCATTTTGTGACTCGTTCTGTGGGGAGCGTTTGTTGAAGTTAGCGGAAATATCCGGCGGATTCGTGGTTCCGAGAGCGGGGCGAAGAATCAGCAGCACGCGGCAAGCATTTGACATCGACGGAACAAATCGGGCGGCCATCGTGCGGTGAATTGCCGTGAGGATTTTTTTTCTGGTTTCGGTGGCGTTTGGTGCCAAAATAGGTGCGCTATTTTGTGGTGAATCGGACGACCGTTGTGCGCAGCAAGCAACTCCGTGGTTCGACGGCAATCCAGAGCGCAACGCTGACGGTGTGCTAATCTCGGGCGGAACCGGCAGGAGGAGAACAAAAGAGGGCGGAAGGACGGTCGTTGGCGGAAATTTTGGATAAAGTTCAAGGTCGGGACGCCATTTTGGACGCCGGCTGGTCGACGACGCGGCGCGCGTTGATCTTCTTTTGTTCGTTGGGTGCTGCATCACAAGGTAAGGGCGATTGTGGCCAAATAAGCTCTTTTTGCCATTTATATTTCTAACAAAAGTGAAATTCCTAGGCAGTATCACCAAGGAATTTTTGTATCGAAATTGGGTGTACTAATATTTTAACATTTTGTCTTGTGACCTTGAGTGTGTGTGATTCTTTTGTTCATGAAGAACAAAAGGTCTTAATTTAATTCAGATTTTAAGAGAGTTTTCTTTTTTTTTTCATTAGTGGTCCGAATTGCCAAGGTGGAGTTTCTGCTAATTCATTAGTACAAACTTCAATCACGCGGACCGGGGAACTCATGTGCTGGTGCGCGAGTCGCTGGACGAGCTTTTTTTTTGCAGCGAAGGTTGAGTTATTTTCGCTGGCAAAGGCCGGGAAGGAGATCGGTGAGTGAAAAGCTATTTTATTTTTGATCCCTGGATTTGCAGTAATTGAGATTTTTGTGTGTTTTCCGTTTTATTTTTTTTTCTTTGGGAAATTTGATTTTTCTACCTGATTTTTGATATTAGACATGGGTTCGAACGGGTTCGTTACCTCTATTGAGATGTTTAGGAAGGGTACGTCACTTACGGACTGGTCCGATCGATTGGCCTATACTTTTTCACGCAAATCAAATCGCCAAAAATTGCATTTCATGACGATTTGCGGACCGCTTCTTTTTTCTCAATTACTACAGCAAAGATGAGCTGGATAAAGCCTTTTATGCTGATATTGTGTTAAAATTGAAACAAAAATTGGACAAAATGAAGCCGGACTTAGTCCAGCGCATTCGTTTTAGTCAGCGAAACCAGCAACCTGATGAATCCAATGAGGATTTCGTGTAGGCGGTCAAACTGAAGGCGGAATTCTGTGGTTTTGGTGCGTTTAAGGACGTGGCCATCATGGACAGAGTTCTGGCGGGTCTTCTTGACGGGAATCTGAAGGAGAATTAGTTGAAGGAGGAGGGGTTGACTTTGGACAAGATGGACAAGTTCATCACAACATGGAACATAGCAAAACGTAACGTGAGTGCACTTAACAATCAAAACTCTTGTGCTAATTTTGGACAATTTAACTACCCTCCACCTAAAATGGTCAACCAAGTTCGAAGACCAGTGCACGAGAGGTTAGGTTCACATCCCTACAACAATAGACAACATTCAAACACACATAACAACTATTACAGATCGGGGTTCAATAGAAACAGTATTAGGTACAACAAAAATAGATCGGGTCAAAATAATCATCAGCAACGCACAGTCAGATTTCAAGGCGATAACCGCAATAACAATCAAACAAACACAAACAACAATAACAACAACAACAGATTTAACAATCGAACTGAGAGTGTTAAGCCTTATTATTCTGAGACTGTTTGCGATTATTGTGGGAAACTGGGGCACATTAAAAAGAGGTGCTTCACCTGGAAGAATTTGCGACGTGATGCTGTGAATTCCGTCGAGGTGGCGCGACTGGGATCCAGTGCTGGGAGAGAGCTGGCGGATCTATTGGGGCGTATGATCACGAGAGAAGATCCGAATGAGGAGACTTCGGATACGGAAAGCTACTCCGAGTGGAACCAAGGTAGTTTACAATGCATGTGTGTGGTGTGGAGTCCATAAACAAAATAAGTGAACCGTGTTTGATAATGTTTTCGTCCAAATGGAGATTGAAGTTCAGTATTTTAAACTTTTTGACAAACCTTTGAACAGGTGTGATAAGCAACTATTGGTGGTTAATGGTAATCGACTCAAAATTGAGGGAGAAACAGATGTTTGGGTTAAACTTAATGGTTTCAAGCATAAATTGAAGTTGCTTGTATTAAATTCTGATTTCAAATTTATTCCGCTTTTTGGTAGGAATTGGATGGATGTTTTCTTTCCTTAATGGAGGCAATTCTTTTCAAACAATGCTGAACAAGTTAACAGCGTGTGTGTGCAAAGTAGTGATCAATGGATTGAGGAGATTAAAAGAGGGTTTTCTCAGGTTGTTGGTCCAGAACCATTTCTGGGTACATCAAAATGTGCTGTAAAGTACGAGTTAAAAAACTGGGAGGATAACCAAATTTCTTCCACATGGTTTGCAACACAGGGGTGTAGACAAGCCAAAAACTTCATTACACCAAAACCTGCAATTACCAATAAGCTTATTGGTCTAAAACGTAGTGAACTGCGCACTGTAACGGGGCTGCTTACAGGGCACTGTCCTGCAAAGTATCACCTCAAAAAACTCGGTATGGTCGACAACGACATATGCCGCTTCTGCAACACAGAGCTGGAAAGCTCTGCGCATTTGCTCTGCACCTGTGGAGCAATTGCTACTCGAAGGCTGAATTCCCTAGGAAGTCGCCTTCTCTCGCCATACGCCGTATGGCGCACTCATCCCAAAAAGATGATCAGTTTCATGAACTGTATCATACCAGAATGGGATAAAAGCACAGGTCAGCCAACAACCAACTCGCTACCCCCATCAATGGGTACGAGTAACCGGCTAACTGTGTAGAGTAAACAGGGATACATCACAAAAGTTAGTCTCAAGGACGGACGAGGTGATATCAAACCCAAAAGCCCAATTTGGGCACTAAATAATAAATTCTCAGGTTTTTGTCAAGAATTTTTCCACCCCGCTGGTAGGCAATTAGACTCAACATTTACTTCCTCATCCGACGGAAGGCGACAAGAGTTATACTTAAAAGTATTTAAATTATATCAATACATTAGATTTATAATAAATAACTTTATAACTTTGGTTAAATAATGTTAAAACTCAATAAATGTTCCCTCCACTTCTTGTTTTGTAATATTGTCATGGATTTTGAAAAGTTTAATGAAGAAAAATCAAAATGTCTCATGTAACCAATGGGCTGAAAAAAGAGCGGAACAATGAGACAGCTCTGGATTCTGGGCGTATTCTCAAAACAAATATCAAACAAAATAAACATTTATGAATAAATCTACAAGGGAGCGTCAGTGTTGGAATTCGAGCGAGAAGAAGAAAAGCATTTCTCGCTCGTGAGCGAGGGATAGAACTTGTAGTACTTTTATCTTCTCGCTCGCGCTTACATTTTCGTTCGCGGTCTTTCTCTCGCCGTGAGCGCTCGCGAGCGCCTCGTGCTAGCCGTTCGTCCCAAGCTAGCAATTTGTTTACCAGGCTTATGAATGCCACCAGGTGATGGTATAGAGGTGTAACTTCAATCGCTGTGTTGTTGTTTGTTCGTTTCTAACACGTTCAACTTCTCGCGAACCCTTAGCGAGCGGAGGAGAGCACGGGTAATCGGTGAGTTTCTCTCGACAGCTCCAGACTCGCGGCGAGAACTCGAGAGAGAGAGGATTTTTTCTCGCGAGAGCGCGAGAATACCAACACTGGGGAGCGTCCATATCCAAAGCAACTCTTATGGCAAAAGGGTATCCAGTAGACACAACTTTCTCTCAAATATGAACCTGATTGGTTGAAACTACGATTTGTGAGGGCCATTTATCATTGTTTCCCGTGTCTCAATGATAACTACTCTACCCTACGCATGTTATCATACATCATAATAGCCAAAACAGGCCAGATTTCCACAATGTCTCATTTTTATGGGCCATACTGTGACGTCACGGTCTCCAAGTCACACTTTGTCACGGAGTTTGTGAACCTCGGATTGTTGGTGACGTCGGACAACAACTGCATCAGGGAAATTTGGAGGCGCATCATCACCGGTGAACGGCCCGAGCGGTTTAGGCTTTCAGGATTTTTGTGATATTTACTCGTAGAGTCAAAACAGATCAGTAAACTTCACTTATCTGTATATTACACTTTTTGAAGATTACATTTTTTTCGGTAACACTTTCAACTTTTACGCGCACGATCACATCACTTTGCATTGAGATCTTCGTCGAACCAGTTCTCTACGTTGAAGCCAGACTTGTCCTCCAGACCTCTTCGCCGAGCCATGCCAGACCCGAACTCTGCTACGTCCCTGGTTGACTCCACGACGGCTAAGTCCCGGCGGACTCTTCCCAGCGGCTAAGTCCCGGCGGACTCTTCACAGCGGCTAAGTCCCGGCGGACTCTTCACAGCGGCTAAGTCCCGGCGGACTCTTCACAGCGGCTAAGTCCCGGCGGACTGCGGCCTCCACCGCTAAGTCCGGCTGGACTGGGGCCTCTGCTACTGGTGGCTGCTGGCGGGTCCGGCTGGTCTGGGGCTTCTTCAGGATCTGGAACTGGACTGGGCTTGAACTGGCTGGAACTGACTGGAACTAACTGGAACTAACTGCCCTCCTCAAGAATGTTGGGGTTTTTATAGTCAGTCCCCGAAAACTCTACTAAATTTTGTTCTGCTAAAAGTGGTCCGTTTCGATGAGAAGCATCGATGAACCTCATGAATTAAATTATGCAGACCTCTGCAATTCTTCATGACTTTCCGTATGGTGTAGTGAGTACACCTCAAAATCGGAAGTCATGGGTTCGAACCATTGTCGTGAAACTTTAAATTATGTTATTGGAATATCAAAATTATGTTCCTAAAACATTCTCAAAAATGTTGGTCAATAATGAGAAGGTCGAATTCTCCATTGAACAAACATGTCAATGAATTTGGTTAAGCCTCACCCTCAATTTCCCCTGTGTAATAACATCGCACATTCATAATTGAAAGCTTAACCATTTTTGCCTTCCTCACCTTACTGAGGAAAGGCTATAAAATCACTCGAAAAATGAACTTCTTAATAAGACCTCGTAGACCCACCATCACGTATACCTATCGACTCAGAATCAAATTCTGAGCAAATGTCTGTGTGTGTGTGTGTGTGTAGGGATGTGGGTCTGTGCACCAAAAAATATGCACTCGATTATCTCAGCACTGGCTTAACCGATTTGGACCGTTTTGGTCTCATTCGATTCGTCTTGGGGTCCCATGAGTCCCTATTGAAAATTATGAAGTTTAGTAAAGTACTTCAAAAGTTATGCTAAAAAAACGATTTTGGCGTATGTCCGGAAGATTGTAAAAAGGGTGGTTTTTGTAAGAAACCCTGTCATGTTATACATTTTCAAAAAGGTATTAAAAAGACCTTTCCAATGAGCCCAAAACATTGAAGATCTGATAACCCTATCAAAAGTTATTAGCACTTAAGTGTTATTTATACACTTTTTGGAAGCCGGATCTCAGATATTTCAATGAAAATGATGTCCGGGTCCATCATGCAACCCATCGTTAGTTAGATAATCAAAAGACCTTTCAAATGAGCCTAAAACATCAAGGATCTGACAATCCTATCAAAAGTTATTGGCACTTAAGTGTTATTTATACACTTTTTGGAGGCCGGATCTCAGATATTTCAGTAAAAATGATGTCCGGGTCTATCATGCGACCCATCGTTAGTTAGATAATCGAAAGAACTTTCAAATGAGCCTAAAACATCAAGGATCTGACAAACCTATCAAAAGTTATTGGCACTTAAGTGTTATTTATACACTTTTTGGAGGCCGGATCTCAGATATTTCAGTAAAAATGATGTCTGGGTCCATCATGCGACCCATCGTTAGTTAGATAATCGAAAGACCTTTCAAATGAGCCTAAAACATCAAGGATCTAACAATCCTTTCAAAAGTTATTGGCACTTAAGTGTTATTTATACACTTTTTGGAGGCCGGATCTCAGATATTTCAGTAAAAATGATGTCCGGGTCTATTATGCGACCCATCGTTAGTTAGATAATCGAAAGACCTTTCAAATGAGCCTAAAACATCAAGGATCTGACAACCCTATTAAAAGTTATTGGCACTTAAGTGTTATTTATACACTTTTTAGAGGTTTGATTTCAGATATTGTGATAAAAATATTGTCTGAATCTTCCATGCGAACTATCGTTGGATAGGTTTTTTTTTTATCAGACCTTGCCGATGAGCCAGAAATATTGATGGTCTGCGAACCATATCAAAAGAAATGGGTAATAATGTTGATTTGTTAAACATGTTAAGGGGGAATGTTGCTATTTTTACTGAATGTATTGATTTTATAAATATGAGGAAGGCACCAACCACCTAAAGGTGGATTAAGTAACGTTTTTTTTGATTGCCTAACAATTGGCGAAATTTAATAAAGGGCTTTTCAGGTGAGGATGACTCATGATCCACACCTGTACATAAGCTTAATTATTTGTCGCGCAACGCGAGTCGACGGGTAAAATTATTTATGCTTGCGTAAGCGCGCATGGTCAGAACTGTGGTGAGGTTCGAAAAATGGACAAATTTAATGATTTAAATTTGAGGTCGCTGCATTCCCCCACACTTACCAGCTAGATGTTTGTATTCTTGAAAAGCATTAAGAACATCTATCGAAAGTTATTTGTAGGTTGAAATAATATTCCGAAAGTTAATAATTTAAATTGTAAAAAAAATACTTTGCAAAAAATCATAAAAAACTTAAATGGCAGGCTATAAAAATTGATTTAAAAAATTTGGTTCGGTTCATCTCCCCCACACTTATCAGCTAGATGATCGTCTGAAAGAAATGATCATCTATGGAAAGAATATTGTCGGGTGTATTGATCGTGCGGTTTACAATTTGTTTTTCTTGTGCTTTCTTGTAAATTGCTTTATAATTATAATTGCTCTTTTGATTTTTCTACTGTAAAATTATTTTCATTACTCTTTTGATCTTTGGTCCTGTTAAATTACTTGAATTACTGTTTTGAACTTCTCTTGTAAAATTATTTTCGTTGAAACTGATTTACATAAACTTGCATTTGAAATTAATTTTCATTATCTCTTCTAAAAAAAATCATTGCATTTTTTCCACTGTAAGCAAAATTTGTTGTTGTTGTAGAACTTTGTTGATCGGCTTGTTGTTATCGTTGTCGTCTTCCATCAAAAATCGTCTCTATCGTGAGGCTATTCATTCCACAGTGACTTGGTCAATTGGTCAGTTTTCGAGGCTAAGGTGTTGAATTTCGTCGATTAGTGCAATTGTCGTTTCCATCATGAATTATGCTTCATAACCCAACTGTGAGTTGACTGTGGTCAATTTTGAGAGTGCATTGACTTCTCACTTGCTGAGTATTGTGAATTGTTCGTAAATCCTTCGTATAAGCATCTAACATCCTGAAAATAAATTCTTAATACTTTGTTAAGTAAATTATAAAACACATGTTTACATTCAACATTCATTCTGGGGCGCGCCTCCCTTGTCCAATTATTCTCACACACATTCTTACTTGCATACATGTTGTTTTGAAACATTTAATAATCACACCATCTTCATTTGCCTGTCGTTCAAATTTCATTATTGTTCAGTCCGTTTGATTTGTTTTTATTTGTAGTTAAAAATTGCGTCATTGTTTTTCTAATACCCTGTTAACCCATTTTAGCTCAATTAAGTATATTCCCAAAATTGCAACCCAACAGCTTCTTAATTGTTTTAACGTGTTTCATCACTGCTTCATTATTATGTTTATATTTGATCATAATCGCTTCACGTGTCAAAAAAAAAAAAAAAAATATGTATAAACTCAGTACTGGTATTTTTCTTAATCTGTTTCTTGTTTAAATCCCATCAATTTTATCATTTGTAAAACATCTTTCATCACAATTCATAACATTCTTGTTTGCGCATTTCTTTTTTTTTTTTTTTTTTTAAATGATCATTCATATTTTGTTTAACTCAACATTCATTTATCATATCAAATCAATCATATATTCTTTTTTCATGTTTATTTTTCTATATAAAAAATCGGTATTTATAACACATTTGTTTGATTCATTTAGTTCTCTTGATAACAATCGTTTTTTTTTCTAATTCATCAATCATATCAGTTCAATAAGTTTATTATTATTATTATTTTTTTTTTTTTTTTTGTACATAAATAATCCCGTGTGTTAAAATAAATTTTTTCATTCATTGCAGTCTTTAGATATTGATCATTTATGATACTATGTCATTCATTGCATAAATCGCTTATTTTTTTACTTTATTTTAATGGTACTGTAATTGTCACTTCAAAATATTTGTCTTGTATTCGAGCATTAAATTTTAAATTATGTTAAATGTATTTTAATACATTGTGAACTATCATTAAGTGTTATGTTAATCATTATATTTTCTTAGTCTATTATTATGTACATCTTCAAATTTGTTTCCATTTTTAATAGTGGTCGTTTGATCGCTGTTGAACTTAACGATATCATAAGGGCCTCGCCACTTATTTTGTAACTTTTGACCAATTCCTGTTTGTACCATTTGTACCAAAACTCTATCTCCCCACATTGGTACCCAATCATTTGTCTTTTTGTCATAAATTTCCTTTCTTTTTTCTTTTGACAATATTAAGTTGTTTCTAGCAGTTTCATGAGCATCCTTGAATATATCTTTCATTGAACAAATATAGTCGTCATAATTTAAATCTGAATCATTGATTTTATAAATTGTGCTTGGTATAGTAGCTTTTCTTCCATACAAAAGTTCATAGGGAGAATATCCAGTTGATGAATTTTCTGTAGTGTTGTATTCAAACATAAAATATGGTATTAATTCATCCCAACATTGTGGATCTTTGCCAATAAAATTTCGTAAATAAATTTTTAACTCTCTATTTGATCTCTCAACTAAATTAGCTTGAGGATGATATGCACTTGTAACGATCTTTTTAATGTGTAAGGTTTTGCATGTATGTTGCAATAATTTGCTTACAAAGTTTGTACCTCGATCGGTTACAACTTCTTTAGGAGCACCAAATTTACAAACAAAGTTTTCGACAAAAGTTCTAGCAACAGTAGTACTTTCTTGGTTTTCCATGGGAGCTACAATCAAAAATCTTGTCAAATCATCTTGTATCACAAGTCCACAATTGTTTCCATTATTAGAAATTGGTATCATAACCACATCCATATAAATTTTATCAAAGGGTTCATACGATGTTGTCGTAATTTTCATTGGCATCTTATTTGCTGGCCATATTTTATTCTTTTGACAAGAATCACATTGCTTTACATAATTCAAAACATCTCTTCGCATATTTTCCCATGTAAATAGAGGACTCATTCTTTTAATCATTCTTTTACCTCCGACATGACCACCCAACGGTGCGTCGTGAAAATCTTTAAGCACTTGATCTCTGTCTTCTGGCTTTACATAAATTCGTTCATTTTCTGTTGCATATAGTGTAAATGACTTTGAAAGTTTCATTGCAAAAAATCGTAATAAGTTTAGTTCCAACTCTGTTTTAAATATTCTATGAGAAATAATTTGTATAACTGATGCATCTTTAGCAAAATCAGGATAATCTTTAAAGCTTTTAAATAAACCATCGAAAAATTCTTCATTTTTAACTGCTGAACGATATGTTCCATTCAAAATTAAACCCCAAATTTTCTTTTGCGGGAATACAAATATGTTTTCATTGGTGTAATCCTTAATACCATGTGGAAGGTCAATGTATTTACTCAATTCTTTGTGTACCGTAACACTGTTTAATATCATAAATGTAGCTTCGGCTTGTTCAAATGGTATAATATTTTTAGAAAATTTTAAAACGTTAAAATCTAGTTGGTCGAATACCTTCTTCATTAATAATATGACCCAAATATCTGACTTCTTTGTGTAAAATTTTACATTTTGATGGTTCAACTTTTAAATTATGTTCATGCAATGCATTCAAAACTTTGTATAAATTTTCATTGTGTGCTTCGATAGTTCTACCGAATATAATAATATCATCCAAGTATACAAACGCATTAACTGGTTGTATTTCATAAATAAGTGTGAATGTAAATTTTTGAAATGTTGATGGACTATTTTTCAGTCCCATTGGCATTCTTAAAAATTCATAATGTCCTAAAAATGTTGAAAAGGCGGTTTTCGCAGCATCCTTTGGGTTAATTGGGATTTGATAAAATCCTGATTTCAAGTCAATGGTTGAGAAATATCGAGCTTCTCCAATACTGTCCAAAATTTCGCTAATAAGCGGTATAGGATACACAAATGGTTTAGTAATAGTATTTAGGTCTCGAAAATCCACTACAATTCTGTAGCGTTTGTTGCCTTCGGCGTCTAAGTCTTTCTTTGGGATGCATAATACCGGTGCATTCCACGGACTTTTACTTGGGCGTATTATCCCTAATTTTAGCATTTCTTCCACTTGTTCTTCTACGTGTTTCTTGGTAGCTTCAGGAAATCTATATTGTCTTTTATTAATTGGAATTTCAGTTGTTGTCTCTATATCGTGCATGGTTAAATTGGTATAAGTCAACTCGTCACCCTCTAAATAAAATATTTCATTAAAATCATTCAAAATATTATTAATTTCTTGATTGATATCACCTTTCAAGTGGTCTGTTTTAACCAATTCATAAATTTTTCTCATTCTTTCGTTGCCTGTAAGTTTCTCATGCTTCATGTTTTCAATCACATCATAATCCCGATCGTTTTCTAAATTCATCTCTTTTGGGTAATCTTGGTTATCATTACCAATTTCAATTTGATCGTCATAATACTCTTCAATGCACGGTTGGATTCTGCCATTGCAGCCATTGTCATTATCATAATTATTTCCATTATTTTCATCATAATTTGTATTAAAATTGTCATAACTATTTGCTTCAATACCTGCCATATTTACTTTGTTTATATTTTCAATGTCATTGATTCTAAATAAATTGGTCATTTCATGATTATCATATTGCATATTATTTGTGTCAGGCGTTCGTAAAACTATGTTGTCGAAACTTTGACTAATATATAAGGTGTATTTCTTTAGAAAATGTGCTCCAAGAATTGCAACATCAGCGAAATGCTTCAAAATGTAGAACTTTTCCTCGTATTTTGAATTTCCTATCAATAAAATCATATTTACAGATCCTACTGTATCTTCTGCTATTCCATGAACCCCTCTAATGGAAATTCTATCGTTGAAATCAATGTTAGTTAAACGCATATTACTAACCACATCCCATCTTACAAAATTGTTACATGATGCGGAGTCAATTATAAATTTGTGAAATTTTGTTGGCCTTGCCAAGGTAGCAATATTTGCATAAAATATTGAATCATTATTGAAATTGATTTTTAATGTTTCATGTGGTGGAATGTATTCGTTAAATTGTATTTTAAAATTATTTGGAATTTGATTTTTATTGCGTCGACTATTTGTATAAGTTCGTTTAAAAGTGCTCTTTGCCGTATTCGTTTTATAACATTCATAAAATTTGTTAGCTTGATAATTATTTCTTTGATAAAAATTTGTATTTTCATTGTGCCTGAAATTTCTGAATTTTCTGTCAAAATTAAGGTTTGAATTTTCAGTACTAGCTAGTAACCTTTGTTCGAGAGTTCTTAAAGACTCTCTATCAATTCGTTCATTTTCTAAAAATTCTAGCAAATTTTCCAACTTCATATGACGGTTATTCGTGGCAATTTCTTTTATTTCATTATTTATAATTCCAACTATAAAGTGGCTTTTTAAGCTATGAGCTGTATATGAATTTTCATTGTAACTTTGATCAATTTTTATGATTTCGTAATTTATGTCAAGAACTCTACCTGTATATGATTTAAATGTTTCATCCCGTCTTTGTTTCAGAGTTTCAATTTGTTCAATTATACTACCAAAAGTAGTTTTGATACCAAACTCTCTAATTAAATTTGCCTTGGTTTCTTCCCAAGTGTTTGCATAAATTCGGTTAATACGTGCTGCTGCTTTAAATTTTAGTTTCATAAAAACAATATTTAAAAATTTACTCTGATCTTCGCCTTCAGGAATTTGATCAGCATAATAATCTATTAATATTAAAAATTGCTCCAGTGAGTCTAATGACCCATCAAATTCTGGAATAAGCTGGATTAAATCCGTCATCTCCAAATTCGCCATCTTTAACGGTGCACATCAACAAGAGCTTTTGCACCAAGATTTTTGTTACAGATATTTTAGTATTTTCGAAACTACGGGAACTATCGATATAATGTTTTATTCATCCCCTAAAGTACTGTCTACTAAGTGATTTACAACAAAATTTGCCTGTTTTTATAATCAGATTTGTGCAGGATTGGGTCCGTAAGTTTGTCAATTTTGGCATAAGAAGACAACAACTTCCTTGGTTGCTGTGCACCCTTTTAAGCGTGTTTTTAACTATTTACATCAAATTTCGGTATAACTTTTGTTTACTCACCCTAAACTGCCAGATTTCCATGGTCGTCTTCTTGGGTGTCCGATGTGGCTGATTTTCGTCTCCAGTTGGTCCAGATGATCTCGTCATTGTTGAATCCCTAATGCTGTCCATCGTTGGCCGGTTTTGAAATTTTCGATGCTTCTGCCATTGGTCGAGCCCGTTTTGGTTCCATCTCGTACTGCTGCACATTTGCTTCCATCTTAGAACTCCTCACATAACATTTTCTTCAATTTAACGTTTTTTTTTACACTATTTTAACTGTTTGTTACTTCGCGAAATCATTTTGTTCATTAACTTTCACACATAGTCACATTTTCAACTCTCGGTTTTGTCCAATCATAATGGCGTGTCCAAACACACACAGCGTTGCTTTCCGCTAGTCACCACCTGAACGGCCCGAGCGGTTTAGGCTTTCAGGATTTTTGTGATATTTACTCGTAGAGTCAAAACAGATCAGTAAACTTCACTTATCTGTATATTACACTTTTTGAAGATTACATTTTTTTCGGTAACACTTTCAACTTTTACGCGCACGATCACATCACTTTGCATTGAGATCTTCGTCGAACCAGTTCTCTACGTTGAAGCCAGACTTGTCCTCCAGACCTCTTCGCCGAGCCATGCCAGACCCGAACTCTGCTACGTCCCTGGTTGACTCCACGACGGCTAAGTCCCGGCGGACTCTTCCCAGCGGCTAAGTCCCGGCGGACTCTTCACAGCGGCTAAGTCCCGGCGGACTCTTCACAGCGGCTAAGTCCCGGCGGACTCTTCACAGCGGCTAAGTCCCGGCGGACTGCGGCCTCCACCGCTAAGTCCGGCTGGACTGGGGCCTCTGCTACTGGTGGCTGCTGGCGGGTCCGGCTGGTCTGGGGCTTCTTCAGGATCTGGAACTGGACTGGGCTTGAACTGGCTGGAACTGACTGGAACTAACTGGAACTAACTGCCCTCCTCAAGAATGTTGGGGTTTTTATAGTCAGTCCCCGAAAACTCTACTAAATTTTGTTCTGCTAAAAGTGGTCCGTTTCGATGAGAAGCATCGATGAACCTCATGAATTAAATTATGCAGACCTCTGCAATTCTTCATGACTTTCCGTATGGTGTAGTGAGTACACCTCAAAATCGGAAGTCATGGGTTCGAACCATTGTCGTGAAACTTTAAATTATGTTATTGGAATATCAAAATTATGTTCCTAAAACATTCTCAAAAATGTTGGTCAATAATGAGAAGGTCGAATTCTCCATTGAACAAACATGTCAATGAATTTGGTTAAGCCTCACCCTCAATTTCCCCTGTGTAATAACATCGCACATTCATAATTGAAAGCTTAACCATTTTTTTTTGATTGCCTAACAATTGGCGAAATTTAATAAAGGGCTTTTCAGGTGAGGATGACTCATGATCCACACCTGTACATAAGCTTAATTATTTGTCGCGCAACGCGAGTCGACGGGTAAAATTATTTATGCTTGCGTAAGCGCGCATGGTCAGAACTGTGGTGAGGTTCGAAAAATGGACAAATTTAATGATTTAAATTTGAGGTCGCTGCACCGGTAGTTGTGCCTACTATGGACTCCACAAGACCCTACGGTCTGATCATCTTTCCCGGCGTACAAAGTGCACCATGTACGAAACGCTGATAAGAGCGCTTGAAGTTTTCGAACGGCGAGTGCTTAGGACGATCTTTGGCGGCGTGCGTGAGAACACTGTATGGAGGAGAAGGATGAACCACGAGCTGGCGCAACTCTACGGCAAGCCAAGTATTCGGAAAGTCGCCAAGGCTGGCCGAATCCGGTGGGCCAGACACGTCGCAAGAATGCCGGACGCGCTGAATGCACGCCAACCAAACCAGACTATCAATCTGGTGAAGTTGGTGTTTAATTCGGAGCCGGTTGGAACGCGACGGAGGGGGGCGCAACGTGCAAGGTGGTTGAACCAAGTGGAGGAAGATCTGGAAACTGTGGAAGTTCCGCAGCGGAATTGGAGAGTAGCAGCCCAGGACCGAGTCCAGTGGCAGTGCATCTGGAGACAGCTCATGACCCGAAGGTTGTACGAGCAGTAAAACAAAACAACAACAATGCATTTTTATGGGCCATACTGTGACGTCACGGTCTCCAAGTCACACTTACATTACGGGAAAAAGTTGGGTTCGTTTATTTACACCCGTGGACAAAATCTGCCCTCTCACTTTCGGAGAACTATATCACGGAAAGGGGATCGATCGCCAAACCAGCGACCGAATTTTGCTGGGTTGGTTTTGCTGATATCAGCGAAATTTTTCTCTAAACCAGCGAAATTTTTCGCTGAAAAAGGTGGCTGCGCGAAATCAAATCCAGCAACTTGGTTTCGCTGGTTTGTTATTTCCGAAACGGTTTCTTTTCCAGCGGAAGTTTTTGCTGGTTTGATACACATCCTTCCGACAGCCGTCATAAATGTTTGTTATTGTTCACGTTTGGAAGCGATTTGTGGCAATCGAATTGCTTTAGGGGTTTTTTCAAAACAAAAAAGCATGAAAAAGTTCTGCATCAAGTGTTCAGCATTAAAATACATACTCAACAGGTGATGGTTCGTTTCAATGAAAAGAAGCACGTTTCCATAAAGTTCTCGCAGCAGAAAAATACGGTGCAGTGAAGCTGGAGATGTATTTGTACTGCTGCATAGATGAGTGCACAAATTGTCGCAGGTGGCAGCAAGAATCGTAGGCGAGGAACTTGACCATGGCCGCGGAACAGTTTGTGCTGTGGCAAGTAAGTACAACCTGGCTGAACTTTCTTTTAATTCTGCTTCCGTTACTGCGAAATCTTTACACGATTCCCAATTAATCTCTGGTTCTCAAATCCTCTGGTTTATTTTGGCATAGGCTTCTGCCGCCAAAACAAAAAAAAAAAAACAAACGTCGGTGATAAAAAACGCTGATCCAGTGCAAAAAAACACTGGTCCAGTGGAAACATTCGCTGAACCAGCGGATTTTTCGCCGAAACCAGTAGAATAATCTCCTGGTTGATTTTGGTACGAGCTGCTGCCGCCGGAAAAAAACCCGGACGTCAGCGATAGAAAACGCTGATCCAGCGTAAAAGAACACCAGTTCAGTGAAAAAATCCGCTGGACCAGCGAATTGTTTCCCAAAACCAGCACAATAATCTACTGGTTGATTTTGGTACGAGCTGCTGCCGCCGGAAAAAAACCCGGACGTCAGCGATAGAAAACGCTGATCCAGCGTAAAAGAACACTAGTCCAGTGAAAAAATCCGCTGGACCAGCGAATTGTTTCCCAAAATTAGTACAATAATCTCCTGGTTGATTTTGGTGCCCTGCCGCTTTTTCCAAACCTTTCTGATTTTTCTGATTCTAGCAAAACTGATCCCCCAAACAGCGACATTTTTCACCAAACCAGTGTTTTTTTTCACTGGTTTGGTAGAATTTCATCGGTTTTCAAATCAGCGAAAAAAATTAGCGATTCTAGGTAATTTTTGTGCAGGCTGAGAAATTAGCGACATTTTTCGCTAGTTTTAGCGAACTTTATCGCGATTTGGCGATGGATCCCCTTTCCGTGTAAAAAAAACTAACTTAATCCACCTATGTGGTTGGAGCCTTCCTCACTTATTACCAACAATGGCTGATATGATGGAATTGTACAAAAATTTAATCTATTTTTAATATCCGGAATAAAAAAGTACATAAATATCACTTAAGTGGCCATACCTCGAGACAGGATTGCCAGATCATCAATGTTTTGGACTCGTTGGAAAGGTCTTTTGATAACCTAACCAACGATGGGTTGGATGGTGGATCCGGACATAGTTTACATATATTTAAATGAGATCCGGCTTCAAAAAAGTTCATAAATGTAACTTAAGTGGGCATATCTCAAAACAGGGTTGCCAGATCTTTAATGTTTTGGACTCGTTGAAAAGGTCTTTTGATAACGTAACCAACGATGGGTCGGATGGTGGATCCGGACATAGTTTACATACATTTAAGTGAGATCCGGCATCCAAAAAGTACATAAATATCACTTAAGTGGACATATCTCAAGACAGGGTTGCCAGATCTTCAATGTTTTTTATTCGTTGGAAAGATCTTTTGATAACCTAACCAACGATGGGTCGGATGGTGGATCCGGACATAGTTTACATACATTTAAGTGAGATCCGGCATCCAAAAAGTACATAGATATTACTTAAGTGGACATATCTCGGGACAGGGTTGCCAGATCATCAATGTTTTGGATTCGTTGGAAAGGTCTTTTGATAACCTAACCAACGATGGGTCGGATGGTGGATCCGGACATAGTTTTCATACATTTAAGTGAGATCCGGCTTCCAAAAAGTACATCAATATCACTTAAGTCGGGATATCTCGAGACAGGGTTGCCAGATCTTCAATGTTTTGAACTCGTTGGAAAGGTCTTTTGATAACCTAACCAAGGATGGGTTGGATGGTGGATCCGGACATAGTTTACATACATTTAAGTGAGATCCGGCATCCAAAAAGTACATAAATATCACTTAAGTGGACATATCTCAAGACAGGGTTGCCAGATCTTCAATGTTTTTTATTCGTTGGAAAGATCTTTTGATAACCTAACCAACGATGGGTCGGATGGTGGATCCGGACATAGTTTACATACATTTAAGTGAGATCCGGCATCCAAAAAGTACATAGATATTACTTAAGTGGACATATCTCGGGACAGGGTTGCCAGATCATCAATGTTTTGGACTCGTTGAAAAGGTCTTTTGATAACCTAACCAACGATGGGTCGGATGGTGGATCCGGACATAGTTTACATACATTTAAGTGAGATCCGGCTTCCAAAAAGTACATCAATATCACTTAAGTCGGGATATCTCGAGACAGGGTTGCCAGATCTTCAATGATTTGAACTCGTTGGAAAGGTCTTTTGATAACCTAACCAACGATGGGTCGGATGGTGGATCCGGACATAGTTTACATACGTTTAAGTGAGATCCGGCATCCAAAAAGTACATAAATATCACTTAAGTGGACATATCTCAAGACAGGGTTGCCAGATCTTCAATGTTTTTTATTCGTTGGAAAGATCTTTTGATAACCTAACCAACGATGGGTCGGATGGTGGATCCGGACATAGTTTACATACATTTAAGTGAGATCCGGCATCCAAAAAGTACATAGATATTACTTAAGTGGACATATCTCGGGACAGGGTTGCCAGATCATCAATGTTTTGGATTCGTTGGAAAGGTCTTTTGATAACCTAACCAACGATGGGTCGGATGGTGGATCCGGACATAGTTTTCATACATTTAAGTGAGATCCGGCTTCCAAAAAGTACATCAATATCACTTAAGTCGGGATATCTCGAGACAGGGTTGCCAGATCTTCAATGTTTTGAACTCGTTGGAAAGGTCTTTTGATAACCTAACCAACGATGGGTTGGATGGTGGATCTGGACATAGTTTACATACATTTAAGTGAGATCCGGCATCCAAAAAGTACATAAATATCACTTAAGTGGACATATCTCAAGACAGGGTTGCCAGATCTTCAATGTTTTTTATTCGTTGGAAAGATCTTTTGATAACCTAACCAACGATGGGTCGGATGGTGGATCCGGACATAGTTTACATACATTTAAGTGAGATCCGGCATCCAAAAAGTACATAGATATTACTTAAGTGGACATATCTCGGGACAGGGTTGCCAGATCATCAATGTTTTGGATTCGTTGGAAAGGTCTTTTGATAACCTAACCAACGATGGGTCGGATGGTGGATCCGGACATAGTTTACATACATTTAAGTGAGATCCGGCTTCCAAAAAGTACATCAATATCACTTAAGTCGGAATATCTCGAGACAGGGTTGCCAGATCTTCAATGTTTTGAACTCGTTGGAAAGGTCTTTTGATAACCTAATCAACGATGGGTCGGATGGTGGATCCGGACATAGTTTACATACATTTAAGTGAGATCCGGCATCCAAAAAGTACATAAATATCACTTAAGTGGGCATATCTCGAGACAGGGTTGCCAGATCATCAATGTTTTGGACTCGTTGAAAAGGTCTTTTGATAACCTAACCAAGGATGGGTCGGATGATGGATCCGGACATTGTTTACATACATTTAAGTGAGATCCGGCATCCAAAAAGTACATAAATATCACTTAAGTGGACATATCTCAAGACAGGGTTGCCAGATCTTCAATGTTTTTTATTCGTTGGAAAGATCTTTTGATAACCTAACCAACGATGGGTCGGATGGTGGATCCGGACATAGTTTACATACATTTAAGTGAGATCCGGCATCCAAAAAGTACATAGATATTACTTAAGTGGACATATCTTGGGACAGGGTTGCCAGATCATCAATGTTTTGGATTCGTTGGAAAGGTCTTTTGATAACCTAACCAACGATGGGTCGGATGGTGGATCCGGACATAGTTTTCATACATTTAAGTGAGATCCGGCTTCCAAAAAGTACATCAATATCACTTAAGTCGGGATATCTCGAGACAGGGTTGCCAGATCTTCAATGTTTTGAACTCGTTGGAAAGGTCTTTTGATAACCTAATCAAGGATGGGTTGGATGGTGGATCCGGACATAGTTTACATACATTTAAGTGAGATCCGGCTTCCAAAAAGTACATCAATATCACTTAAGTGGGCATATCTCGAGACAGGGTTGCCAGATCTTCAATGTTTTGAACTCGTTGGAAAGGTCTTTTGATAACCTAACCAACGATGGGTTGGATGGTGGATCCGGACATAGTTTACATACATTTAAGTGAGATCCGGCATCCAAAAAGTACATAAATATCACTTAAGTGGACATATCTCGGGACAGGGTTGCCAGATCTTCAATGTTTTGGATTCGTTAGAAAGGTCTTTTGATAACCTAACCAAGGATGGGTCGGATGATGGATCCGGACATAGTTTACATACATTTAAGTGAGATCCGGCATCCAAAAAGTACATAAATATGACCTAAGTGGTCATAACTCGAGACAGGGTTGCCAGATCTTCAATGTTTTGAACTCGTTGGAAAGGTCTTTTGATAACCTAACCAACGATGGGTCGGATGATGGACCCGGACATAGTTTACATACATTTAAGTGAGATCCGGATATGTGTGAAAACACATTTTTATACATAACTTTTGAACTACTTATCGAAACTTCAATCTGTATAAAACTCGATCTATAGGACCCTAAACCAAGTCGAATGCAACAGGTTCGGGTCAAATCGGTTCAGCCAGTGCCGAGAAACATGAGCTAGTTTGTTGGTCACATACATACATACACACACACATACACACACACATACACACACACATACACACACACATACACACAGACATTTGTTCAGTTTTCGATTCTGAGTCGATATGTATACATGAAGGTGGGTCTACGACGTGTTTATACAAAGTTCAATTTTAGAGCAGGATTATAGCCTTACCTCAGTGAGGAAGGCAAAACTAACTTAATCCACCTATGTGGTTGATGCCTTCCTCACCTTTTACAAAAAATGGGTAATATGAGGGGTTTGGACACATATTTCAGCTATTTTTTTTAGATCCAGAAAAATAAGTACACCATATTCTTTTTTTTAAGTCACCTTTTTTTCAACAATTCTCGATTTACGCAACTTTTTTTAAGTCATGACTTAAAAAAAGAATGTCCATGACTTAAATCGAGAATATGAATTTAATTAAGAATCTTTGGGAATTCGAAATTTTTCGGAGAGTTTTCAAAATGTATCAATTGTATGTTATTAAGTAATGATATTGAAACATGCAAGCATAGTTTTCGAACATCTGGGATGTTCTAGTCCATCCAAAATTTTGAGCAAGAGGTTTACCAAAGAAACAAGTCGAAACTTCAAGATACTGACTACGAATCCTACCCAGACTACTTTAGTGAGTGTGGTAGGCTACAGTGCATCTGTGAATCTACCGCCGTAACAAGCAAGAGGTCGACGGTTTTTGAACCCGGAACATACCCGCATAGCTTCAGTGAATATGGTGGACTACTTTGCTGGAGTGTTGGAATGTGTTTGGATATCCTGGGTCATCCAAGGACTCCCTAGAGTTAAGATCTGTGACTCTACCGTCGTAACAAGCAAGAGGTCGACGATTTTTGACCCGGAACATAACTGTATAGCTTCAGTGAGTATGGTGGACTACTTTGCTGGGGTTGTTGTGATGTGTTTGGATATCCTGGGTCATCCAAGAACCCCCCATAACATCCCAACACATCAGCAAACTAGTCTACAATACTCACTGAAGCTATGCGGATATGTTCCGGGGTCAGATGGTTGAGATGGTTTTATTTTGAGGTATTATTTTACCCTTGGAATAACATGGTTTGGTATTGTTGTGCCCTTACACATACCAGATTTTGGTATGATTTCATGGTATTTTACCATCTATTACTGGGCAACCAAGGGCACATTTTGGTCCCTGTTATTTGCCCAAGTAATACCAAAATTTAGTATTCTTGTGTTATTTAACCTTGCTCGAGTTAGTGATAGTTCCGAAAAATTAAAGGAGTGGTCCCTCTTCATGGATCAACATTACCCCGAAAGATAGTTTTAAACGAACGACGGGCGGTGATGGTGACGAAGACGCTTCAACCAAAATTGTGAGTAAATAACGAGTTTTGTAACTCATTTTAAGGCTACACATCAACGAGGGAAATTGTTACCCGAATCCTGAAACATTTTGTTTGTAAAAATAGTTGAACTTTGTTCACGCATAGAAATCTGGAGAGTGCATCCGTAAAATTATTGTTGACGATCTCGAAAATATGAGTTGCTTCCACAATCGAAAATAATGTTTACCAAAATTGAGAAAAATGTTGTCTTGATGTTTAGTTATGCATTTTACAGGGAACTATTCAGGCGGAAATGCGTTAATGGCTTAAACATAGTACGAGATTTTCCCCTGATTGCTTTGAAATATTAACCCTATCTTCACTTTATGCACAGAAGCTTTGATTGGAGGTTAAAATAAATCCCCTTTCTAAGTAGTTCCAGTAAGTATCTTTCTGTATCCCGACGTATCATACCGTTGAAAGTTAGCAGCACTCCCAGTAAAGTGGTAACTTTCACCACCAACGATACAACATCCGCTACGGGTAATAAAACATAAACGACAGCCTGTGATACAAGCCACCCTCCTTAAAGGATTAGCTAGGTGGTATTCTGTGTAGGAAAAGCTTCATCGATGGTGCCAAGAAGATGCATCCCACCCAGACTCTAGAAAGGGCAACAACACAATCAAGTTGATACTGTGGTGCAGTTTCTCTCCCTCCTTGCCCTGAGCCTCGGCAAAGGGTCTCAGGTGTCGTGTAAACCACTCGACAGATTATCGAACGCAACCAGATTGGAAAATTGGAAACAGCCAAGTCAAGTGGAAAATCGAACGCTGCTGCTGCTCGTCGAGTTCGGTTGGCGGTTAAAATCGTCACCGTGTTGTGGTGGAATGCGATCTCAATTCAGGGAAAAGGAGAGGGTGGGAGTGTCACTTCGCCGTCGACTTATGGCTGCATGGAGGAAAGTGGGGGCGTGTGTGTGTGTGTGTGTTATTTCTGATGGGGACGGAAAACGGAAATTCGATTAGCTTGCAGTAAATGTTTTGCTGAGTAATGGAGACAATTTGATGTGGGGTGAAGGCGTTCGATGCCACGAAGTGGAGACAATATACCATATTGACATTTCCTGTGAAAGCAAATATTACAGATCGCAGTGATTTTTTACATTGGAATTCTAGTTTTCATGATGTTCATTGACTTCAACAGACAAGAATTCCAGTTTTTTTACGAAGCTGTTCAAATCATTCTAGCTTCCTTACTGAGTCGACTCAAAATCAAAACTAAAACAAATGTTTGTGTGCACATCATATCTCAGGACGAGCTATTCAAGTATTTAAAGTTCTTAGTCATGATGGTTGTTCTTGCAGCTGCCCTTTTAAAATTTTTGTCTTATCATCATCTATAATTTTGCTTAACACACCACCATGTCGATCAGAAAAAACATTTCCCAAGAAACAGATTTTTTAATACCTTCATACCAATTTGGTGTACCAAAATTGTATGAAGAGCTCTATAAATGAATCAGCAGAAGTAAAAGAAGATTGTGATATCACGTTCAAAAGTTCCTTAAAGCACAATTTCTTATTGTACCAAGTAAATGAAACCTTTAACCCCGTACTGCCCATTTTTGCCTTCCTCACCTTACTGAAGAAAGGCTATAAAATCACTCGAAAAATGAACTTCTCAACTAGACTTCCTAGACCCACCTTCATGTATACCTATCGACTCAGAATCAAATTCTGAGCAAATGTCTGTGTGTGTGGTGGGATGTTGATCAAAAAATTGTCACTCGATTATCTCGAGACTGGCTGAACCGATTTTGTCCGTTTTGGCCTCATTCGATCCGTCTTGGGGTCCCATAAGTCGCTATTAAAAATTATGCAGTTTAGTTAAATACTTCAAAAGTTATGCTTAAAAAACAATTTTGACTAAAGTTCGGAAGATTGTAAAAAGGGTGGTTTTTGTAAGAAAACCTGTCATGTTATACATTTTCAGAAAGGTATTTGAAAGACCTTTCCAACGCGTCCAAGACATTGAAGATCTGACAACCCTATCAAAAGTTATAAGCACTTAAGTGTCATTTATGCACTTTTTGGAGGCCGGATCTCAGATATTTTGATGAAACCGTTGTCCGGATCTCTCATGCGACATATCGTTGGATAGGTAATCAAAAGACCTTTCCAACGCGTCCAAGACATTGAAGATCTGACAACCCTATCAAAAGTTATAAGCACTTAAGTGTTATTCATGCACTTTTTGGAGGCCGGATCTCAGATATGTTGATGAAAACGTCCGGATCTCTCATTCGACATATCGTTGGATAGGTAATCAAAAGACCTTTTCAACAAGCACGAATTGGATTGGGGATCTGGCTACCCTATCATAAGGTGTAAGCATATAAGTGCCCTGCAATATGAAGACTATCCAATCTAGTGGTATGAATAATGAGTCAAATTGATAAAACACTGAAAAACATCGCCCTTTTGTGTCTATTTTGGATAGCACCCTTTAAATGTGAGGAAGGCACCAACCACCCTAGGGTGGATTAAGTTACGTTTTTTTCGAAAATTTGTATTCATCCCGTGTTCAGGAGGTCATTAGATGCAACTATCGTTCTATTAAACACTTTACTTCTCTTGTTTTATGTTTTTTCTTGTTTCATTTTTAGTATTTTATTTATCTTGTTTAGTTGAGTATCGTGCAAGCAGTGGTGATAGGAAGGTGGACTTTTGTGGTGTTCTCTTTGTGCTATGTTCGTGTTCATGTTCGAGTCATGCATGCAGTGGGGGGTCATTGTGGTAATTAATATTATTGCGCGTCAGTATCGTGTGGGCAGCAGGGCCAGGAAGATGGTTTTATTGTTGTGTTCGTTTTGTAATGTATTTGTATTAAAATCTAGCATGGCTTTTTGTGGTAATGGTATGGTTTTGGTGGTGGTGGTGGTGGTGTTAAAAAAAACAAACGTTCAATTTACTAACATTGAGTCCAAAACCTCCCTACAAACATCTATACCACTAGGTGACATAGAGATCTCTGCGCATTCTAGATAGATGTTTACTAACATACCTTCCAATCCCCGAGGTTAGCAAGGTACCGGCCAGGAACCCCTTATCTTACTGGATAGTATTACATGCTCATCTAAAGAGGAAAACATGGTATCTCCCGTGTTGGAATATTGTAACCGGATGAGAGTCTAGTGCTAAAAAACGAAACTATTGGCACTACGCCCCCCGGGGCATGGCCTTCCTCTAACGTGGGATTTCTGCTCCAGCGCCTCTGACGAGACAGGAGAAACTAGTGCTATCATACGTTTAATTACAGTTAAACAGCAAGATAAGCGTTGTGCAGCCATCCGGAATTGTGCGACCTTTATTGCTAATGCTAATGCTAATGCTAATGCTTTATTTATCTTGTTTAGTTTATTATTGTTTGTGATAGGAGGTGGTACTCCTATCATTATGTTTTGCCTATCTAATTTTGTCATGTTTTACAGTCAAGCGTCACTTTTTCAATTTTTTGCTGTTTTTCACATTTTCTGCTATAAAATGGCACCATTATTATTTAAATTGTAAAAAAAATCATGAAGGCATATGGTATCTGGGACACTAGAAAAATTACTGCATACTTCTTTTTACTTAAAATATAGGAAATGTTAGTAAAAAACACAGCCAAAGTTGACCCCTAAAAAATGCCATTTTTAAAAACATTGGCATAGTCACATAAAACAAGTAAAACTTCCAACCCATACATTTTCTAAAAATTGAAGAGTTCTTCTATTTTATGCTTTTTTAAGATCAACATATTCTTTTGAAAAATGGATTTTTGGCTATTTTTTAAATCGAAGCACGTCTAAAGGCGAGGTTGGGTTGTAGAGGGTTAACCGCACAATAATTGCTGTAATGAACAAATGCCCTTTTGCCTTGTGCAGCAACTTCTCGACGTCGAGGCCTTCTGAACCGCCTCCGGTCTGGTGTTTCAATTAATTTGCTACAAGGAAATACACAATCCTATTAGGGGGCGAAGCAATTGGAAAATCCTTGTTAAGCCATCAATTTTATTGAACAGAAATCAGGTTATGTAGTATGTATCGTCTTGCCTTGCTGCCCTCCCTGACCTATAGACCTTCAAACCTCCACAAAGCCAACGAAATCCTTTCCTGGCGACAAGAAATGTACGCCTCCACTCCCCCAGGCATGACAGACAGACCAAGTCCTTCTTGACGGCTTGGGGTTTTGCCTCCCATACTACGTAAGACGACATCCATCTTAACAAGGGATGTAACGAACCAAAGTAATTTCGTTTGTACATATGTAAGGTTTTGTTCTGCGTTTGTGGCCTTTGAAGGGAAATTGTCCTGAATGTGGCCTTCTCCTGGTTGAGGACAGAATCAAGTGTCTTCTCTTTACTTGGGAACATTTTTGGTAGATTGCAGAACGAAGAACGAGATGCTATCGAGTTGATTGGGATAAAGAATCCGAAAATTAAATTTGCACATTTATTGAGAGAAATTGAAACATTTTACTATTTTCCCCTTTGTTTTATCTCACCAAACGAAGCTTGATATGCTTCGGAAATGCAAGGATACTTTAAGCATATATGGTAGCATCGTGCTATTTTGCGTCACGTCAATTTTGAATCAAATCCATATTAAAGTTATTCAATTGATGTTTGAAAAAGTGTTGTTTTTGATTTCTTTTTCATATTTTTTGGTTGAATTTACCGTGCAATTTGCGTTATCATGTTTTCATTCGAGAATATGTTTCAGGTTATGCAATTACATGTAAGTGTAGTTTTTTTAAATGTTTGAATAAACAAATAAAATGTCATTTCATTTAATCACAATTTCGTTTCTAACCCAACACAAGCAGTCAGCTGTTAGAGCTAAAATTTGCTAAGCATTGAAAGTGGTTCCGAAAATCTCAATTCAATTTGCTGCCATTTTCCTCCTAACTAACAGTCATAAACATCGCGTGCAGGATTTTTTCACTGTCAAAGCCACATTTGCATCGAAATTATATTGATCCTCAAAGAACTACGGAGGAAGCTTTCACTCGCAAGAAGCTGGAGGAGGTTCTTTTCATTTTTTTCTCACTTTCGGCGTTTTTTCTTTGTGAGCTTTCTCCCCTCCTGGCATGAAAATAGCAATCATGGTGCCAGCACGTTGCTCTTCCATCCATGAGACATACGATGAAGAATCGAAGAGAAAATTCGAATTTCTCGACCCTTTTTTCTTCTTTCGTGCGCGATGGTTCGATTGAGGACCGTCATCAGCAGGTTTTCCAACACGAGACGTTCCGAGCCGTCATCATCGGAAGGGATCCCTCATTTTGACGAGCCAAAGGTGCTTCTGGCAATAACCGTTTTGTTGCTGTTTTTTTTTTCTCTACCCACCGTGGTTCAAGAACGGGAAAAGAGTTTTTGAGAACTTTTAGCCAAAATAGCACGCACGATAAATCAATTTTTATTACGAAGAACTTGAAAGTCTGGCCGACCTTCGCTCATCACATTGGGGGAGAGCTTCCAGCAGCAAAGAGGGAGAATACATCATGATGAAGATGTCTGAGGCACCGGGTGAACAAAGGGTTTGGGGATTCTTCCTGTTTCCTGCCAGCGAAGGTTACCGAGGTCATCTGTTAATTTAACGTTTCCGAGGAGAAGTAAGGCTTGGTTAGCGTCATCTTTATTACATAAAATTCAAAGCTATCCAACATATCAACAGTATAAATAAATCAACATTATTATTTGATAAATTTAAGAAGTATTTTTTTGAGAACAAAAAAAAACACTCTGTAACACACATTACACATTGATCCTCGTGAATTTAGTTTTTTTTGCAAGATATTTAATTTATGCAAAATTGTTTTTGTCAAGTCCCGTGCATATGTGTAAAAACAAAGTGAAAAATGTGTAGGGTAGGGTAGTCATCAATGAGACACTTTTGGTTTTCAACTTTCAACGATTTTTCTAATTTTTTCATCAGCATGTTTTAATGAGCTTTTTGTTGCATTTTATTTCTTTTAGTGTGTTCAAACATTGACCAAAATATGAGATCGATCCGACATCTACAGCCAGAGTTATTCAACTGTCTCATTGTAGACGCACTTGGCAGGAACAATGAGACAGCTGGGGAACAATGAGACACTCTACGAAAATCAATACTTTTCTAGTAAAACATCATGTTTTTGTATTGTTCCATCACAGGTGACTTGCCTTGAACATTTTAGAGCAATTTTTCCAACATGAAACTTTAATTAACAAAAGTTATACTAAAAAGTATTTAAATTTTGTAAAATCCATATATTTATACCAAATAACTTTGTATGTCTGGTTAAATGAAGTTAAAACTCTATAAATATGCCAAAAATCACTTTCAATTCATGTTTTGAAAGATTTACATGGATTTTGAAATGTTAAATGAAGAAAAATCAAAGTGTCTCATTGTTACCCATGGGCTAACCTGAGTGGGGAACAATGAGACAGCCCTGGATTCTGGGTATATTCTAAATTTTGGTCAAATCTAATGAAAGGACATTGTAGCCCAACTCAATCCCTATGGAACGTCGAAAGAAATTTGAAGAAATATTAGTTTTGGTGTAAATGGCAGCCTACGAGCGAAAAGGTATTTTTTGTCCATAATTTACTTTTACACCCCAGAATCAACATTTATGAATAACTTTTCAAGGGAGCGTCCATAACCAAAGCCACTAATATGGCAGACGTCTATACCGTAGACACACCTTTCCTCCAAATATGAGCCTGATTGGTCGAAACTACGACTTGTGAGAGCCATTTTATCATTGTTCCCCGTGTCTCATTGATGACTACTCTACCCTAATGCCGATTCTCATAATACGGGCGCACTGTTTGATCGACCAAATTTGACAACCGTGCTAATGTCGACTGTTGTCAGTTTGCTTTGGTCGGAATAGGGCTTCCATCCCCCCGGTGGGGTTAAAGTGAGTCAGAAAATGCTAACGCTTAATTTGTACTTCTTATTTCATCTTTGTATTGTCACCCTAGTAGACAAGAAACAATAAATATTTTAGAAAATGGTAAGAGATAGTCCCTGGCTCGATTCTTTAGGTAAAAATAAGTAACTTTGTGAATTTTGAGCCAAATCGGCTCAGGGCTAAAGGTCGCTTTTTATCGTTGAAGTTTGTATAGAAAAAATCGAAAAAATGTATTTCAAAGAGCAAAATTAAATGTGTCGGTGTCGGATAGTTGTCAAGTGTGAGATTCTTATGTAAAATGATAACAAACAACTTTGTCAAAGATCGCAAAACGATCTGAGTTAACCCTGCCGAGTTGTTAACGATTTGAAGAAGACGTTTTTGTATGAAAAGATTTTTTTCACCAACTTCATCGATAAAAAGCGACCTTTAACGATAAACCGATTTCACTCCAATTCACAGTTAATTATTTTTACCTAAGGAATCGAGTCAAGGGTATCACTGATGTATTTTTTTATTGTCTCCCAAATGAGGATTTATTGAATTACGCTCGAAGTAATCCTTGTTTGTCTTTTATTTAATCTGCAAATGCAATCACAATCATTATTAATTAAGTGATTTTCTAATTTTCCAATAACTATTATTTCACTGGTATTACGCGGATAGTTTGCAATCAAATACATCGGCGTAAAATTCTCATTGCCAACTCTTTTTTCATCGAAAAATAAGTGAATTAATGAAACGTATTTGATTTGACGCAATAATAATGAGTTGAACTTTGCTGCAACCAAATTCCGTATTTGTAAGGTAATTCGACTAATAAGGTTTGTTATTTATACCATGATTATCCTACACTCTTAGCAAACAAAAACCCTACAGTCTCCGGAGGGGCATGTTCCACATACATGGCCTGGTTATGGTTTTTATGGTTGAAGTATTTTTCGTTTTTGCCTCTCAATAGTCCTTTCAGCGGCAGTGTACCGTTTTAATTTTAATGAGCGAAAATTCCGGTCCATCATGGGCTTTTTCATTTGCATCCAAAAATACATTTCATTTTTTTCCTCTCGATTTTTGTGTAGGGTTTGGTTCTGTAAGGTCAATTTAAAATGTAGATTTATAAGAATTTAGTTAAAAAAAAAGCATGGAAAGGACTCGGCAGTGCTGTTTCATAGCGGATTACGCTTTTGCGGCTTATATTATAATTGTACAGGAGCTTTAAATTGAATCCAATCAGCCTGCAGAATAGGTTAAGTGAGAATCTCTAGTTATTCATTGTGATCAATCCCTTTGATAATTTAAAATTTAATTAGTCACATAAATTTAAAACGGTGCATTCAATAATTTTGTTTCAATACCGTTTTTCATAACTTACTTTTCAATTACGACTATTTCCTGAATCACCGGAAAGGATAAAGTAGTGGATGGTTGTGTTGATTTGCACAGTGAGATTTATTTTTAGCTTTCAATCGAGGACTTTGCTGTGTTTTGTCCTTACTGAATGTTTGTTTGAATTTCGCTGTAGGAAATCTTTTTATTCCATTTTGTACATTTGCTCGTTTAGATGACATTTTATGGTAATAAAATGGGCACATGCAAATCCGCTTATGGGCAAAGGTATACGTTATAACATACAGGACAACCGGAAAAAGGCACAAAAAAGCCTCAGCCTGCCGGTTTACATTGCGAAATGCCATTTAGAATAAATTCGAATGACCGCTACCTGGTTTGCTATCGGTTGGGTGAGCATTGGCAAATGGCCGAAGTAAGGTACAAACAGGACAGTCGGGATCGTGCGCGGGTCGGCCGCAATTGAAAGTGGCACAATAAGCTGGACCAAAAAATGCTCATGCATAATTAATAGGGTTAGTGAAATTTCACGAATTCGCGGACAGCGTGAAATCCGCGAAATTTGGCTTTTTCCGCGAAATTCCGTGAAATTTTATGTTTGTGTGAAACTGCAACGATTTTTCTCAAAATATTTTATAAAACTCAAATAGGAATGAAAATAATCTTAAGAACTAGAGTAGAATTAAGCAAGTGGATACCCTTGTTCAATTACTAATATAGGGTTATTGAATTTTGTCGATTTCGCGGATGGTGTCAAATTCTTGAAATTTATCAATTTTCAGCCTAATTTTTTTTATGAGATCGTAATAAATATTTCTACCACACACGTAATAAATATTTCTATGTAATTTCAATTGATAAGCTAA